>NC_068971.1:40383463-40696558 GCF_016808095.1 Vigna angularis
CAATTCACCCTTTGAAAGAAAACGAACAAATAGACTGAACAATTGTAAGATATTAAAAAACGTAGTGAACGGAGAATGAAAAATATAACTGAAAACAAGATAATTAAACGAAAATAACAAATATTTTAAATATTCAATAGAAATATTTTTTTAATATTCTTAATAAAATCTTATTTAAAATTATAGAAATGTATAACATAGTTAACATTATATCAAAGTAACTGTAGTAGTGATAATGTTTCTCATTCATCATAATTTTCAGTGTAAATTTATGTGAGTCACCCTTGGCTCCAATCCTTGAATTCCGAATTCTGTGACGTCTTTCTCAGTTTTCGGTGAAAGAAAAGAAACAAGAGAGCAATAAATAAGATATTGACTCAAACTCTTTCTCCTCGAATAGTAAATATTAGTTAGTTACGTTTTCGTTTTAAATATCTAATTCGTTAATTACAATTTATAAAATGCATTAAAATTGTATTTTAAAATATAAATATAGTAAGAATTAAACAATTAATTTAACAGGCATACAAAAGTGATAAAAGAATTGTATGATTTGTCATGTGACTATTATAAAAGTTAATAAAATTGAAATACATAAAATGTTTTGTGATAATGTATGTCTGATATGTGAAAAATGGTACTACACTTTTTATTTATTTATTTATTTATTTATTTATTTAATGTGTTTTGTTCTAGAATAAAAGTGTTGATGATTCTATTATCACTTTATTCTCCGTGATGAACAGAACATCGTTGGGGTCCAAACGTTTGTGTATGATGAGAGAGTGAGAAGCAATTGGAACCGTTAAATTGGATTTTTCATCGTCAAACACGGTGGTTTGTTACTAGTTTTGGTCCCCAAAACTTAGGCAAAGAGATAGAGCTTTAATTTCGATTAAGATGTGTGTGCCAAAGTTTATTCATTATTTTATTTTGAATAATTTAATGGCTCGAATAGTCGCATAAATGTTTTTGAGGAATTTATATAAATTATATAAATGAGTGGAATAAGTAAAAGGGTTAAAGGCATTGCTGTGGGACCCTTCCCTTAGGAATTAGGAGCATCGGGTCCATTGAACTCCACCGAGGAAGGAGGAAGGAGCAATGGTAGGTACTGTTGCTGGGGCCCACACAGAGCCTCTATTGTTGGTTGGCACTTCGCGGACCTCAATTGGGCCCCACAACCTTAAGGTCGTAACTCACAAGGAAACGCTTTCAATTATTGTTCCAATGACTCTCCCAAACAAACCACTACTAACGTTTCTCTCCCACTCTGCAATCTAGTAGTTGAATTTTGTTCTGTTCCTCGTACAAAACGACGTCGCTCTGAATCACCATACTTTTACAATCCGCTCGGCTCCGCTCGGCTTATGTGGGAAAAGGTTATTCCCCTTCGTCTTCATGTTATGCGATCACGACAGAAAGTTGTTTGCATAGTTTCTCTTCTTATCGAATTTTCCGCTGTCATAACATAATTTAAGTTTACTTTTATTAAATTTAAACAAACTTTATTTTTAGTTTCTTAAATTTAACGTTTATTTTAAAAAATATATATTTAGTCTAAACTTTACACACCACTAATGGTTTCATGTCCACTGTAATTAAATTAGAAGCGTCATAATTTATGTTATTTACATTTGTAATAAAAATATGTCAAGTTTCATAACATTAATAGTAAGACATTTAGGAATTAAAATAAAGTTCTCTCAAATCGTGGAAATAAATTCATATTTAAGTCAGAGCTTTTATAATTAAAAACATTATTAATTAGTGTTTATGTTTTTAAACTTTAGACAAAATTTATATGAACACAAATTAAAATTTAAAGATGTAAAGAGTCAAGCATAAATTTGGATGAAAATATCTACACTCTTTAATTATAAAATGGATTACACTTTCTATTGTAATTGTCAAAGAAAAAAAAGAAATTGAATTGCGTTAAAAACAAGCTATTACTTCTACTGTGATTTAAATATTTAAAAACGCTTAATATATTTACAGGGAAAAATACCCGAAATATATTGCTTTCCATAGGCAATTTGAAGTAGAACTTTATGAGATTCTTTCTTTTTTGAGAAATTATTAGATTCTTGAATAACAATTAGTAAGAAAATGAATATTTAAAATTAAAATTACGAAATCATGCACTATAGCTTAATTTCTTATAATTATATAATAGAATATTTAGAATGAAACAGTCATTTAGCAACTAAGAAAAATGTATGAAAAAAAACACTACAATGCGTTTTTGAGATGGCAGCTAAGCTAAGCTGATTAAATAAGACATAAAATTAAGAAGTGGGACCAATGTGTAGAGCTTCAATCCTATTTTCCACTAGCCCAAAAGCTAAAGATGACACACGATAATACTGTTAAAGGTTAAAAAAATATTTTTTTTAAAACACATATTTATTCTTGTTATTAAAACATAATTCCATGTCAAGTTCAATAATAGTTAAAACAATTTAAAAAACCTATACAAAAGGAATATTCTTTAACTAATAAAATTAAGACTTAATTGTATCTTTTATCCTTGCAAAAAAAATTAAAAGATTTTAATTTTGATCACTATTTTTTGTTTGATTTAAAAAAAATAAAATTACATTTGTGTAAAATGTGTGAAATTTTTTTTAATCTCTATAAAAAAATTTCTTTCTAAAAAATTAATTAATTAATTTTAATTTATAATATTCATTTTAAAATAGATTAATAATATTTATTTTAAGGATCTCAAGAGAATTTGAGATGATGTATCTTAAATAACTATTTAATATTTTGTTCCTCTAATAAAAATAATAATTAATGTTATAATACTAAATAATGAGAGTAACAATTTCCATTTTTTTTTAAAATATAAGGAAATATTTTTACAGAATAAAACGAAGCTAAATTTAAGACCTAAAATATGTATCATCGTATAACGGCAACGAAAAACAACATAAAAAATAAGAATAAATAAAAATTTGATAATATAAAAATAACGTAAAAAATAAAAATTTGTACGTACCGAAGGGCAATTTCTCTTTGTGTACGTTCACATCATAATAAACATTCGTGACATAAGTCTGCGTCAAAGTAAAGCATATACTTTAACGGATCCGTGATGCTATTGACGTATGTGTTGAAATTTAGTAACATTATTTGGACATAAATAACATTTTAATTACAAATGTTTTTCATTTTTAATATTTTATTTTATTTCTTCATATTGATTTTTCTTTTTATTTTAATTCCTATAGTCTCATTCTTTTAGTGATGAATTATTGGTTAAACATGATGGACTATTGGTTGAATAATACGAACTTAAGTACCCCTTACACGTATATATTTTTTTGGTCCAATAAAATTGTAGATTTTTCTTTTGTATTTAATATTTTAATTATTTTGATTCTTCAAAAAACAAAATCTATATATTATTGAGATTATAAAGTGATGAATTGTTTATAAATGATGGTATCTATGACCTATGAATTTCTTAAAAGTTATTTTATTTAGATTGGAAACAATTAATGTGATGGAAAGTCTTTCTTTTCCACTTGAGTTAGAGTCTACATCTCTAATTAATGATAGAACATAAGAGGATGAGAAATCTAACAAGGAAAAACTCTATGCTTATTAATATTTATTATATTTGAGTTTCGCCATCTCATATGAAAAAATAAAAGAAATAATAGATACAAGGTGTACTTAAAGATTGATAACGTTGTTTCCATTTTATTGATTATTATTTTTTAAAATAAATAATTAGAAATATGTATGTTAATATTAAATTATTAACATAATCACTTACCATATAATTTATCACTTAAAACTGGTAATAAATAATAAAGATCAACAAAAGAATAATTTTAGTAGGACAAAAATGGAAAAATTAAATTAACATGGTAAACCAAATATAAAATTATATTGAAAAAATTACATGGAGAAAATTAATTTTTTATTTATGGATAATTAAAACTATTTTTTTTCTTGAATTATTTTTCTTTTAAGATTGTGAAATATAAATTTAATGTAATCTTATAAAGTTAACTTAGAAAATAATTTATTAGAATTCTTCATTATATTTTGTGTTAAGAATGAGACATTTTCTGACTAAGAGATAATTTGACAAGTAATATGAGTTCGAATAATTATTAAGATAAATTATTATTGATTTTATTATTATTTTAAAAAGACTTTAAATTTAATTCAATTTTATAAAATTAACTTATATAATATTTTTTTTCATATAATACAATTTGACCTGATTTTATTTTTAACTGAGTCAAATATATAACAACCTTAATTTTTGGAACAAATATTGAATTGGTCTTAGGTCCCATTTTTTTTTTAAATTATAAAGCACTAAAATGATATTAAACAAATAATGAAGATAATTACATCATAATTTTAGAGTGATGTTTCCTAATTTGGAATGATCCTTTGTTGTTGGAATTTCAATTCTTGTTTTTCCCCTTTTCCAAATTTGAGTTTGCAAGCTGAATGACATTTACTTATTACGAGAGGTGTTTGAAATTTTAGGATTAGTTTTCTTGGATGAAAAAATTTGATGGATGAGTAGGGTCTTTAAACTTCATAACTTAGCTCCCACTCACCCTCACATTACAATTATGTTTGTTTACATAATTATTTCTAATTCAAATATTCATTTTTAATTTTAGTTTATTAAAAATAAAAAGCTTAATAATTTATTTAATCATATTGCTTTCAAAAAAATATTAATGCTGTCGCATTATTTTAATAGATTTCAATTAGGTCTTATTTCTCAAAAACATTAATTTACTAGTTTTCATTAAATTAATGAAAATGTTACCGAGAAAGTGACGTATCAATGCGTTACACAAGCCAACAAAACACCTTCAACGTCCTCAAACATATTAACAAAATTTCCTCAATTTAATATAATAGACTAAATTGGTACAATTATTTTGAAAAAAATTTAACTAATTTAAAAAGTAATAAAACAATATTAAAAATAATTTAAAAATGATAAACAAACTATTAAAATAATACAATGCGTTTATTTAACAATAGAAAATGGGAGAGTCACATCAAATTTCATTAAAATTTAATGATTTTTTTATAAAATGTACTTTTAATTAATTCAATTCTATAAGATGAAACGGTAAGATTAAGTTTATTTATATATATATATATATATATATATATATTTATATAGAGAGAATAATGATACTTTAACAACATTTTAACATCATTTACGTGTCATTCTGTGATTGTTCATGTTAGTATTTATGATTATTATTATTATTGATTGTGGAGTAATTTTGGACTAATATACAGATTATGTTAAAATGTTGTTAAAAAATGTTGTTAAAGTATAATTATCCATATATATATTAACTTAATTATACTTTTGGTCTATATAATTTTTTCTTAATAAGCATACCAAAATTTCTTTTAACCATATAATTAATAATATATATTTATAAGTTGTGTTTGATTTAATTGAAATTTATCTTTTTACTAAATTTGATACATTTTTATTTTAAACTTTAAAATTGAATTAAATGGATATTGACTCAATAAAAGAGACTTACTCACAAATATATTTGACTACTTCCCAACTTAAAAAACTTTAATACAATTGATTAAGATGATTCAAAATTATAAATTAAATTATATTAAAATTTGAAATACATACAAATTTTAAGTTCGAGTTAAAATATAAAAATTAAAAATATATTTAGACACTAAAAATATATTTAAGTATTTATTTAACTTATCAAATCAAAATATCAATAAAAATGAGTTTGGAAATATCACCTTTTCATGTATAATAACATAACTGGTAATACAAAACCTTTATTTTACATAAAACTTACCTTTTCATGTATAATAACATAACTGGTAATACAAAACCTTATTTTACATAAAACTTTGAAATGGTGAGTATATTGAAAAGAACGAGAGTTTAGATTAACTATCACTTTATTTTTCTATATTTTATTATTTTAGCTTAATATTTTTTTTTTCTGAAATTACTATAATCTAACAAATACGTTCACGAAAATAATATTTCAAATCACATAAATGAAACACTTCAAGAAAACGATATTATACCTTAAAACACCCAAAATAATTAGTTCCCCTTTTTTTGCAATGACAAATTTACCAAACAAAAAAGTATACTTAAAGTTTTCCATAACATATACCAAATGAACATGAGCTCCATTTCCCAATGAGAATATTGTCAAAAAGAACATCTATTCTGTCGAGATCAAACCAAAGAAGGAATTTAGAAAACATTTACCAATTTTATAACCTTTAATTTTTAAGATTATCTCATATAGATAGATTTGTACAAACATTTCCAAAACAAAAAAATATATGTAATTTTTAATATAATTTGAAGACGAAAAATATATTTAATTTTAAATTTGATTTTATATTTCCTTTAAATATGTTTATGAAGAAAGTAATGTAATAAGAGTGTTGAAAGCATGTGTCTTGTGGAAAGTAATTTGGGAAGTTGGCATTAGAGACAGAGAGAATCAAGTTGAAAAACCAAATAGAAGATGTTTGATCAAAATCCCATATGGACCATTCAAGTTAGGTGGAAAGGAAGGTAGCATTAAGCCTTTATGGGATGAGCATGGCAAGTGTCACAAAAGATGCCTTTGTAGATAGTCACAACCATTCATGCATAAAGTCTTATACTTTCAAGGATACTTTTACTCCTAAAACATTTATCCATGCCAAACAACATGGTTGCCATGAGAAAAAGAAATCATAAAAGCTTACACCCACCAAAAGGTAACAACTAATTTCATAATCCAATCATTCTTTATCTCTTTCTAATATTTCACCATTTCTTTTACTTTCCCTTTTCCTAGATGGTCAAAGTTCTAATTACTTAAGATACTAATTGTTACCGAAAAAATATCTTTCGGACTAATATATAGCCCTTTAATTATTTACTTTGTAATTATAGTTCTTCAAATTTGATTAAAGATTAAGTTTATAAATCATTTAATAAAAAGTAAAGTAGTTGAGTCTCCTTTCTAGACTTTGATGTAAGAAAGAAACGCTTTTATCCAAATCCTTCACGGGGGTCATCCGTAACCCTTCGCATTTATTGTGAAAGAAATCTCTCGACAAAGTTTAATTGAATTCGTATTATGAAAAAAAATTCATAAAAATGTTAATAATTCAGTTTAATTAATTAGGTTTATATTCTAATTTTTATTCAAGTGTTTAATCCAATACTGGTCCACATTTTATTAACGTTCAATTTCAAATTAATCTATATTTTGATATTTGATATTTCAAATTATAAAATAAAAAATAAATAACTTAATAGTCTCAAAGCAACATTTTAGTTTAAATATTGTAAAGTGAAGTATAGGTTCATCTACTAACTATGTTAAACATATACAAACACAATAAACTAATAATATTATATAATATTAAGAATCAAAATTATACCGAATTCTTTAGAGTTAATTTGAGATGATGTTATTGGGGTTGGATATAATGTACCTAAACTCTTTCTAGTAATTTTGCGCAATAAAATATCTTTCATATTTATTGTGTTCTATCCTTTTTATTCACTTGCATGATGGAATATCTTTACCATTTGGCGGTATCTAATAATTGAAAAATGCTTTGGAACCTAGACATGGATAGAACAACCAAGAAGTTTGGCTTTAGACATAGACCAAGGCTTTTGGTCATTTTAGACATCTTTCTTTAATGGAAATCATGTGTTTGAATATCTAAGATATTAGTATTTTCACATAAAAGTTTAGAACTTGTCTCTAAGCATGTGTTCGTTTGCGTGGATGCTCCTATTCACGCTGATATGTGAAGATAGATTTGTGAAGATTAGGATGTTCGTTTGCGCTGATAGAGAGAGTATTCAACTGCATCCTCTTTAGTTTCAGAGTTACGTATTCGATTCCAAGAAGACCGTATTCGGTTCCAGCAGCGGGTTAACCCATTCCTCAAGTTTGGATTGAGTTACATGGGCTTTGAAAGCTTGATGATGACCTTGTGCAGAGATGAGAGACGTTGTTAATGGCAGCGAGAGTCCATTTAGCGGGTTGTTTGTGATGGATCTGATGCAACTTTGAACAGGGAGAACACTTTGTCAAGGTGGTGGACATTTATCTCAATGTGAAGGAGTTTATGGAGGTGGTGTGCGTTGTAATGGAAGCATCGCTAGAAGCCTGCACATTTGTTGTAATGGAAGCACTACTAAAAGAAGTGTTTTCCCTTTGAAAAATGAAAGAAACACGTTCCTCTGCATATTCTATTTCCTTGAAAAATGAAAGAAATAGGTTCTCTTTCTCTTAAACATAAACTATGCAAAAGCTCTCCTCAATTTTCTCTCTCTTCCCATCAAAGTGGGTCCCACACGTCAATAATAATAATAATAATAATAATAATAATAATAATAATAATAATAATAATAATAATAATAATAATAATAATAATAATAATAATAATAATAATACAAGTTATTTTCATCTTAAAAATTATTTTTTTTTCTTTTTTTCTTATAATAATTTTTACAATTATATATAATATACAATTATCAAATACGGATAGTAATTATATTAAAAAAATATATTAAATTTAAAAATAATTTTATTTTACTAAATTATAATTTTTTACTTTTAAAAATTAATTTTAATAATTATTTTTAATTGTTTACTCTTTATAAACATTTTTACAATTAAATATAACATTAACAAATATCATTTTATATTATTTTAGTAACTAGAGGCATTTTGGTAATCTTCAATTTATACCAATTAAACAATTTTTTTAAATCTGTCACATCAAACAAATCTTACACTAATTCTCACAAACTTTACTTTCAAATCCACTCTCAATTACTTCCAAATCCACTCTCAATTACCTCCAAATCCACTCAAACAAATAACAAAAAATTTACCCTCAAATCCATTCAATCACTCTCCTCCAAATCATCTCCCCCAAATCATATTAAGTGAACAAAACATATCTCCCCCAAATCATATTAAGTGAACAAAACATAAGAAATTAAGACTTGTATACTTGTGATGTGAATGCTTGAAATATGTTAAAGATATATTACATGAATGAATACTTAGAGTCTAAATTATGAAATCCAACTTCGACGAGTCTTTGCCATATTACTTTGTAATCTTTATAATCATAATTATGTAAACAAATTGCATCATAGGTTTTGAAAAGAGCCTCAACTAAGTTGTTTTTGAAAAAAATTTACTAACGATGTTAACGGTATGTCACATGTCAATCTTGTTTTTTTTTTCTTTTCAATTTTTTAATTTTTTTAAAGTTTTTTAAATTAATTTTTTGTAAAAAAATTATATATTGACACTTGGCATACAATTGTTGATAATAATATTTTTCAAAAAGATTTAATTAAAACACTTTTTAAAAAATTTAAGACATAATTAAATTTTTTTTTAAGAAAAAAATCAGGCCAACTTGACGCGTCCACCAAAATAGAAACTATTGAAGTAATTAAACCTTATATTAATTTTCAATACAAGTTAAAAAAAAAAAAAAAAAAACCTAGACCCTTGTGGACGCACTGGTCTCGAAGTAATGTTTTAAGAAAATCGTTCACTGTGACTTTCTTAATCGAGTGATATTATCCTAAGGTTTGATATATTCATTTAACATATAAAAGTAATAATATTTTAAAAAAATTATTTAATTAAAAATACTAATTCATTAAAGACTTAAAAATTATATTTTTATTTAATACATATTATGGAGGAACAACACAGATATGATCAAGCTACCTCGTTTTCCATCCTAAATGTCAGGAACTCAGCATAAGAAATTATCATAGAAAGCATTAAACAAAAAATTATTCTCCTTATGGTAGGTACCATCGTACTCTCCAATTTCAATAAGATATACACAGTATAAGAAATTAAATATGTTTTTGCCAACGAACACATTCAACAACATAAAGTCACAAAGCATTATTTCTTATCGATGAACATTGTTTGCCAATCTCCCCGCAGGTTCCATGTTCAGCATCTCAACTCTTAGTATACCCTCTTTTCAACGAACTAGTCTTTCCAACGCTCGACGTAGTTCTCATCTTCTTAGCATGCTGAATAAAATCTGAAAGATGCTCTTTATGGCTTTCCAACCTGTTACTATTCCCACTATGCTCAACTGGTGCAGATTTACTTTGCCCCCTACCCACGTTTGACGCGCTTCTGATTCTGTACTTAGCACGTTCAATATACTCAGAGAAAGTGTCATTGATATCTAGGGTTTTCTTACCTTGTTGCTGTTCCTTCAAATGGCCTGTGGTATCTTTGCCTTCACCTTTTGATACACCATACCTTGGTTCAGGTTGAACCTTGGCAACCGCTTGTGATATTCCAACTTGAGGGGAAGATGTGGGGATTGAGTTATCAAACTTGATCGGGATTGTTCCTTCTCCTTGGGTTTTCTTAGCCTTCATATTTTGAGGGAAATGAGTGGATAGTGGTAAAGATGGAGAATTTGCATGAGGGGTGACAGTTCCAGGCTCTCGGTAATAGTGTTTGATGCGATGAATGGCTCTGAAAGCAGGATTGGTTGCAAGTGCTCGACGGATTTTCCAGCATATAGAGGAGCGTGAGTTGGTGTTGTTTTCCATAGAAAGTGCAAAGAGAAGGGTATGGTATAGGTTCAAAGTAGCTTAAAGTCTAAACTAAGAATGCAACATGCAATACCTGCTGAAGGCTTATTATATATACTACTTTAGATGTGTGTGTATGACAGTGGTGTGAACATGATTTGGATAACCAAAAAAGTAATAAAAGATCGTTTGAATTTTGAGTTTTGTAGAGGTGGAACGAATTGAGTTTAAAGAAGCCACCTGGGTAGATTCGTAACAGCTATGATTGATTGAGTTTTCAACGAGATACCAATTCCTTCTAGTCCCTTACTACACTCAAAACTAGAGAGTCACGTTATGGAATTGTTGCTACATTTTACTGATTAGTCCTTCTGGAAGAGAAGAGAAAAAGAAGCACGAGGGTTTAGAAAGTGGCACTTGGTATCAGATTCAAGAGAGACTTGTAGAATTGGATAAAATAAACAAAAGCACGGTAGCAATAGCAATGCAATAATCAGATATATGCACTGTTTTTGAAAAGGAAATATTATTGGCTTTCTCGTGGAAAACAACTCACTTGTTGAAACTAATCCCAGAGAATGATACTGTCCTGCACAACAAAATATCAGGACAAGGAATCTTTGATATTATGTTGCTTCATGTTTTTTTTTCTCTTCAATTTTTGTGCATAAAAGAACAACCCAAGTCCTATGTTTGTATGCATAATTTTACTTTACATTAACTTCATGAAACGCGTAATTTATTTAAGCTATATATCCTTCGATAGTTTGGTGTGACATTACTAAAAGAAATGGTGGCAACAGTAACAACTTTATGAAGTGAGCATCTTTTATTGATTCGACAAAACATAAGTTATGTGGTTATGCATGCATTTTATTAAAACTAATGATATATAAATCTCAATTCCTAATTACACAGTAAGATGTATTTTCAAATTGCATGTAATTTTAAATAAATGTATATTAATAAGAATATTTCAAGTTTTAAATTAAAAGATATTTAAATTCTTTATGGATAGATGTTGAAACAAAAAAGGATTTGTGCCACCAAATGGAATATGCTGTAGCTCTTAATATGATCATAAATATACTTTTGGGCTGGGTCATGGAATTACTTAAAGAAAACGAATATCAATGTAGTATAACTTAAAGAGCAAAATCATTTGTGTATGACCCTAAAAAAGAATGCACCATCAATATGATTTAAATTTATTACCCTTTTACTATATATTCTCCAATTAATTTTGTTAACTTAATGAGATTTTAAAATAAAAATTATTGACCAACATAAACTTAACGTGGTTTTTTGTTTTTTTTTCTACTACTTTTTATTTTATTTTAAAAGTTACCCTTTTTCTTATACGAGAGCTCGATCATACTATTCTACAGTACTGTTTCTTTCCATCTAATGTCATAATTATAAACAATTTTGTAGATAATACATAGAGAATGAAACCAAATTCGAATGAAATGTTAATGTAAGGATCATATCGCTGAAATGTGAGTTAGAGCCCCGTATTAACTAGAAATAAATAATAAAAATAATATATAAACATTTTGTTTTCTTGGATTTTGGATGGAATATGTTGTTTTAATTCTAATATAACTTTTTTTATGCTCTATTAGTATAAAAAAATGTCAACATTTAAATTCATTATCAACCGTTCTATAAAATATGTTTTTTTATATGATCTATAATTAAATAAGGGAGCACATCACCATAAATTTGTTTATGCATCCATATATTCATATATGCTGAATTGTACAAAATGCAAATTTTGTAAATGTATTTTTTATTCGATATTTCAGAATATAAAATTTAGAACACAATTTTTATGCAATGTAGAATTTAGAATATAAAAATTGTATTTTGAATGGGACAATTCAGGATATATTTGTATTCTGTATTATGTCATTTGAAATACATTTTTATTTCAGATTATATAATCTAAAATGTATTTTTTTATTTTGTATTAAAAATATAAAAATTTCTTTCTACTATTGTACATTACGAAATGAAAAATTTATAGGGATGCGGATGATTTTTCTTTCTCATTACTAGTCTTAAAGGTACTTGCCTTTGAGATTTTAGGGTTGATTATAGATGAAAATAGTAATAACACCAGTCATAAAAGGAAAGTTTGTCAATATAAAAAGTAATTCTACATTTTTTCTAGGAATATCGAATATAAAAGAACATCACAATAAATTGTGCATAGAAAAACACACAAGAACTACATTAAAAAAACATTAATATTATGCTCAATTATTATTATTCATATTATACTTGCATCAATTGTTGTTCTAGGTACATCATTCCTAAACCATCTCACGATCATCTCATTAATCACATATTGATACAAAAATAGACTTCTTTAATTCATCTCCCAAGTAGTTTTCCATATCATTGTTCTCTAAATCATCGTATACATCAAGCAAATATTTAAAGGTGGTTTTAGAACAACTTACCAATTATAAGTTGAATCTTCTATCTAATATGATTGCTTTACTTGAGTTTCAAACCAATACATTTAAATAACTTAAACTTAAAGAGCCCACAATAACCTATACACAATTGCATAAAAAATAAAATAAAATAAACAATTTTAAAAAATTATTACTCTTTACTAACATTTAAACAAATTTTGACACTATAGATCAATTTCTTTTTATTAATTATACAATTTATTTAAAAACATAATAGATATACCAATTATTATTTTTAACGTAATTCATATTAATATTTTCTCAACATTGATTGACACATAAAGTGGCTATATACAGTGGATGTTATTAATGAATATTGAGTGAAAATATACATCGGTTTCATCTTCCCTACCCATAAAAAGTTTGATCAAACAAAATATTGAAAAACGAACTAAAAAAAAGGACTTGTGATCTTATGTTCTTGACTTTTCCTTCATTCAGTTGAATTAGCTTTTCAGATTTTTTATCTTTTTCCTTTCTTATAGTCAAATTAGCAAAAACGCCAACAATTTTGAAAATGTCAATTAGAAAGAGGTACGAAGGAAAAAGAATCTGGTATCCAGCGACCAGTATCCTTTTCCTTTCATCATCAGAAGGATCTTTTCCTTTTTAACAAAAATTTTTCCTGATAAATTAAAAGAAGGTAATTCTTACTGTGTTCTTTTTTAAAACATGTTTTAAAACCTTCCTTAAGAACTGTAGACAAAGCAAGTGATATCGAATGACGAGGTAGAACAGAAATCATCACAAGGTCTGGTTCAAGATTCCATATGCTTTAATGTTCAATAAAGGAATTTACTATATATACTGCTGATTAACATACACATGTAGCTGGTAAAAGTGGAAATATAAATCAATATTAAAACATCAATATTTGTTCCTTCAAATCTGCAATCATCCATTAAAATTATTCCCTCACCCCTAAAAAAATCATGTAACTGCTTTGAATGCATGGCTAGTGGCCTTATTTCACTTTACACTCAATAACAAATGTTGAGGCACCAGAAGCTAAGTTAGCCTATCTTGAAGGAACCATTCCTTCTCTTGCTTGATGTGTTTCTCAACTTCATCTTTGCACTCTGAATGAAATCTGAAAACTCGTTGTTTTTGTTATCCCTACCATTGCCTTCGTCATCATCTGATGGTGGTGCAGGTGCAACGTTGCTCTGCTCCCGACCGATGTGGGACAAGCTCCTCAGTTTATACTTCGCTTGTCGAATGAAAGTGTTGAAAGCTTCATCGTTATCGAGTGAGGTGTCATCTGAGTACACCCTACTACCATATTGTCCCTTCCATGTGCCTAGGGTCTCTGCCTTGGTTTTGGCTATGTATTCATCTCTGAATTTAGGAGTAGACCTTCCCATCCCATAGCCAGATTCGGTAGAAACAACCCTTGTCACCTGGCCATGAACCTTTGAATTTGATGAGGTCTTATTCCCCATGGATATGGTGCAGGTTTAGTTTTGGGATAGTGTTTGATGCAGTATATGGTTCTCAAACTTGGTTAAGCTCAGAAGATTTGAGTTGAGTGTAACTTGAAAGAAGGGCCTGGCCATATATATAAGATTGTTTTACTGTGTAAATCAGGAAACTAGAAAGAAGGAAAGAAATATAGAAACACGTTTTTAACTGTAACTCTTTGTGGGAACCAATTGTCAGAAGCTGCCTATTTAAGATTCCCAACAGCAATTAGGAACAGCTTTTTCTAATTTTCCACGGAATATAATGGTGCTAAACTCAAAAGTAAACAAAGTACTAATACTATAGCATCATGGCTTGTAACATATGCATACATTGGATGTGAATAGCTTGTTTTCTTAACGAAATGACGATACATAAAAACTCTCTCGGTATGATTTATGTTACGCTTGAGTAAGTTATTTTCTTAAGGAAAAAAACGAAGGGGCATGGGAGTTTCCGAAGGAGCTGGTAGATGGTATCAGATTCCTAAAGCAATAGTTCAGAATTGGCGAAATAAACGAAGTGCTGTTGTAGCTTGCAAGAATCACATCATGCGAATGCTCCACCTAGGATGCGTATGTGGTTCCATTACCCTAATGGAGTTAATATTCGTGTCTTTCTAGTGCAATTAAACAACTCATCGCACTTATTGAACTACAAATTACAATAAGATCAGAGCCAGGAAAAGAGAATCCGCTTTGTAATATTTCTAGAGTTTTATTTTTGACCGTAGAATACTGCACTGCAAAATCTCAACCCGAATCCTGATTCTTAATTAATCTGTGTGATAAAAAGGACGCGGATTTGTCTCTAGTGATGGTCAATGATTTCTCATATCAACCATGTCCTTAATCTAATAATGCAAACAAGTTTAATCTAAATTCTTGTTAATATTGTTTCAATGTAATGCTAGTGGTTGAGTTTTACTTGCATATTAATGGTTTGATTGATTACATTTTTCAAATGAACTTTTGTAAACTACTGGCTTACTTCCACAAATCATGAGAATTCCTGTTTGTAAACTATAGGAATCAGACTAATGAAACAAATTGTGGCATCAGAATAAGCATAAGACAACTTCTTAGTCTGAACATCTAAACACCGTCTTAATATTGGATAAATTTGGAGTTACAGACATCATTAAGAATCACACAGAACTCATCATGGTTTGTGTTAAGTCTAACCAATCTGTCAACCAGAAAATTGGTTAGACCTAACACTTCATTAATTCTGCAAATTGTTAGTCCAAAAGCTCTCACAAATCACACTGTAAGGAAGACTGCATCCCAACCTGACCTTGTTATTCCAAGGATATCATACCACATAGCACCTGTAGTGAAAAGCTCATATCAAACCTATAACATGTAGAATTTGCTTATTCTTCTTAAATTAAAATTATTTTCAATATACTGAAATAATGCTTGTCGGTGTTAATTTTTGTTTAGAAAATATTTATTTTTGTTAGTATTTTAAGGTTGTGAAAGGAGTCGTTGATGGGATAGAGAAAATGTAAAGATAGTTGAATGTAGAAGTAGTAGTTGGAAGAAGTGTTGTAGTTGTCTTTAGTTGTAGTAGATGTTGGTTCATACAAATGATAGATGTTGGCTACATACATCAAATGGTAGAGTTCATGGGTATTTATAGACCCATAGATTATTCTAGAACATACTATCCACAACTTATGTGGAATGTTCTAGATTTTTACCTATGTAGAATATTCTTGATTTTTCTTCCTATCTTAGGTTTTTCTATAATATTCTAGAACTTGTATTACATGTCAATTCTTCTATCTAAGGAGCTTCTACATTCTTCTAGAATTTGCATTACACTTTAATACTCCTCCTTAATGCAAATTCGGTAACTCCAAGCATTGTGCGCAGTAGTTCAAATCTTGGTCTTGGTAATGCCTTCGTAAATATATCTGCAATTTGGTCTTCTGTTGGACAGTACTCGAGTCGTATTTGTTTAGTTGTCTCTTCATCTCGAATGAAGTGATATTTAATAGCTATGTGTTTTGTTCTTTGATGATGGACTGGATTTTTTGCTATTGCTATTGCCGATTTGTTGTCGCAATAGATAATAGTTGGTCCAGCTTGTGGTTCACCCATTTCTTCAAGTATTCTTCGTAGCCATATTGCTTGACTTGTGGTTTCAGCAGTTGCTACATACTCTGCTTCTGCTGTTGATTGTGCCACGGTTGCTTGCTTTTTTGATGCCCAAGATAAAATACCCGATCCTAGTGAGAAAGCATATCCTGACGTACTCTTCATGTCGTCCACTGATCCTGCCCAATCACTATCTGTGTAGCCAATCATCCTTGAGTTAGTCACGGTTTTGTACCATATACCAAACTCCTTTGTGCCTTGTAGATATCTTAAAATTCTTTTTCCTACTCCATAATGAATTTGACTTGGGTTTTGCATGAATCTTGATAGAAGACTTGTAGCATACATAATGTCTGGTCGTGTGGCTGTGAGATAGAGAAGACTTCCAATTAAGCTTCTGTAACATGATGCATCTACCTCTTGTGCTCCATCATCTTTTTGTAGCTTTTCGTTTACCACCAGTGGAGTAGTGACAGGTTTACAACCATTCATCTTGAACTTCTTTAATAGAGCTTCAATATATTTCTTTTGAGAGATAAATATACCTTCCTTTTCTTGTTTCACCTCTATACCGAGGAAATAGTTCATCAAGCCAAGGTCGGTCATTTCAAATGTCTTCATCATGTCTTCTTTAAATTCTTTCATCATCTCTATATTGTTTCCTGTATAGATAAGATCATCGACATATATAGAGACAATGAGATGGTACTGACCTTGTGCCTTAATATATAGTGTTGGCTCACTCTTGCTCCTCCTGAATCCTTGATCGATGAAGTATTTATTAATCTTGCTATACCATGCTCGAGGAGCTTGCTTCAGGCCATATAATGCTTTTTTAAGTTTTAGTACTTTGCCTTCATTGCCTTTGTCGATGAAGCCCTGTGGTTGTTCAACATAAATCTCTTCTTCGAGCACCCCATTTAGAAAGGCTGACTTGACATCCAGTTGATAGATGTTCCATCCTTTTTGTGCTGCAAGAGCTATTAAAACTCTAATTGTATCTAAGCGAGCAACTGGAGCAAATGTCTCATTGTAGTCTATTCCTGGTTGTTGTGAGTAGCCTTTGGCAACCAATCTTGCTTTATGCTTTTGTATAGTTCCATCAGGATTGAGCTTTGTTTTATATATCCATTTGACTCCAATGATGTCTTTTCCATGAGGGCAATTTACGAGTTCCCAAGTGTTATTCTTCTCAATCATTTTAATCTCTTCTTCCATAGCCTTGACCCATACTTCTTGCTTTGATGCTTCTTCATAACAGTTAGGCTCAATCATGGCCATATTGCAAGTTTCATATATGTCTACCAAAGATCTTACTCTTCTTGGACTAGATTCAGGTGAAGAATCTTGTTGTGAAGGTGGAGAAATCATACCTGAATTTTCTACCTCTTCTTGAGTTTCTTCTTGAGATTGTTGCACTGGAAGTAAAATGTTGCTTTTAACAACTTTTTCTTCTTCCCAATTTCAAGAAGCATTTTCGTCAACTTCAACATCTCGACTGATGATGAGCTTTTTCGTTTGTAGGTTGTAGACTCGATAGCCTTTTGATTGTGTGCTATATCCCAAGAATATTCCTCGTATAGTTTTGTCTTCAAGCTTGTGCCTCCTTTGATCAGGAACATGTATGTAGCAAATAGACCCAAATACTCATAGGTGTTTAGCCGATGGCTTTCTCCCACTCCAAGCTTCAATAGGAGTCTTGTCTTGGACTGCTTTAGTTGGACATCTGTTTAGAATATAAACTGCAGTGTAGACTGCTTCAGCCCAAAAAGTGTTAGGCATACTTTTCTCTTTCAGCATTGATCTTGCCATCTCCATAACTGTGCGATTCTTTCTCTCTGACACGCCATTTTGTTGTGGAGTATATGCGACTGTAAGTTGTCGCTCTATGCCTTCATCTTCACAGAATTTGTCAAACTCGCGAGATGTGTACTCCTTGCCACGATCACTTCTAAGTATTTTTAGCTGTTTTCCACTTTGCTTCTCAACAAGGGCCTTGAATTTCTTGAATACTCCAAAAACTTCTGACTTTGCCTTTAAGAAATAGACCCATGTCATTCTAGAGAAGTCATCAATGAAGAGGATGAAATACCTGTTGTTATGATGTGAAGGTGTTCTCATCGGTCCACAAACATCGGTATGAATCAACTCCAATAAGTCTTTTGCTCTCCATGCTTTCTCTGTCGAGAATGGTAATCGATGTTGTTTTCCGAGGAGACATCCTTCACATGATTCATTATTCTCCTTCAAGTATGGAAGATCTCTCATCATGTTTTTCGTATATAGAAGCTTTAAGGCATGTGTGTTGAAGTGGCCAAATCTCCTATGCCAAAGCCATGAGTCATCAACTTCTACCTTCATGGCAATATTAGTTCCAAGTTTGAAGCTTATAGGAAAGCTTCTATTTCTCTTCTCCATTTTTACTTGGCCAATTTCTATCATTTTATTGTCATAAATTTTGCATGTATCTTTCTCAAAATGAAGAGAATATCCATTCTCCATCATTTGGCCAATACTTAAAAGATTTTCTTTAAGATTTGGAACTAGTAAAACGTCTTTGATGAATTTAGTACCTTTCTTTGTCTCCACCATGACAGTTCCTTTGCCTCGAGACTCCACTGTGGTGCCATTTCCTAGCCGAACTTTGACATTGACAGATTTATCAATGTCTTTGAAGATGCTTTGATCTTTCGCCATGTGATTGCTGCATCCACTATCCAAGTACCAACTTCCTTCTCTACTAGGAGATTCTTGATTGGCGTAGAATATGAGTTTCTCTTGATTATCTTCTTCCGCAAAGTTTGCTTGATGCTTATTTTTGCTATGACAATACTTTTCTATGTGACCAAATTTCTTGCAATAGTGGCATTGAGGTTTTCCATGATGCCAACAATCTTTTTCCAAGTGACTTGTCTTTTTACATATGTCACATGGAGGATATTTTTCTTGACGAGTCATAGAGAAGCTTCTAGGATTTTCTTTATTTCTAGAAATTTCTTCTCTACTTTTATTTCCTTCATATTCTTTATTCTGAGACCGTAATTTTAGTTTTGATTGAAAGGCATTTTCAACCGAGTCTTCTTCATGCCTTTTCAATCTTTGTTCATAAGCTTCAAGAGAGCCCATTAGTTGTGTGATTGACAATGTAGCCAAATCTTTTGTTTGTTCAATCGCGGTTGCGATTGCATCATACTTTTGGGGAATAGAAATTAAAATTTTCTCAACGATCTTTTTGTCAAGAATATTTTCCCCATAGGCTCTCATCTGACTAACTATTTCTTTTATTCTAGAATAGTAGTCTTTAATGGTCTTAGATTCTTTCATTCTTAATAATTCAAACTCTCGTCTTAGAGAATGAAGTTTAATATTGCGTACCTCGTCACTTCCTTGAAACTCCTCTTGTATTGTGTTCCAAGCTTGTTTTGCACTTGTGGCACCAATTAGCCTTGGAAAAATTGTGTCATCAACTGCTTGTTGAAGAACAAATAAAGCCCTTGAATCCTTCTGCTTGTTTTCTTTCAACTCCTTCTTTTGAGCTGCAGTAAGAGTAGAGGTGTCTTCTAGAATAGTGAATCCCTCTTCTATGATATCCCATAAATCTTGAGAGCGGAAGAATGTCTTCATTTTGACACTCCAAAAATCATAACTTTCTCCTTTGAAAATAGGTACTGGAATTGATGATGTTTGATTAGTAGTACCCATTGTTGAGAATATATTTGGGAGTAGTAGAATGAGTTATAGTTTTGTTTGAGGTAGTTGAAAATTTTATCTACGCCCAGTAGATGACCGAACGTAGCTCTGGTACCACTGTTAGTATTTTAAGGTTGTGAAAGGAGTAGTTGATGGGATAGAGAAAATGTAGAGATAGTTGAATGTAGAAGTAGTAGTTGGAAGAAGTGTTGTAGTTGTCTTTAGTTGTAGTAGATGTTGGTTCATACAAATGATAGATGTTGGCTACATACATCAAATGGTAGAGTTCATGGGTATTTATAGACTCATAGATTATTCTAGAACATACTAGCCACAACTTATGTGGAATGTTCTAGATTTTTACCTATGTAGAATATTCTTGATTTTTCTTCCTATCTTAGGTTTTTCTATAATATTCTAGAACTTGTATTACATGTCAATTCTTCTATCTAAGGAGCTTTTACATTCTTCTAGAATTTGCATTACACTTTAATAATTTTAAAAAGAAACTAACTGAAAATTTAGTATAAATTTAATTATAGAAGACAATTCAAGCTGGATGAACCCTTAAAGCTATATTTTTCTCTGAGAAACATACGTACCCTACGTAGTGATTTCAATTAAATCCATTGTATGCTATAAGAACATCATGCACATGAAAATTGAGTCAGAGTTTCACAGAAAACTGCATGGATTCAATATTATAATCTGGACAGCGACAGTTATCGATGTAAAAATTTAAAACAACTTGCTTTTGGAAAATGAAACCTTTGTATATTAAATAATTACTACTTGAGATGCCGAATGCATCAATAGGCAGACAAATCATGTTTCTTTTAAAGAAATGCACGTAAGGGCAAGCCAATGAAAACAAACAAACGAGGGAGTTCGGTATAATCACTAAAATCATATATCATCATTGAAAGAGCTGGGTTAAGGTAAGATTCAAGATTCAATGCCTGCTGAATGCTTAATGATGGAATGTTCTACCTGCTCTATATGTCGCCCACAAAGAGGACAAAACGTACGTGGGCTAAATTTGAGGACAACATTTGGCCTCAGAGTAAACTTTCGATTGTAATGAGATTGTGTGACACTGAATATATATTAATTTAACTATCCAATCTGGGGGCTCTGAACATCTCAAATTAGGTAATTGCACAAATGAAATCGTTTAAGGAAAAGTATAATGTTGAGTGTACGTTCATGTATACCGAATTAGTTTAGGACAACCTTGTTTTGTTGTGATGTTCTAAATTTAAACTGATATTATTCTTTCAATAAAAACACTGCAGATTAATTAAAAACCTTTCATTAAAGACCAACATCAATGCATATATCTTACAAATAAACAATCAACCAATACAAATTATTCTCTCCAAATAAACATTTCACATTTATTATGCTCGAAATAGAAAAATATAAAGTAAAATGCTTGCATGGCTTAGGGCCTTATTTTCATGCAGTATATAACAGAATATTGGACGGACCCACATGTCAAATCATCATAAAGCCACTCTCTTTGAGGCTCCCTGGTTTATCGATGGTCACTTCCTGTTGAAGGAACCATGCTTTCTCATGCTTGATGTACTTCTCAACTTTTTCTTCGAACTCTTTATAAAATTTGAAAACTGGTCGTTTAGGTTGTCCCTAGCATTAGCCTCGTCATGATTTGGTAGTGGTGCAGGTGCAACGTTGCTCTGCTCCCGACCGATGTGGGACACGGTTCTAATTTTACCCTTGCCACGTCGAATGAAACTGTTGAAAGTTTCATCGTTATCAAGTGGGGTGTTATCTGAGTACGCCGCACTACCATGTTGTCCCTTCCAAGCGCGTGTGGTCTCTACTTCTGGATTAGCAACACGCCACCTCATCCTTGGATCATATCCAGCTTCAGTTGAAGCAACTCTTGTTGCCTTTCCATGGACCTTTGAACTTGACGAGTTCCTATTCCCCATGATGCAGGTTGGTTTGAAAAGTGTTTGATGCAGGGTATATGGTTTCTCAACAATCTTGGTTAAGCTCAAATGATTATAAGTTGATTTGAGTGTAATTTGCAAGAAGAGGCTTGTTTTATAGTGTGTTATCGGGGTGTAAATGAAAAGATTATAAACTAAAATAAGAAAGAAATATTGACACGTTTGAATAGGTATATGTATGAGGAGTAATTGTGTTTGTAGGAGCTATCCAGTTAAGATTCCGAACAGCGATTAAGAAGAGCTTTTTCTAATTTTCCACGGAATATAATGGTGTCAAACTCGAAAACAACCAAGTACTGATTTACTACTATATATTATTATCATCACATCATGGCTTATTCATGGCCAAAGTTGACGGCTTAGTCCTAATCTTCTCAAGGAAATAAAAGAAAAGGAAGAGAAGAAAAGAATAAGAAAAGAGATTTTCTTAAGTACTTAATAATTTTATTCTTAGTATGTTGTTTTAATTATCTGTTATTATCATAATAAAAAGGAAAAAAGAAAAATGTGCATTCCTAATACATTTTATATAAGTGTTCCTTAATTGTTCTCTTTCATCACAAATCAGTATCTTCCTCTCTCACCCTCACAAATCAGACTGAAAACATGGCGACGTGAAAGATTTCTAGATGGTATCAGATTCCAAGAGGACCCTTCTTCAGAATTGGCGAAATAAACAAAAGTTCTGTTGCAGTTTGCAAGAATCACGTCATTCCCATACATATAAGATGCTTATGTGGTTATGGGTAATTATTATTCGTGTGTCTTTATGTGGAAATTAAACAACTCATCGCACTTGTTGAATTTTAAATTACAATCAGAGAGCAAGAATGTAATAGTGGCTCCTACCATACCAAACATTAAAACGAATATGTTTCTGGAATTTTATTTTTGCATTCATGGTAGTGTATCAACAGCAGTTAAATTTATCTCAATCTAACGTTGCTGGTTAAATGAACATAGCTAGTTTAACGTAATACATTTGATAAATATGTATATGAAAACTACTTCAGTTTATAGATTTTGTTTTTTCTCTTGAATATGGCAAGAAAATTATAAGTGCAACACGAGAATAAAAACAATGATTCTCGTCTAGAATTTGCTGTGTATTGTGATTTTATTACGTAAATGACTTATACCATTTACTCTTCCCTTCCACCGCTGATTTTTGTCACTACCACCATCTTTTAGAAACAAACTATTATGTACCAACCTTGACAACTCTAGAACCAGTTATTTTGACTCAAATTCAAAATCCTGGACCAACTTTTATGATTCCCGTAAGTGATTTTTTACGGTGGGATGGGTGTTATAAGAGAGAATTTTGACTACAGTGAGGTTCGAAACTACTTTAGACCTATCAATCACATGTAAGAACCTATATGTGCTTTTACAGAATGGTAACATGGTTTTGAATTTGAAAAATATTATGAAACACACAAATTTTTTATATTCATTTGATATAATTATTTTTTACTTTTTATTCTTTTATTAAAAGAAATATAATTTTTTTAATCATTTTATTTTTATATTGTCTGTCAAATAAATATAAACGTGTATCATCGTTTCATTATTTTAAAATTTGTCATCATTAATAGTAATACTTTTTTTACAACAATAAAGTTAATAATATCCATTTAACGTGTCAAAAACTAGTACTACATCTCATGCTTCGACAGAATCAATTAACATTTTGTACTTCACTTTGATATTTTTGACAATATAAAAGCGACATAACAATTAATATGGCTCAGGAAACACATAAAATTCATCAAAGACAAGTCTTTGTCGCTAACTATGATTTGTAGATTGTCCTCAAATGTCAGAAATAAACGTCTCAGTCACCCAAGTGAAATTATTTTATCGTTCACTTTATAAGAATGCAAATGCCGCTGAGTAGGTTAACCCGGCAGGTATCACATCAACAATCTCTAACAACGATAGTCCATATATTTATTTGTTTTGTAAGTTCAATCTATCAACAAAACAATATTAAATGTCTTCAATAATTTGATTGTATTAGGATGTGTGCATAAGAGGTCACTGACAATCTCAAATTCATCCACACATATACTCAAATGAATGTAGTTGTCACGATCCAACGTTATCATCAATTGTTGCAATTCTCGACCCTCTCAATTCGTTTATATGTATATCTTGCATTGTAAACTTATTTTATTGTAGTGACATTAGTTACTATCATTATTTTCTTTACGAATCGACAAAATATTTACAGGTGTTAGTTGGGTTTTAGTCATATCAACAAGTATTGTTGTTCAGTAGGATTTAACCTACCAGCAAAAATATGATCCATTGAAATTTATGCCAAATCGTGGTTATGGTATCCACATATGACTTGCAATACTCACTCATCGCTATTAGAAGATGACTTACCCCTTAACTAGAAAAGACACTTAAATTTTCAGGTGTCATATGTATTAGATTGCACACCAAGTTCATATTTTCTATACTTTTCACCTTTTTTACCTCCTATCAACGTCTTCCTTCCAAGTTAACTAGTAACTTTATTCAATTTTATAGTAACCACAACAATTAATTATTTATACAATTTAACACATCTTTGTGTTAACATATTTAATTGTTTACACAATTTAATACATCCTCATTTTAATGTTTGTTAAAAAATACATTGTGATAACATATTTAATTGTTTCCACAATTTAACACATATCATTTTAATGTTTGTTAAAATATACTTTTGACACAAATTATCATAATTGAATTAAAAAAAATATATTCATTTATTTTTAAAGTTTAAAGATTAAAATATGTCAATTTTAAATATTAATGAATTTCAATTTTTATCAAAATTCAATAGTTAAAAACATATTTAATCCATACTTTTCTAAGTAATAGCTTATTAACAATTATGAATTAATATTTAAACAAACATTTACAAATATGATAATACCATTCCTTAATTAATATCAATTTATAGCACGAAATTACTTCATTTAATTCATTGATGACCAAGGTGATAGATTAAAAAAAACTTGAATCATCGGTGAATTGAACTGAAGACCCCTGTTCTACGGAACACGGGTATTAATTCTTCAACGTACCATATTTTCCATTTAGAACATTGTCAAAACAGGGTTCCCATTTAGGACATTGTGAAAACATAATTGCTAGTCCTCGCAATGGGTTTGAGAGTCAGCACCACATACAGACAACTGTGTTCTTGCTAATGAATTTTAACTTGCCTTCATCAACCATTGCAAATAAAACTACAGTTACAGCTAATAAAAAGGCCAGCAGCCTAAGTATTTAAGGTACATAATTGATGAGCAGTCAGTAAAGCTCCATGTAGTAAAGTTCTCTCGCTTTGGCTCAACAGCTATTACAACTAAAGATTGTCCTTTGGTTTCTTGATCTCCAGGTCTCCAATTGGCTCACCATTCGGTGTCAAACCCCGAATTTTAACGTCATAATAAACTTCTTCTACTTTTCTAAGGTCATACTTCATGCCTACCATGTCAAAGGTTGAAAGATATCATCCAAACGGACGGTATGAGTTAACACAACTCCTCTATGAAAAATTAATATATGCTAACAGTGCAAGTATCTTTGGTGCACGACATTTGAGGAGGGAGAGTGAGCCATAGCTGGTATATATATGTTCTTTTAATTATTGCCAGTTTCTAGGTAAATTCGTTATGGTAATGCCGTTCTCATTGCAGTTAGTAGACTAATCTTGCTTTAAGATGATACATATTTGTGTCAACATTGAGAATGCAATGACAGTACTATCATTAGGTAGTGTGATGGCAATAGAAAAGAAAAGAAAGAATGCATGGACAAGGTACAAGTAATAACATACCATCAAATTTCTTTCGCAAAAAATCATTGCGAAGATTAAGCATACGAAATGCAGCATGGAGGTCTGTCAAGAACTTTAAGACCTTCTTTGGACAATCGTAGTTCCCAGCTGTCACTTGATTCACCACATACCTTGGCTGCAACGCAAATGAATTGTAAATTAGGTTGCAGTAGTCATGATATTTTTTCCTTAAACATACAGAAGTTTAATAATCTATTGTGTATGTGTAGGTGCATACGGTTAAAAACATAGTGTATAGTGAATATCTCCACTATTTTGTGTAAGATGATACGTCGCAGTTCAGAGGAAATGAGTTCTTACCAATTCATTAGACATAAAACAGACACCTGCATGGTAAAAAATGAATCAATACACATACAACAAAACTATGAAATCATAATCGGCAAAAACTACAGCTATAGCTCAAATCTAAAGATGGAGTTGGAAGATTTTGGTTGACTAATTTAGAGCAACGACTAAATATAACACTAACATACACATTTGGTTATTAAGCTCCCTTGTCCCGGAAATCCCACTTATTCTAACCGTCATACCCATGTTTTTGAAAATATAACCATATTTAAATTGACCACGCTCCCTGAAGGAAGCTAGCCCAAGAAAATGCGCAATAGGACCATATTTATCTCCAGAAACGATTATTACACAATTAATGATAGCTAAGTACATATTTTAAAAGACTCACCTATTAAGTAGTCTTCAACGTCTAGACCAAAGTCTGAACCCACTGCAAAACAACAATTAGCATACAGAATTTATAAATCTCAGTGACTAGGAATGAGTGGTAAGTAGTTGACATCATGGCAAAGAAAACAGGGAGGAAAACATAACACAATTTGCATCCACTTATTCTGAGTGACAAAAGACGGTTGCGGTATGGTGCATACAGAAGATAAGTAGATAAATTGCCATAAACTATCAACCATACAAGATTAGCGCAATCCTATAAGTTAAATGCCTCTTAGAATTTAAAACAGCGTTGCAAAAGGTTCAGAAATTTAGCTGTCCAAACGATGCTTAGCTCTCTGATTTAGATGTTAAAACCCTGTGCTGATGCACAAGGCAAGACACTTAGATATAAAACCAAGAATTTAATGGTATTTGAGACTATAAAACCTTCGATTGAATGCAAGCATTTGGTGCTTCTAACATATGTAGGGCATACTTAAAATTTTAAAGAGTATTAAGACATACACCCAAGTTTTTCCTCAGCCTCTTTGTGCTCGAGAAGGCTTCCTGTTTCTAGCCAGTGCATGAACGTAAGCATTGAAACTACAGTCTGAGTTTCAGACTTCCAATCACCATGATACCTACATTTCACAATAAAAACACAAAAAATTAAAACATAAATAAAAGATGAAAAGTTCCTCTGAATTTAATCACCTATAGTATTGCCCAGAGCTTCCTCCAAGAACTTCAGCAAGTTCCTTATACTGCTCCTTTAACACATTGACCTGAGACTTGGCCTTCTCTAAAAGCCCTGTTCGAACCCAAAAAATCAAATATCCATGAGATAATGACAGAATGCATTGCCTTGCTACAATAAACTAAACCATAAACAAAATAAACTTAACACACTTCAACCCTCAAAATTCATCTCAAACTTGCAATGGATAACAAAAAAGTCTGGTTATATCAAACCAGAAAATGCGGAATAAATGTTTAAGTCTTGACGCTTTCTATTTAACACTCGAGCCATAAAAAACAAACCCATTTGCAAGTCCATGAAAGATAAACCCCTAAAGGCAAAAAGAGAGATGGGGATACTAATGTAGTTATGGTTAAGGAAAGAAGAAGAGCATAAGTGTTCGGTGGTACCGGGAGTGGGGCGAGACTGATGAACGAGAAGAAGAGTGGCATATATGAGCCTAGTGGAGGACTCAATCTCCGAAACGACGCTTCGAATTCGGTCGCGGAGCGTTCCAGATTGCTCCAGATGAACCCTGAACGCGTCGAACTGCTTCTCTAGCGACGACTGAGGCTCCGCCATTGAGGAGGAGAAGCACGAAACGGGGGCCGAAAGGTGAAACGTTTCGGGTCTCCGAAACGGGGATACGAGAAGGAGAGGGTTAGGGTTTAAGGAACGAGAAAAAACGTGGCAGTACAAAGCCACATTTCGAAACGCTGGTTTCATATTTGTATTATTGTGACGGTTTCCGTTTTCCCTTTTCTTTTGGTGCATGCGTAGTATGTTCACATTTGTTATTTACATTTTTTTTATCCTTTCAATTCAATTCAAAATTGTTAATTACATAAAAAAAATTACATTAGATTTGGATTATTTAACTACAAAGTTAACATGTCCTAAGTGACATATATTATACTTTTTTATCAAAGTTGTCATAACCTTACATAAGTTTCAAGAATTTGACAAGAGAAATCACTCCAAACCAAATCAAACTAGTTTTAATAAAATATGTTTCATTTTTCTTTTAATCAAATTTTGTAAATAACTTATTTTATGTTTAACTTGTTTAATTTAGGGTCTTTTATTTTGAAAGAAAAGTATCATTTCAATGTATTAAATATTTTTTAATTTTAAAATTTTAAAAACAGTTTAGGAAAAGCAACAATTAAATAAGGAAGCATTGATAAGTCAAAACTAAAAATCTAGAATAATGGTAAACTTATCATGTATCAAGTTCATGAACTAGGAAGAATGTTTGTCTTTGAAAACAAGAAGGGAATAACTCAAAATACAGTGATAATTAGATAGAGTATTTTTCATGCGTAACTAAAATTAGATCATATTCCATTAAAGCAATTTAGGACTTAAAATACAATATCATAATCAAGCAATTAATTCAATTCTATTTTAATAGAAGAAATTATAAACATATCGTTATATAACATGTTTTCTTTTATTATTTAAACTTAGTTATGATATATAATAAAAAGCGTGAAAATAATAATTTTTATTTGTGAATAAGAATTACTTGAAATAGACAACTATAATTTTTTATGCAAATTTCATCGTTATGTTAACCCTTTTTAAAAGTAAAGTTTTTTTAAGCAACTCTATCTTTCAATAGAAATGCTCTTATAAGAAGAGTAAACAGCCTAAAATTATTAAATTAAATCAAAACTTACTTATGACTCAAACTTATTTAGTGATAATAAAGAATTATATTAAAGTGATCTATTACTCATAAATCGTACAATATTATATTTTGATCGATGTCATTCTAATTCTTCATAAACTTTATTTTAATAATATTTGTTTTTCAATTCTTTGTTGTTTGTTGCTTAGGTGATATTCTCAATCTCTAATGCTTTTAGCTAGAGGTTCTTAAGCCAACAATTGTTGTTGCAGATAAGTCATTTTTCCACTTTGTAACTTACAAGGAGCTTGTTTAGCTTTCAATTCTACATTAATTTTTTATGAATTTGGATTTGGTAGTGATTGTTAGGTCAACCTTTCACCATGATAAATTATTCTTTTTCATCCATTCTTGAGCCTTTACTTTTAGTAGTTGTATTGTATGATTGTCTAGTCAGTTAACTCACAACTCAAATTATATAACGAGTCACATGATCTACTACCAAGCAAATCGATCGGTCATATTATAATACAGTAATCTTAATGTTGATCAACTTGTAAAGTATGATTACCCGCAATTAGGCCATAATTAGGTCAATCTTAATCAAAAGCTCACCATAAAACTTATAAATAGAGTTTTGTAGTAATAAAGTAGGTCATGTGTATTTAATACTGCATTAATTGTTAAATGTCAAACATTCAACTAACTTTGCCTTTTGTTCCTATCCTCGGAATGGTTTGGAAGAACGATTCAACCTAGCTTTTAGACTTTTGAACAACATTTGGACTTCAATCGATACAACATAACCCAAACCATTGACATTGACCTTATACCCAAAACAATAATGTATCCCTTGTTGGGCACCATGTAATTTTCTCTCAAACTTACATAGCTTGACTTTTAATAGTAAATGTTAATGTAGTAGTATTATTACCACAAAATCATGCATATTAGGTTACATAGCTTGACTTTTAACAATGTAGCAGTATTATCACTACAAATCACTTTTCACACTAAAAGAAAAAAGGTAAATAAATTAATAATATGATAGGACTCAAAGGTCGACAGAGAACGTGCTGTATATAATGCAATCTTCTTTTAACTCGTAATGTGCCCATGAAGCAAATAACATGATACATTCCATACCTTATTATTGAACAAGTGGTAAATTTGACTGTACTTGTTACTTATGGGTACTCATCATAAGTATTTCCTTTCTATCCTAAAATTTTATCCATAAATATTTGTGAGCACAAACTTTTGTATCATCCTTAAACATGAAATATATTCTGGAAAATTATTATATGAACAATAACATTCATGTAACCTTATATGCATGATAATGAAATATGTAATAAAAACCAACATCAACAAAAATATCTTAAGTTATTAACCATGGAGTCTACATAAAGAACAATACAAAAATATGCGCACTTAAGTTTTATAAGGAACATGTTTAAATCTTAAAAGTACTTGGATTTTTTTTCACATAATCAAGCAACTTCACATCATTAGAATATTTTTTTTTCTTTCATCGTGACATTTCCATCAACCAATGGAGAGTTTAAAATAGAAATTGACTCATCCAATCAACTCTTGAGTTACCTTCCATTGAAGTTAAAGTATACTAATAAAGATTGATATGGAGTAAAAGATGCAAAGAGAACATTATCATTTTAAAGTATTTAAAAAAAACAAATCTAATTGAAAATATTTTATTGCTTACATTGTCAGGAAGCTTTCATTTACATAAGGATATAAAAAAGCAACAATATCTAACTATTATATATGATTTCATCAACAAAAGAAAATCACTTAAAGCAAACAAACAAATTTTCCAAAATAAAAAATAACATGGATACCTCCAATAAATATCCTGTAAGAAATTTCTTGATGAAAGAAAGAGAAAAAGTTGATAAACATAGAACTTTGTCTAAAATTTTGTAAAAAAAAATTATATACAAGACATTTCGTTGTGGACCAAAACATAATAGAACGTCAATGATAATGTCTCGAAAGGTGTCACTCAATGTTGTCCATTTGGTTATTGAGGATTAGATGAGTTTGTTAGTGTCAATGCTACAAAAGATGTCACGCCATGTTTTTTTGGACTTCAAACGTAGCAATTATAATAATTAATGACGGTAAATGAAATTTGCTTCTCATCTTCTTCATTTTTCATTTTGTCTTTCTTTTTGTCCTTTGACTCAAATAACATGTTCTTTGTCAAACTCACCATTATGGTAAGTAAGGCTCGATGATTTGTTATTGAATTTGATTAGTATGTAAAACTCATCTTTTAGACATAATCTAGTTGTGTTGGAGCATGTCCTCAACATGTACAAGACACAACAATGAACTTGTCAGAAATGATGTGAATCTAGTGGTTAATGGTGAGGATAAACTTCTACAACATCAACGAAGATGATCATGTCAACATTAATTGAACAATTAGGTGAAACACATTCAATGATTTAGAGATTTGAGAAAATGATAAAGTAGAAGATAATTTCAACTTGAAAAATAAAATAAACAATGGATTCATTACAACTAATAAGATAGTGATTTCATTACCAAAAAAAAGACTTTGAAAAATAACACTTCAAAAAATTAAAAAATAACACAAAAATATTGAAAAAAATTAAAGAAAAAAATAAAATTTTGTCCGTATTTTTTTTAATAAAAATAGGGACTAAAATGATAAAACTCCTAATATATACATTCGTGTGAAAATTCCAAAAAGAAAAATAGAATTGACTCAAGTTGAATATAAAGCATCTATACTAAAACCTGTATTACATTGAATATAAATAATAGTTCTTAATTACACAAATTATCTTTTAATGTATTTATTCATTTTAAAAAGAATAAAGAAAAATTTGTCAGTTTTCGAAAATCACTTTTAAAAAGTTAGTAAATGAATAACACGTATAATTAGTCCAAGGAATATGAATTAATTTTTCAACATAAGGTCTTCAATTTAACTTCTACGTAATGAAAAAATATCTTTCCTAGAATAACCTATCCTAATATATAATATTTTTTTCTACCTCCAACAGAATTATTTCTCATAAAGTATACTTAAAATTTACAACAACAAAAATACCATTTAACTAAATAAGTTAAACCAATCACGAATTGAGTCATTTATCTAAAAATTTAAATTAATTCAATTATAATCTTTAAAAGATAAAAATCACTTCAAATAATTTCTGTCGGAGCAAGAAAGTTTTTCTTAGTTATAATACTTTTGGTTGACGTGATTAGAAGCAAGAAGGAAAAAAACATTTGTAAGAGAAAAAAGACGTGGTTAGTTCAGATACTTGTTTCGGCGTTGTGTTCCGAAACATTATGAGAGTGCTCGAATTGGGCCGCACGAATATGACGGGTCGGTGTCGGGCGCCCATTCTAAAACCCTCGTTCTTCGCACTCACTGCACTTGGCTTTTGTCTTCCCTCTCCTAAAACCCTCGCCTCTGCATTCCATAGTTAGGGCTTTTCTTTCTTCTCATCACTTCTTCAATGGCCACTCTTCTTCTCAGACACTCCTCTTCCACTTCTCGCCGCCTCTTCCCCTTAGCCTCTCAAATCCACTCTTCCGTATCTCGTTCTCCTCTCTCTACTCCCAATGACTCCACCACCTCCTCCTCCTATTCTTTCAATTCCCATCCATGGTGGAGATCCATGGCAACTTTCACCAGAACGTAACGCTCTCTCTTTCTCTTTTTTGTCACAAAATTTACAATATGTAAGTAACAGTAATCGTTATTAATACGTGTTTTACTTATTTTGTTCATCTTATTGTTTGATGTTGCAGGAAGCCTCACGTTAATGTCGGAACTATTGGACACGTGGATCACGGGAAGACCACGCTAACGGCGGCAATCACCAAGGTCTTGATTCACTCTTTCTTTAAATGTGTGTTGAGGTGGATGTTTTGGTGTTTATTACTCAATTAGGTTTGATCAGGTGCTTGCGGATGAAGGGAAGGCCAAGGCTGTGGCCTTTGATGAAATTGACAAGGCTCCTGAAGAAAAGAAGAGAGGAATCACCATTGCGACGGTTTGGAATCGTACCTTTTTGTTCTTGCAATCAACTGTGTTGTTTTCTGCTGAGATGTATACTTGCTCAATATTTCGGTTTTCAGGCTCATGTGGAGTATGAGACTGCCAAACGACATTATGCGCATGTGGACTGCCCTGGACACGCGGATTATGTTAAAGTAAGCTTTCTAATTTGGTTTAATTTCTCCAAGAATGGTTTGGTTGATTGGAGTTATCAATTGCCTAACAGAAGCTGGGTGGCTAAGCTGTGGCGGACAAATTTAAGGATTTTTACCATGTATAATAGTTAATTGTGGAATTTAGCATATTTTGGTGCTGGTGTAGCCTGATCTTCTTTTCAAAACGAGATGCAAAATGTATGCTAGGAATTTGGAAGTAGATTAGTTTGTAACAAAATACATTTTATAGTTATTTATTACACTGTATATTGGCAACAGTTGCATCTGTCAGATTTATATTCTCCATGAATGCTGGTGGGTTTAGCATTCCAGCTTGCCTTTATGTACTTACTAGATGTTTTATCTAATGGTTTTATTTAGTTTGAATAACAAAATAATTCTTGTTGACGATATGCTTTATAATTGTCTGCTTTTCAGAATATGATTACGGGAGCTGCCCAAATGGATGGTGGTATACTTGTTGTATCTGCACCTGATGGACCAATGCCTCAAACAAAGGAGCACATTCTTCTTGCTCGCCAAGTAGGTATTCTACTGATGTGGTTTGTATATATATATATATATATATACCTAGAATGTCTAGACCTTCCTCCTTACTTCTAGATTGACATTTTATCTTTAAATGTATTATGCAGGTTGGTGTGCCATCTCTTGTTTGCTTTCTAAATAAAGTTGACGCTGTTGATGATCCAGAGTTGTTAGAGCTTGTAGAGATGGAGCTACGTGGTAGGTTGTTTCTCCAAGGCTTCCCTTCTCTTGTTAATGCTCAGAAAATGAATAAGACTGCTTAAGTGTCTGTTGTCCGTGTTTGCTAAAATGTGTTTTTATGTTAATGTGTTTGGCAGAGCTTCTGAGCTTCTACAAGTTCCCTGGGGATGAAATCCCGATCATCAGAGGTTCAGCCTTGTCTGCTTTACAAGGTACAAATGACGAGATTGGAAGACAAGCGATTCTAAAATTAATGGATGCTGTAGACGAATACATTCCTGACCCTGTTCGCCAACTTGACAAGCCTTTCTTAATGCCAATTGAAGATGTGTTCTCAATTCAGGTAAAAGGACTTGAACTTTATTTTCTGGGTTAATTTTTGGAGAAATCAGATTCATTGAAGTAAAGATCGTCTCAGTTATAAAATTCTTACAGTATGTAATGTAAGTCTTATGTTTTTATCACGTTCTATCACCTTCCATCTGTTCCAGTATAAACACCGCTTAGGTTACTATACTGTTTAAGAAGTATTATTTGTTAAAATAAAATGTGACACACAAAAATAATTGGACTCTTTAATTCACTGTGGTTATTTTCATTAAATCTTGGCATGCTTTAAATAGGTGCAAATAGGGTCTTAGGCCAAATAAAAACTAAAAATAACTCACTCAAAATAAAAATAACTACTTAATTTATTCTCTATCTTATATAAACAAAACAAAATAATACTATACTTAAATAAATAGAAAATCAAAACTACTTATCCTATTTTATCTCTATCAAAATCAAAATAAATATTACTAGATTCAAACTAATAAAATAAGACTCAAACAAAATTACCAATAAACTCCTAAAATTTAAGTTTATCCAAACACTATTTATTACTATTTTTTATATTAAAATTGTTTTAAATTCTTAGTATTCTCCTTCAGTTTACTCAAACTACAGCAATTATTGATGTACTTAACATCATAAGCAGATGGGATTATGAACACCGGAGCATATGTGGAATAGTGGTTTATAATACTGGGTCATCCGTGTAACTGTGGTCACTTGAACAATTTCTTTCTTGCTCTTCTAAATCCAGTTAGGTGAAGGATAAAATTTCAAATTCTTAATAATTTTGTATAGGTTTTTCAAGAATAAAAAAGGAAAGGAGGTAGTATTTGTTACGGCCTTGCTATTTGTAATAATATGACGCAGTGGTGTAATTTAAATCTTAACATGATGCTTTAAACACTGTTGTCTCATTTAAGTGTTTTGTTTTCCCTTGTAAGAATATCAAAATTTTTATTTTCAACACTGCTTAGTTCTCTCTATCTGCATTTGTTTCATTGCATATATTGGATTGGATGGAAATATGTATGCGGGCAATGGTTTCCATCATATCAGCTGCTTTATATTTTTCACTTGTGATGAAGGGGCGAGGAACAGTTGCCACTGGCCGTGTTGAACAAGGCGTCATTAAAGTAGGTGAAGAAGTGGAGGTGTTGGGTCTAATGCAGGTATGTATGTTCATTTAGTCATTTCCTCTATATAACTGCCCTCTGATCCTCATCGTTACTTTCTATTAATGTCCACTTGTTGCTTTCTTTTGCTGCTATATAATTTTCATTTGCCACTAATGACTGATGATTAGTGGTTTGTTCTTGATGAGCATTAGTTCATTTCTCTATCAGAGCTTTGGTTAATTCCTTTATAATGGTAGTCCTAAAACCGAGTTTTCCTTGGTAGGGTGGTCCTCTGAAAACAACAGTAACTGGAGTTGAGATGTTCAAGAAGATTTTGGATCAAGGACAAGTAAGTGACTGTTATCTTCATGCAAAAGGGCTATGGCTATTGACGTGGAGCATATGTTAAACTAAAATGGATTGTTTATGTATTATTAGGCGGGTGACAATGTTGGTCTTCTTCTCCGTGGTCTGAAGCGTGAAGATATTCAACGTGGTCAGGTTAGTTGCAGAGATCAAGTTTTTCCTTTTTTTGTTAGAAATTGTAGTTGCATGCAAGAGAACAACATATATCATCTGTGTCTGTTTTAGTAAAATTGTTGAGTTTTGAATTCAAATTTCTAAATTTTTGCTACCGCTTTCCTTGTGCTGCCTTCTATTGGAAGGTGATTGCAAAGCCAGGTTCTATAAAAACATACAAGAGGTTTGAGGCAGAGATATATGTACTCACAAAGGATGAGGGTGGCCGACACACCGCATTCTTCTCTAACTATAGACCTCAGTTTTACTTGAGGACAGCTGATATCACTGGAAAAGTAGAGTTGCCTGAAAATGTTAAGATGGTTATGCCCGGAGACAACGTTACAGCTGTGTTTGAATTGATTTCAGCAGTTCCACTTGAAGCGGGTCAGTAGTACTACATTAGTGAACTAAATATTATTTCAGTGTATATACCTAAATGTATTTATCCGTATGTTGAATATTCTTGTACACTTCATGCTGGAAACTAGAAATTTTGCTTTACTGTTTGCAATTGATTTTACAGGACAAAGATTTGCCTTGAGAGAAGGCGGCAGAACAGTTGGTGCAGGTGTGGTGTCAAAAGTACTGAGCTAGTACCGTTCTCTGTGACTCAAGTTTTAGTCTACACATTTGCTAAAAGGGATTGGAAGCCCTGAGACCTGACTATTTATCCTGAAAAATACAAACCATGTGCCAAGTAATTATCATTTAGCGGTTGTGTTGGATGAAGTTCAGTAAATTGAGTAAAATTTAGAGAAATTAATCTTCAATGTTCATTTTTGTAGTGCATAATTTTCAACATGCCTTTGATCACCGCAGACTTTTTCTGCTTTATGAAAAATAATGTGTATCTTGTGTTGCAACAGTCCGAGCCATTGATATTGGATTTTACAAATCTTTTGTTTTTAATAACGATTTTCATATTGTTTGAACCTCTATCGTTGATGGCATACATTGATTTGAGAAAAATGAAAAGGTTGCAATATGATTTGTTAGCTGTAATGATACATTTTGGGAATTAGGTATATGTTTATCATCTATATTATTTGTTTATTTCCACTTGTTATAAAAGTAACTGAGTGGCTGAAACGTAATAATTGAATAATAAATACTAGCAGTTTAAACAATGGTAATATTATATTACATTAATTTTTAATGATTAAGGTCAAATTATTCTATCTAAAACCACCTTCGTTTGACGTACACATAGTTTGTAATATAAATTCGTAGAGTTTGATTTTACTTGTTTGAGGCTAGACGAGACTTAAACTATAATAAGCTTTTTATTTAAAGTCAGACTGTAAACTTTTATTTAAGGTCAGACATTTTCACAATTAAAGACTGCTTTTTACTTTAGCTAGTTTAATGTGTTAAAACGTGATATTTTTTAATGGTTTTAATCCTGTTTAGTCTGATTTTTAGTCTTTTCTGTGAAAGGATCTACTAACTCGAAAGCTTGTTACCCTGCTGGTTATAGAATAACACAGACTGTCTAATAAAGAAACTATGACATACTATTAATAAGTCAAACTTGAGTCATGAGATTATTAGACATGTTAACTCGGACTCTGGCAAAGCATAGCTAAAACTAAATCTATTTCTACCTATATGAGTGTCTTGATGTATTTGAAACGAGTTTTTAATTGAAAATGAAAAAAAAATTGTCAACAATTTTATTTACAAAATTACAATTAGATTTATATTTATTTTTTATAAAAAAAAAGACCTTTTTCGAATAAAAAATTGTTTGGGTAGCTTGACAATACGCAAAGATGAAAACATAATTCAACTGTTTTCCTAATATATATCTTTTTTCCGCTTAAAGCTCTTCAACCTTGGATGGTGACAAAAACTGAAGATTATGACCCATAACAAATTCTTTTATTTCTATTTTTTTTACTTTGACTGCTCCTTTTCTCTTCTCATGATAAATAAAATAAGAGAAAAATAACTCAATAAAAATATGTCGACTTGTTTGTAAATAACATAATCTCCATGCAGAAAAAGAGTTAATTTTTCTCTTCCACTCTTCATGCCTGCTAACAACTCTTACTGACCTAAAACCAACAGTGATAATTTGACACTCAATATTTTTACTGCCATTTAATAGTATCTTTCATTATTTTTTACTTTTTCTTTTTCTTTTACAAATACAAAAATTTACATGACTGATACATAAGTATCAAATGGTCTGACCACCTTTTTCCTTATAGACTCTGTTTATTCATTTACAGACTGCATAGGTACTAGTCGCAGCACCCCATTTTGATGAATGTAGATGGTGGTGAAGACCTTTCAGTGGGGGTATAAGAACAATTATTAAATTTTATTTTTAACCAAAGTATTCAGTTGAACATCATACTAATTTTAACGATGAAAATAGAGCAGTCATTTTATTGATTCCATTGCAAATTTCTATACAAGCTACAATACTAAGGAATACTCGAGTTAATTGCAAGTAGGAAAATAACAGCGGATTGTTGATCAGCATTGTACCTTGAAGATCTCATTGTAAAACTAATTGGAACATTTGTTCTTTAACAGTCTGCTTTGCTTCACCAATGCCATCACTGTAGACATCCAACCAACCAGAAATAACTGAGCATTATTCACTTCATCAAACTAGTCTTCGGAGATGCCACTCAAGCAAAGCTCAGCATCACCACTGCTAGCAATGCCGCAGCAGTATAGTAAATATCTCTTATGCTCTCATCCAGCTTCTGCATCATTTTCTCTTCTTTCAAACCAAACTCTCCTGAGCTCTCGCCGATGCTCGAAATTGTGACCCTGAGCTTATTTACTGCCCCAGAAAGACAAAGCAACCCCAATCCAAACCCAGTGTTGAAAAAGTTAGAAGCACAGAAGGTAGCCTTTCCACCAACTAGGTTACGCACTACAAATAGCAGAAAAGCAACGCCGGTTCCACCAATACTGGCAGTAAACTGTATCAGAAGATCAAAAAGCTCAGAGCTAAATTTCTTCAGGGAGAGAATTGCTGTCCTGCCACGCTGCTTCTTGTCCACAATCAGGGTCAGAAGGGTCTCGCATGCATATGAATAGTTTCTGTAGCGATCCCTGTCCATGCCTACTTTCTTGCTCTTTCTTGGAGATGGCTTGGGTTTCACTTTCTCAGGGCTGTAGATAAGAGAAAAGCATTAATGTTAAATACTTCTTGAGCAAGAAACTACAATACAGGCATTGTATTATTTAGTATGCAGTCCAACAATTGAACATGATCAAATTTATCCACAACCATGTATAAAGTCAATATCAAAAGAAACTATAGATGATAACTTTTTCTCATCAGGCAATTATTAAAAAAAATCGATCAGATGGATTGTTCTGATATTCTTTAAAGTTGAAAAATAAATAGGGAAAGCAGTGATGCATATGTTTAGTCCCTCGTTGGACGAAAAGCCATTACAAAAAGTAAGAAACAGTGATCAACAACTGAAGCTGAATATAGGAAAATGATATCACTAACGTGTGAACTTTATGGGTTAAGCAGTTTCTTCAAGAGTTTAACTTCTGACATCCAGAAATGTGATAATCAAATTACTCTCCACATTGCATTAAATACAATGTTTCACTAGAAAGCTAAACATATAAAAATTGATTGTTATTTTGTTCGTGAAAAGTTGTTGACAAAAAAAATAAGTATTGAGTTTGTTAGATCAAATAACCAACTTGTAGATGTGTTGACCAAGTCCTTAAGGGAACCTCAGATTGAGTTTATCTATTTCAAGCTTGGTACATACAATTTGTATGCTCCAGCTTAAGGGGGAGTGTTGAAATAATTATTTAATCTACTTATGTTAGTGAAATCAGTAGACTAAAGTAGGGAGTAGTGTGTTGGGGTTATCTCTACTTTACCTAGTTTTGTGCGTTACAGTCTAGGACAGTCCCTTGATCTTTCATCATCCTATTGTATCAACTTTTCATTAATATAAATAGAAGAACATGAGAAAGGTCCTTTAAGCCCTCTAAACATATATTCTCTCTGTTTGAATCTCAAGTTTACATAATTCACAATATAGAAATAGTCCAATGCTCAGCTATTTAAAAGCTAAACAAGGGTGCTGGAAGATGAATACAGGCTATTTTTACAATTAAACGTTAGAGCATATCTTATACAAACCCAGAATTGAAAAGAGAAAGAAGTGTAATATTCTTTATTGTATAAAAAGAACACAAAAATAGGAGAACACTCTCTCCTCCAAGGGTTTCCCTTTCACAAAGAGCTAAAGCTCAATCTACAAAATTATCCAAAAGTGCCTAGTATACCAGGACCCCCAACTATATAAAGGAAACCTCACTCACCCTAACAACCTAACTAACAACTACTCTTTAATCTGTTTCCTCCTATCATACACATTATATCCTATCAATATCCCAGCAGGAAAACATGTCAACAAGATCAAGAAAAGTATATTCTGCATACCTCTTTAAAGGAGCAGTCAAGGTGGATTGTTTCTTCAATGTAGAGGGATGACTTCTCTCTAATTCATTGATACTCACCCTGTCCATATGGAATATCACCAAATATACCGTTAAATTGTGTCTTGAAATATATAGGTTCTTTCTATTACAGAAGAACTGATAACACCATAATTGAAAAATCAATTGAAGCAAGGAAACACAGGTTAAACAATTGACTTAAACTAAATCAAGTTAACTCCCATACAAGTATTCATATTGTCCGGGACCAAAGACAGTGAATTCCCTCCAGCCATTGGCTGTGAGGTAAAGTGCTAGGAATTGACAGTGGGCACAACTCAACAAATTAAAGTACACGCTAGGATGGCCTACAAACAAATGCCTTCTTCAAGATTTGAACTTTGACCCTATTACATGCATTTGTATGACACTTCATAAATTTATTGCAATGATAATACATACATACACACATATAAAGAAATAAAGTCAACATATTTGGAGTGATAAATGGAGGTTCATTGACACAATAATCAACTTTCTAGATATCACAAGAAAAGGGTAAAGGTATATGTTAGTGACACAAGACTTCTTGTCAACTTGGTCCCCATACAAAAAGGTTCTCAATTTAATATCTATATGGACAATTATTTTCAATATCGTTCCTGTTGTCTGTTATTTGTAACAGTGTGATATTGCCATGACCATCACTGTATAGAGAGACCAAATTCAAAATGGTTGTTAATGAGGGTCAAAGATATAATATTCCCAGTCCCTGATGACACATTTTTAATTTGATGACCATACTCCACTACGTAATGAAACTTTGATCAACAGTATTATAATAGCAATAGACTGCAAGAATCAAATTAGAAATGATTGTCACATATAGGAACCAGTGATAGAATATTTTTGGTTCCTACATACAACACTTATAATTTGACACCTATACTTCAAAATGTTATTACTTCAACTAACAGCATTATAATAGCAATAGCCCGCAAAGAACAAATAAAAAAAATTTCCACACATAGGAACTAAATTGAAAACTCACGTAGAGGGGTCAAATTGAAAAGAAAAACACATGTATGCCGAGACAAATGTACACTTAAATTTAATCTAAATAGTAGTGATTATGGGCAATTTTACATGTAAAATTTGCTCAATCATGAACTCAACTTTTAACTTCTTGTGATAAACATAATAATAATACAAAGGAGACACATTTATAAGATGTGCAAAGACTCCGGTCTGGTGGGTACATAAAACCTAAACGGATAGAAAAGAGACACATTATTTGAAAACATGCTTTGCTTTGGTAAAACTGTTATTTAGATGTTGAATATCTAAATAATGCAGAGTGGTTGATGCTAATCCAAAGATCAACATAATTTACAAAGAAAGTTATATTATTACTTTTAGAAAAGTGAATTCTTAAGCAAATAAAATAGTCGTTCAGATGACTGGACAATCAGAATCTGTTTAAACAAGTCAATATGGTCAAAATATTTATACCAATTGAAGAGTGGAACAAGTATAAATTGCTTTTCACCCTTTTGTGAGCTTTTTGATAAGTATGACTCAGCAACTACAGAGACAAGATCTTTCAACTCAATTGCAGTACCCATAAATGTGATTTGACCATCTGGATGAACCGTGATCTTTGAAGAAAGGGCTGAAGCTTGAACAAAATGCAGTAAAGGCTTCTGAATGATTAATTGATTACTTGGATAGATAAGGGATGACAATGGTTGCCGAGATTCACCATTGCCTGACAACTGCAATTTCATCAACTTCGATAACAAAGATAAATTTGCTCCATCTTTCCCTGCTTCAGCAGTCTCAGACATTAGCAAATTTATAATGTTATCACGCTTAGTGCATTGTGCAACAATTCCAAAGCCAAAAAGGACTGCACTTGAGCAGTTTGCTGCAACCAAAGACAGATAACGATATTCAGAAGTCAGAATAAGCACAAAAAGATTTACTACCATAAATCATCTCAGGTATTCATCTCAAAAATAAGAAAAGATGCAACCACATATCTTAGGCAAGTTTGTACTACATAACATCTTAGAGAACAAGCCAACCTTCAATGGTTACTCTAAATCGTTGGTCATCAGATTCAATATCTTGTCACCTTTTAGGATCCAATAAGGGACTTGAGACCCTCATTAGAAGTATGGGATTCTAGTGGGGGATAATAGGGCTTTCGGCTCTACAACAACCATAGCTGGCATCTTTTGGTGTGGTTCTTCCAAGGTTCTAATCACCACTAAATTAACATGGGAAAGAAAGATGCATAATCAATAAACAAAGACAAAAAAGGTGCCATCCTCCTTACTACAATGAGACTCGATGGAATTTTGCATGAAGACACATAAAGCAATCAGAGAACATTGAAATTCAAAAGGTATTTACATCAACTAGAATTTAAGTAGAGTAGCTAGCTAAATGTGATATTTCCACATGATTAGTTTATGAGGGGAGATAGAATCACTGATGAACATGCAGTACAAGGTCGGTAGGTGTACTGTTACTTGAAGTTTTCAAACATTAAACACTACTACCAACATGCATGGGAACGATCAAACAGTAATCTAACGTCATAAATAAAGTTAACCACAAAAAGGACCTTTTTCATCAGTAAGCACGGGACGTTGAACTGAGAAGTCAACATTAATAACCTCATTGTAATCAACCCATTCATTTTGGAATTTCCTTGACTCTCCACATGGGCTTTGCTTGAGATAAGGAGACTCGTATCTAATTAGGTCGACTTTCGCTACTGGAGAAGGAAAGGATATTTGGTAGCCCTGTCTTGAAAAACAAACTAAAAAATATAAGAAACTAAATTAAGCATGCACAACACTGTCAAAATAATTTCAGTATTAGAACCCGTGGAAGATGATATTATGAGTTTTGGTTATGGGGAAACTTTGTTATCATAGGGGAACAATTCACAGTTTAAGAAATTTACAAAATCAGACAAATGAAATGCGAGATTATCGTGTAACCTTCAAATCATCATAATTCTTTTACTAAAATAGCTTATACTTAAATTTATAAATGAAAAACGCACCCTCCCTCCTCCACAGATAGGCCTAATGAATTACGAATACGAATGATTAAAAGGTAAGATAATCTCTTATTCTATTCCTTTCATCATAAAAATTACAGAATAATCTATAACATTTATAAATTACCTAAAACGAAAAATTCATCCCCATTGCCAAACATGGCCTTGCGTGATCATACCAAGGTCAGATAGGCACAATCCCTCATTGAAAACTTTAATCAACATACCCAATTTACAGTAAAACACCATTACACTCGTTAATACTGCGAAAAAACATAAAAACCACAACTTTTTGATGTTACCTTCATGTTGGTGCCCGCCAAACCCAGTTGTGGGTGTAAGACAAGGCCAGTTGGGTAACCATGAGATGCCATCAAACAGAGACTCTGCACCATTTTTGAAAGAAACCCGGTCTTAATAAACAATTTTCTGTAGCCAAATGCTCCCTCCTTTCGTGCACTCAGTCATGCCCTCATGCCCTTATCTCTTCCCGCACCTCAAATCCTGAATATTTTCCACAAACCTAAAAAATTTAGGTTTTTATTGTGATCCATCAGCTCAACAAAAAAAAAAACAAACTTCCCGGATCCAGAAACTTCCAAAACGGAAAAACTAATGGTACGCACCGGCTTGATAGTCAACGTTTGAATTTCCATGAAAGACGGTTTGCGGTTGGCTTCATACTGTATAAGGACATTAATACTACGTTTATTACTTTATTAGTGAAAAATGGCTTGTAGCATAGCATTTGCTGGGACCAGAAAAATATTATTAAATAAATACTTTATTTTATAAATAAAATACTCACATTTTGTGTGTTGAAGTGGACACAACACTTGGCTGAGAAGATATCAATATCAATGTCAAAACATAATAAATACATTAACTTTTGACAGATTCTGTGGTTAAAAATTATAACAAATACATCAGATTTTAAGAGTATAAGAAAATAGTATAGCTTAATTAGAATGTACTAACAATAGCATTTTGAATCTAATTATGACTAATTCAAAAGTCAGAATATTAATTTTTTTTATAATATTACTTGTAAAGTTATGTATAAATATTTTTACTTTTTAATAATACTGTAAAATATTTTAGTACATTAAAATGAATGCAATATCAAAATTCAGAATGTTTCGTATGACAATGATATTTTTTATGGTATACTACAAATGAAGGCTAACATTTAAGTTTTTCAGCTCATAAATAGTCCTAAAGCAACATAGTTTTTCTATATTAAAATTAAATGTAAGGCCTTGTTCTTTTAAGTGGAGTTGAGGGAATTTGAGAGGATTTGAAGATAATTTTTTTTGTCCTTTTTTTTAGCGAATTTGGAGGTAAATGAAAATGAATTTGAAAATATTTTTTTTTAATTTGTCACGTCAATACAATTCTATATTAATTCTCACAAATTTTATTTTCAAATTCACTCTCATTTATCTCCAAATTCGCTCAAAAAAACGACAAAAAAAATTATCTTCAAATCCTCTCAAATCCACTCCCTCAAATCCACTCAAAAGAACAGGTCCTAAGAGTTCGTTAAATATTTTTCTAAAAATTAATTATTCTTCCATCATAAAAAAAAGTAAAAAAGAATTTGATTTTTTGAGCAACTTACAGCATTAAATTAAACTAAAGAATGTATAAAAATAGAAAATTTTCTTATATGTTAACGCATATTTATGTGTTCCCTACCAATGCTGTATCATCATTGTTGTGACTTTATAATTGTCTTAATCTACATTATTAAAATACTTTCCTAAAACTTTACATTAAAGATAACATAAACATGTATTCTTTTGCATTACAACCATGTTTAAATCATTTCAAAATGTTGAACATGTTAGAAAAGTTAGTCTTTACTACCGTAATGAAAGTAAGAAAAAGTAAAACACAGTCGACAAATAAAATAGCAATTAAAGGCATTTTGACAAAGAAAAATAAAATTCAATGCGAAAAGAGAGAAAGACATTAATGAAATATGTGATAAATATATAAGTGAATTGCACCGTTTTAAAAATTATTTTGACCTTATTTCTTCTCCTTTAAAACTTTAATAACCTTTTTCCATTTATTCCTTGTGTGAGATCTCGGAAAATTAACCCATGATTATACTGTCTAATCTGTCATTAATGCACTGCTGAGTCACCTGGTTGCTTCCTTAAATGCACCGCGCCACACGTCTAGTGCATTAAAAACGCACTTTGCACTGCATGCACGAGCGCCATGTGTCACGTTAGAAGCTTCGGAAGTCAGAAGTGGGAGTGCAGGTGTCAGCAGAGGAGACGCTCGTTCGTTTGGGCGTGAAAATTAACAAAACTGAGTTTCGAAAAACGCTCTCTCACCTGCACGCACTCTTCTTCTTCCTCAGAACCAAAACCCTTCATTTTCTCTAACTTCTCTCTAGAACCAGTTCACCTTCTCTCTACTGTAACTCATCATCTCCTTCTCCGATCACGTTTCAGAACCGTACCTGGAGACGTGAGCGTCATTCTGGACCGAACAGAATTTGGATCGGAACTGGTAAGTCCTCGTCGCTAACCGTTCGTTCTTTTGGTTTCATGCGAACCCTAGTTCTGGTTGCATGCATGGGTTATAGGTCTGAGTTGTTTATTATTTCTGGTATTTAGATTGAGTGCAAGTTGTTGAGCGAAACCTGAGGGTAGGACGTTGTTAGAGGTCGCACTAAAACCTTGCTTGTTGGGAGTACACTGCTATCCAGGTAAGGGAAACTTAATAATTTAGTTTATACGTAGATGATTGTGTGCAAGCATGATAGAAATAGAATGTATGAGATGTATGTTGTGTTTGAGTATGTCTGAACGATCGCTGTTATGTATGAATGAATATGGTATGTGTTGGTTGATACGTATGAATTGGATAATGGATGATTATTGCATAGTATGATTTATTAATATGAATTCTATATAGTATGTGAATTAAATGATGAATCGGAAATTATAAGATTATGAATCATATGAGAAATGTTAAGTTTAGATGAAGATGAAAATCTGAATATAATGATTCTATCATATGATAAAATACGTTCGTCATCGTACGGTCTTATACCGTTCGGTTTCTAGTCAATTGCTTAAAAAGGAATTCTTTTATTTGAAAAGAGTTTTGAAATTGAACGAGCGTCCCATGAAACACTATGTTGAGCGATCGGCTCAGCCTAGTGGCAATCTTGTAAATTAAATTTAAGTCATTATCCCTTATATTTATAAAATAGTAGTGCTCGGTCTTATACCAAGCGTTCGTCTTAAGTAGCGCTCGGTCTTACACTAAGCGTTCGTCCTAAATAGCGCTCGATCTTATATCTAGCGTTCGTCCTCAGAAGTGTACGGTCTTATACCGAACGCTCGTCCATACCTTTGAATTGCAGAACGTACGTAAATAGCGTTCGTCTCAAATTATCAGTAAATGAATATTCACTTTCGGTCATTGACTGACAGTCGATCCTGTTGAACAAATTGTCCTCGTTATAACTAGATAATCTTCTTTTGATATCTCTATCCATTTAAATTGGTCTAAAGTCTTTGAACCTCAATTATTTTTTGAACATTATGTTATATCTCTAAGAGTCGGTTCATTCAACTGATTCTAGTAGTGGTCACGTTCGTCATGTAAAATGTGTCAGCTTTATTCTTTTGAAAAGAAGACCTTTCGGTCTCACTCTTGACGTTCGTCCTCGTTGTGTAGAGGATTGAACGCTCGTCTTTTTATGGAAGTGGAACATAGAATGAAAATGTAAATAAAAGGAAGTATTAAGATGTGCGAACACTATAAGAATGGAAATTATGATTGTGGTATTTGAACGAGCGTTCCATGGAGGAACGACTCTCATATATATTGAATATTAAATTTGGTAAAGTATGACTGTGGATAAGTTAAGACTCGCTGTCCATCCTGATGTTCCGTGAGTACTATCTTCATGTAGAGGAAGTATGTCATGTGTGGGAACGGCAGGAGGTCCTTAGTCCATAAGTTAACATGGGCAACGTAAGAACGGACTGACCTCGAGTGGCAGCTGTTTGGTGTATCCCAGTTACTACATCACTCGGGTGCAAGGACGCTTGTAACTACACAGATTCATACATGTCCGGACGGTCGGTCTAGTATCTATATATATATATATATATATATATATATATATAAATATAAATGTATGTGGGATGATGTATATGTTGAGTTATGTGTTTGAATGATCTGAAATGTTAATACATGTGTTGACATATGAATTAAATTACTTAAGCTTACCCTTTCGTTTTTCCTTGTGTTGTCGTATTGTCTATGTACGTTCGTCTTGTCAATGCAATGATCATCCGTGTGGATGTGAGCAGATGGAGGAGCGTCACTTGAAGAAGTGCTAGAAGAAGAAAATTTGGAAGACGTAAATCTGGTAGATGTGGAAGTTAAAGCCGAGCCTTAGAGCGCTCGCGTATTGTATATTGTTAGTTTATTAGTTTTATTTTTGGACGTTCGGTCATAGTTTTGTAAGGTCGTTCGTCTCCGAACTCATGTCTTTCTAGCGTTCGTTATTTCTGTATGTTCAGCCGTTCGGCTTTTAACGTTCGTTCTGAGTATTGTAAAGACTGCACTGTTTTATTGGTTAATGTAATTAATTCTGATTACAGTAATTACTATATTTTGGGATGTTACACCTTGTGCCTTTATTTTCACCTAGCAAGCATTGTTTGTATCTTTTGTTTGAATAAAAAAGAAACTAATCTATTTATTAATTAGCAAAAAAATATTATCAAGTTACTAAACACTAATAATAAATTTTTCTCTTATTGTTCTTTTAGTAAAAATAAGTGATGAGCATTAAGAGAGTTTTGGTTGATTAGTATCATGGATTAATATAATTATTTTAATATTAGAGTTTGACTCTTACCAAGGAAAATATGTAACAACTTGATAACGTTTTAAATAGTATTGTTTAGATCTTGTCTTATTGACTTTTTCCTTTAAAAAAACTTATTCAGAAAAAAAATATCATAAAAAATAATCATGATATATGCACATGATTTTTTCTATTTACTAAATTTTATCTGCCAAAAATAGTCAGTGGACTTACTCTTCGTTTCACAAACTCATTTATCCTTGAATTCTTAAAACAAGAGAAAATCTACCTCAATTAAGATGTTATATTACTTTTTTTCTAAGAAATCATTTTTTTACATTAAAGTTTCTAAAGTCCTTTTAGTTAATGTTTCTCTAAACCCCTTAATTTTGTTTTATATATAATATTTTGTATGAAAAATATTTTAATCAAATATAGTTGTTGAAGTTTAATTTAGTGAATAATGAGACATTGCAAAAATATTAGACAATTCTATAAAATAACAAATTTTATAAGAATAATTAAAGTTGGTTATAGCTCACAGACGAGTTTATTGTCATAATGTTAACTTGTAAACTTGATTAGATATGTACATTTTACAAAATGATTATTTACACCTTTAAATTTGATTATATACATTTGGTTTTCATTCACTGTATCAACATTTATATCAAAGTTGAATGTGAAATCACCACAAATTACATCAATCAATCTAATTCATTCATAAAGTTTTCAAAGAAAAAAACAATTATTCCGTAAAATATAAATAAACATTCTCATGAGAGTTTTCTAGAAAATACCTTATCCGATACTAAGATAACTAAAAAGTGACATACGATTACAGTTTCAAAAAAAATATATTTATTTCTTCAAACTCTACAAAAAAAATCATTCATCGATGAATAAATTATTCATTAATACATTTCTCCTGTATTTTTTCCTTAAATATAACTTTACCATATTTCTACACCAACTTATGTATAAGAACATTGGAAGTTATCTAGCATAATTCAATATATTTCATTAGTCTTTATATTTCAAAAGAACTCTGAATTGTTATATTTCTAAAGTATAATATATATTTTGACTTAAACAAACACACAATTCACCACATTTTCAAAACACACAAAAGAAACTATAAAATAACTATTTATAAAAGACTTAATGAATATTTTGATATCTTTTTTTATTGATTTTGATACTTACATTTATTTTGTACTCAATTGAGGCATAAGCTCTTCAATTAAATAATAAGAGCATGTTGTATAAAGACCTTTACAAAAAAATATATATATATAAATTATTTTTAATTGAAATGTGTATGGTATATAGTATGAACCGAATGATTAAACATTCAAGACCGTTCGATCCATCTGCTACATCAATGTTATCGAACGGTTAGACACTCAAGACCATTCGGTACATTCGTTACATCAATGTTGAGCCATAATTGAGCCAATGTTTAAGTTATTATTGTTTAAATCATTATTGGGACAAAAGTCCAACCGATGGTAAAATAATCAAAGATATCTCTGATTAAAACTATTGGTAAGCCGTTTAGGAGTATCTAACCGAATCTCAAGGTAAGTTTGTTTTTATTTGGTCTATGAAACACTTATAAATACAATGACAGGGTCAAAAGCCAGATATGTTCAACTCACACTCTACGAGATTCAAATACTCAACTGTGTTAAATAGTTCATTACATCGTTCCTAACTTGAGCGTCAGAGTGCTTTTTGGAGGTAGCTCCCCGTTCGGTCAAGAGTATAGCCAAGAGGAGTAGACAACGACCGAATGGAGTAATTGACAAGCGAACGGTCCAAACTGAAAGCGAGCAGTTTAACCAATTTCAGAAGTAAGGAGAAAGACTAGTCTCTCATTGCACAAATATCTACCCAAATAAAACGTGACGTATTTTAAAAACAATGTTAGTACTAATTTAACATAAAAAGATCAAATCATCAATAATTAACAAAATTTATACTCAAATAAATCAACAATAAATATAAAAATAAAATAAAATAAAAATACTTAAATACTTTTACTAAAAGCTAACGTGATGATCCCACGTAACAACACACTGAGCAGTAACTGGCTGAGTGTTTGTGTGGTAACTTTTATGTTACAGTATTAGGCACACGTGTTTGGGAAGGAACGCGAGCGGATCGAGACAGGTAGTTGCGCGACTCATCAAATAATAAATATTCCAATTTTCGTTCTCCAAAAAATTATAATTATTTAATGCCATAGCCATTCTATTTTGCGAGCCTTTATCTGTCATTTCGTTTCGCAATCTTTTCTTTTCCTCGCTTCTCGTCTTCTCTCTCTCTCTCTCTGAATCGAAACCCTAGAAATCCATCGTCTTCCACAATCTGACACCTCTACCTGACGGAACCTATATTCTCTCATCAAACCTCAGTTATCCAAATCCGATACTCAAATCCCCATCCCAATTCCCCGCATCGACCTCACTGCCCCAATTCCCCCAATTCGCACCTTCCAACGCCACAATCTTAGAATCGCCGATTCCGCTACGGTGGCTAGCGCATGGGTAAGATTCTCCGAGAAACCGCCAAGCCGTCGGCGAATTCTTCATCGGCGTCCCCCTCTTCTGCGGCGCCCGCCACCACGTCTTCCACGTCGGTGACGGAGACGGTGAGAGGCTCGCACCAGTTCAAGATCACGGGCTACTCGCTCTCGAAGGGGATCGGGATTGGAAAGTACATGGCCTCCGACGTGTTTTCCGTTGGAGGGTACGATTGGGCGATTTATTTCTACCCCGATGGGAAGAGCGTGGAGGACAATGCGACCTACGTGTCGCTCTTCATCGCTCTGGCCAGCGACGGCACCGACGTTAGGGCGCTTTTCGAGTTAACCCTTTTGGATCAGAGTGGCAAGGAGAGGCACAAGGTGCATAGCCATTTCGAGAGGACACTCGAAAGCGGGCCTTACACGTTAAAATACCGCGGTAGTATGTGGTGGGTTGAGATTTAAAAATCAATTTTGATATTGATCTTGTTTTTCATTTTCGTCCCTGCCTTGCACTTTAATTTGTGTTGTCTAAAAGACATATTTGTTAAGTTGTCTCCGAGAACCTGAATTCCAGTTTAACTAGTAGTGTCTCTTTTGAGTCCTTGAATGTTGTCGCTCATATTTGTCTTACTGAGTCGAGCAAGATCGTGTCTGAGAAGGATACCTCGGGTCTTTTACCAAAAAAAAAAAAACTAGTATGTTTCTTAACTTATAATACTGTTGGAAGGTGACAGGTTTACATAACGTATGCTAACATGTGCTTTCGAGGAAGCAGTTAAGAAAACAAAAATGGAAAGTATTTATTGAGAAGGGAAACATTTACATGTGTTTTTTAAAGTAATTGATTTTTTTTAATTGGTCGGGTTAGGTTTTCCTTAACGAGTACCCCCCTCCAAAATTATTTAATGGTTTAAGGTTCTACTGTTTGCATTTTCATGTCAAGTACTTGAGCTGTTGTATACCAAATTGTGTGTTCATTTTCTTTTCTGAGGTAAGTCTCGTAGGGATTTTCTTTTCAATTTGTTTGTCCTACTTGTCTAATGAAGTGGATTTTAGTTAGTGTTTTAAGTGGTGAGATCTTTCATCCCTTGGGAGTTGCTCCGCCCACAAATGCTGTGGAAAGGTGATAGAGAAGTATCAATCTGGAGAAATAAAATGGGAGAAATGTCTTGTAAAAAATCACAAGTAAAGTTGCTATCTCCTGATACTATGAGTTTTCTTTTGGACGATTAGGGTCCACTTCCTAACTCGTACAGAGGTCACACTAGCTATGCGGATTGCGAGTTTCATTGTTGATATGCCTCTATCCTCTTCTCTTAGAACAAAGATGCTCTTTTCCAATATGCAGTTCACTATTGGTCTTTGACACCATCATTGTCGGGTATTACCATTTCCAGATGTTGGCATAGTTGTACTGGTTGGAACCATCCTTTGTTTGTTGTATGTAGGTGTTGTAGGGTTTCGTGACAGCTGATTGGTATGTGTTGGCCTATTTTGGTTCTGTTCAGTTTGGCCTATTTAGTGTGTTTGGGTCTGTTGAATGTTGTTATGTTTGGACCTCTTATTTTCTGTTCTTAGTTATTTATGATTTATTGTTTATTTTTCTTATCTATGCTATTTTTTTTATGTATATGCATGTATGTATAAATATAGTTTTGCATTTTAGGAAGGAATTTATGATCCATGTAGATCTTTTTCATTTCTCAAGTTATCTTTACCCCCCCTGCCCCCTTCTTATCCTTGAACTTTGTACGTGGCTTCATATCCTTTTACTGATTTTTTGTTGTATTTTGTATTTACTGATTATTTGATGTTTTGGGTGTTTCAGGGGTTACAAAAGATTTTTTAAGAGAACAGCTCTAGAAACATCGGACTACCTTAAAGATGATTGTCTCTCTGTGAATTGTAGTGTTGGTGTTGTGAGGTCACGTACGGAAGGTCCTAAAATCTATACGATTGCAATACCACCTTCTAGCATTGGCCATCAGTTTGGGCATCTACTTGAAAGTCGTAAAGGAAGTGATGTGAATTTTGAAGTGAACGGAGAAATTTTTTCTGCTCATAAATTGGTATTAGCAGCTCGGTCACCTGTTTTTAGAGCACAGCTTTTTGGTCCTATGAAAGATCAGAATACCCAGTGTATTAAAGTTGAGGACATGGAGGCTCCAGTTTTCAAGGTTTGTTAAATGCTCTTTGTGCTTCCCATATTTTATTTGTTTTTGTTTGTAATGTGGTCACCTAGTGTGGTTTTGGTTTCTATTTTGCTCTCATCCTAACCGCGAGTACTTCATGATTGTGTACATTTTTCCCTTGACCTTTCTTTCATAGTTCCATTATTAGGAATTTGTATCTCTTTATACCCGCTCAGCTCTGGTACCTGTGTTAATTAGTCTTACTGTATTCCAATAGGTTTGCAAAAACTCATTTTAATGTGGTTTCAATCTGTTCTCTTTTCGTGCTTCTCCACTTTTGAAAATGCACACATTTCATTGTATTACTTTTTTCTTTATATGCATGGCTATCAGATAAGTTGAAAATTTTGTGGTATGCCCAGATGGTAGTATCATTTGCTGTTGGATGACTCAGTTGCTGGTAGCTCACAGAGAACACGCGGACCTTTCTCATTTAAATTAACCATTATGAGCTTGTAGATCCTCAGAGTTTGTTTGGCTTGAGAAAATGTTTTTGCTGTTTCCATTTTTAACTTTGAAAAATGCCATCTTGTTTTTATTTTGTTTGTTGTTTTCAAAAGTTTATATAGAAAAAGGGGAAAAACCTTTTGTTATTTTCTTTTTCATGTTTCCCTTACAAACTCCTAAATTAAAGTGGAGGAGGGAAATTTTTTCTCAAACAAAACTAAGCATGTCCTTAGTGTCTAGGTTCTCGTTTCTGAAGTTGTACTGGCTGCTTATGACCATATAATAGTGATAGTTGTAAAATCAATCTTACTGAATAAGACACACTAATCCATTTTCAAGTCACTTGCATTTCTACTCATTTTTCCTCTTTCTCTTTCGGATTTTCCACTTTCTCACTTTCCATCGCTCCATCCAAACAAAGTGCTTGGTTAATGAATGTAATTGGCTGTTGGCACAATATAACAAATAGTTTCTTTAATATTTTTAATTTGCAGAGAAAATTCCAAGCTTTTAGTTTTGTAATTGCATTATGGGTGTACATGGTGACTCTGGTTCCGTACATCTTCAAGTTGCAACTATGCAAGGCTTGGGTCTAACTCTAATGTGAATGTGTCTGTCTTTGTTTAACTTGATAAATTGCAGTGAGCAATATGCATGTAGAATGTTTTGTCAGTTGTGTCGTGTCTTTATTTTTCAGGCATTGCTTCATTTTATATACTGGGACTCACTACCAGATATGCATGAGCTTACTGGGTTGAACTCAAAGTGGGCATCAACCTTGATGGCTCAGCATCTTCTAGCAGCAGCTGATCGGTACGGCCTAGAGAGGCTTAGGCTGACGTGTGAAGCAAGTCTTTGTGAAGATGTAGCAATTAATACTGTGGCTACAACTTTAGCCTTGGCAGAGCAGCACCATTGTTTCCAACTGAAAGCTGTTTGTCTCAAGTTTATCGCTACTTCTGAAAATCTTAGAGGTTTGTTTTTCCCATCTGAATAATTACCAGAAGAAGTGTGCAGTATTTGAGGGGGTCTGTTACAGTTGTCTGCAAGTTAGAGTTGTTACTGAATATCAGTAGTGATGCTGTCAATTGTCTTCCTGTTTGTATTTGCATGAAAAAATTGTTAAGCTTTAAAGGGATCATATGGTTTTACTTTAAAGTGATGTTTTCTATGTAACTAATTATTAACCCATGCTAAAGCTTCTGGTTGTCCCAAGTTGACCTCAAAGACTTGTGTCACCATTAATTTATACCAGAACCTTTACGAATAGTTTTTCTCTTTGTAAATGTTTAAGTTTGCTTTCTGCTTCATTTTCTCATGTAATTTTTCATTGAAATAGAAGACAAAAAGGTGCCTAGATCATGGAACAATCAGTAAACTTCTTCCAGGATTTTGTTTAATGGTTGAAATACTTGGTACTCATGTAAAACACGTTTATTATAGATGGTTATTACAAGAGTTTACTATTGTTAACACTGGCCATCTGGAATGAAATTGTTGATAACTTTCTTAATCCCGCATCCATAAAGTTCTTATTATTAACCATTGTATTTCATCTTTTGATTCTTCAGCTGTGATGCAAACTGACGGATTTGAGTACTTGAAGGAAAGTTGCCCATCTGTTCTGACTGAGCTATTGGAGTACGTGGCCAGATTTACTGAGCATTCGGACTTCATGTGCAAGCATAGGAATGAAGCACTACTTGATGGCAGTGACATAAATGGGAGGCGGGTGAAGCAAAGGCTCTAGTTTCAACACTGAACAGCTTTCTGTACAACCCTCTTCTACTCTCCGTTTTAAAAGATCGAGTGTGTAGTTGATGGGAAAATATATATAATCTTTTATAGGATCAGAGGCAAATTTTAAATTTCTTAGCTTATTCTTGTGTAAGAGATGTAAATGTAATTTGTGTTGTTGCTGTTACCGTTCTGTTTGACGTAGGTTTCTTCTGTAATATCTTAAGGATTCCTTTTTACTGGAAAACATGTCTGGAAATTGTTGATTTGATCGCTACTTCCCCGTTTGTTTTTGTATTTTTATTCAATTTAGCAGCGTGTTAGTACTCTTTAACATTTCACAGTCTTCATCTAGCATCTCTTTGTTTCTCTACCGATTATGCTAATGCACAAACTAGTTAAGCCACCGTAGCATTCGCATTATTTCTGGGTTTGCTCCTCAGAACCGTACCTTCTGGATCGTGCCATTCATTATTCATTATGGCGTCAACATCTTTCAATTCTGATACTTCCTAAAAATTTGCTTTCACATTTATAAAATATTCCATTTCGTGCACAAACTATAATGTGCTTCATTATAGACGACTAAAGTATTCCAAAACATCATAGATAATATGGAGTAATTGATACGTAACATCATAGCTCATGGATGTTCAAAAGAACAAACTACTTTTGTACTTCATCATCCCTACTAAACTTTCAACATTGTTCTTTTCCAAATTCTACATTCTCCTCTACTCTCGTAGAAAATCCAGTCATAGCAAAAGAACAATACCAAACACAAACATGGTAAGCTAGATATAATTTAAAATTTATAAGTTTTAAATAAGAGAAAAGTATCATGAACATTGATTTATAATAATATAGTCTAGATTGTAAGATATTCTTTATGTCAATCTACTCCAAACAATCATACATCATCACTCAATAGACTCTACCTTTGGAGGACCGGTGTATTGGTTAGTGCTATAAAATTTTGCACTTGTGTTTGTTCAATTTTTCTTGTGTTCAACAGTTATAACTATGTTTTATATAGACAACTTTTTCCAATCTATTGAGCAATATAAGGTAAATTTTGACTCTCACTACTAAATTTTTTTGTCTATGTGACTCAAATTACTAGAAGAGTTAGAACAATCTCACCTCTGTACTTATCACAAATACACCTTACAAATAACAAGATACAATAGCATTCCACTTTAGAAACACTACCTTGAGGATCACAATTATATGTATAAGCATTTAACATACCAAAGTTCAAGAACAACCTGTCAAAATTCATGAAGCACAAAGAGCACAATGCAACACATAACAAAGAAATGACTCGAGTTAATGTCAAAAGCGAAGAAAACAAACATAATGTTCCACAAACAACCTGTGGAATTTCTCACAACTTGTGTATTTGGCTCCAGGATGTAGAATTCACACCAGTAATACGTGGATTCTTCCATAAACTGTGAATTTGACTACGAGATGCAAAATTCAAACCAATAAGTTACACATTTCAGATTTTACAAACAAACAATAACAATTTAATTCATCCAAACTTAACCAAACAAAAGGTTACCCACTAAAATTTTCACACTTTCATATCAATTTTATCCTAAGTCAAACATATATACTTCAATTAAATCATTTAACATATTTTCAATCATTATTTAAATATAAAAGATATCATAGTCATCTTCCCTTACCTTTAGATGTGTGTTCTGTTCAACTGTCCTTGTACCCAAAACCTCCAAAAAAAAAACGCCTAAACCCGAAAGGAGCTTAGATTGATTATCTAAGCATACTCCTAAAATTCCAATAGATTAAGGAAAATAAAAATCAAACTCATAACCACATGCAACTAGAAATTTACTTGCATGTTACATCTAACCATTCCCAAAAACACTTAGGACAACAAAAAAAAATCGAGACTCACCCTAGAGAGGAACTCATATGTGAAATTTGTTGTTTTTTATGTGAATATGATATTGGTATCTTGATTCTTGAGTTAAAAGAGAAGAAAAGTCAGATTTTGTAGAGAATAAGCAAACATCTTAGAGGAAGGGTTTGTGAGAGAAAAGGAGAAGCGTTTTTGAGTGTGTGCATTTTTTGTTTTGAGTTTTAAGGTTCTCATATAGTCCCTAACTAAACAAAAACTTTCGTCCTAAAATATTAACTTAGGATAAGGCTATGAATTTCTCATTTCTTCCTCTAAGTCCCACGTGACATTATCTGACTTAATATTTCATAATACTTTAACTAGATTAACCTCCTTTCTTTTTAGTTGTCTGATTCGATGTTCCTATATTCTTACCAGATAATATCAACTAATAAATTCTCCTTAACTTGGACTTTATCTACTTCCAAAACATGTGTAGGATTTAGTACAAATTTTCGTAACTGAGAGACGTGAAACACATGTTATAACCTTGACAATTAAGGAGGTAAAGCAACCTCATAAGCCACTATAGCTATCTTTCTTAGGAGAGATTTTCTTAGACTGAATAGTCCTTCCACTCCCAGTGATTGAGTTTTCCCTCAAGAAATTGTGATCCTCGATTTCAAAATCTAACAATCTAACATAGGGTTGATGTGTCTCAACCTTTAGCCTAGACCTGCCTATCTTAACCTTCAGCCTATGTTGACCCGTCTCGATCGTCGGCGTGGGCCATCCTATCATTGTCATCTATCAATGTCAACTTGTCTTGACGACCATCCTAGGCCGACCTGTCTCGACCTTCACCCAACTCAACCCTTGTTGTCCTTCAACCTAGGTTGCCCTGTTTCAACCTTTGGGTCAACCTGTCTGACTGGGGTCGATTCATCTCAAATTTTGGTCTGAGCAGGCCTAAGACGACTCAACTTTATCTTTGACTTATACTTAAAGTATTACTGTTAAGAGTTAATAGTGAAAGTATTTTAGTGGAGTGAAATTCACATTAACCTTGACCCTAACTCAATTAAGATAAAGCTTCGGGGTTGAAGCTTGTTTTTAACTCCCTCATTTGGAATTCCTTAAAAAAGAACTTAATGAAGGATAAGTTAGAATTAGTCCATCGACCATTAAAAAAAAATAACACATTTGTTTAAAGGTTAATATTGATAGAAAATGTAGGTCAAAGTAAAATTTATTAAATGATTTCCTTAAAGTCTTTTTACATTTTATATAGAATGTCTAGATAAATAGATAATTTAGTAGAAAAAAACAATATATTTATATTATATTAGTTAGTTAGGTTTCTATTTTAATTCTAATTAACTATATTTTCTTCTGTTTTTGCTTACGCACCATAATATAAGTTATTTACTAGGATGACTATGATAACATGATTATATTAAATGTGTCATGAGAAAAATATAACTTGTTTTGTTTTGTTTTCATGTTGATGTTAAATTTTGGGTTGTTTATTTATTTTATCTTGTTTATTATTCTTTTACATAAAATAATATATATATTAATATACATATGTAATAAATTACTCATAATATTATTAAAATTTTAATATATTTTTAATAATATATTTATATTTATAACTTTCTATTTTTTGAAAATAAAATTTGGTCAAGAATAGAAATAAATTTCCACATATATGTTTAAAAGGTTTACAAATATATTTTAAATATATATGTATTTAAAATTGAAAAAAAAAAACAATTTATTTAATTGAAAATTATATTTAAAAATAATTGATATTAACTAAAATTTTATTTTTATTATTAAGATCATCTTCTATATTACGAAAGAACCATAGTATGAATAAAATGACTTCTTTTATTATCCATATAATGAAATTAAATAATGTATATTTTATGTTTATTTTCTCTTAATTTGTGTAATAATTTTTATTAATCTCCATCTTTTTAGCATTATATGCTTTTATTTTAATATTTGTATTAAATTTCAAGTATTTTTAATATTATTTTGCCTTGCTTCTAACATTTTATTTTTATTGAAAAATGAAATCTTATAATCGAGGTTTTAATTACTACTGAATATATAGAATAGAGCGAGAACAAGGTTACATAATCGCAGTAGCAGCTTTTGGTTTCCCTCCACCGCAGCCTCGTTTTCTCTCCCTCCGTGCAAACATGGTACAGATTTCTTTCTTTTCTTTTCTGTTTTCTGTTTTCTTCGTTCTGGTTTTTTTATCAGTGATGAATTGGGTTGTGTTATAGTTGTTCTTCTCGTACTTCAAGGATTTGGTGGGAAGAGAAGTAACCGTAGAGCTGAAGAACGATTTGGCCATCAGAGGGACATTGCATTCCGTTGATCAGTACCTCAACATCAAGCTCGAAAACACTCGCGTCGTTGATCAAGACAAGTACCCCCACATGGTATCCCATTTCTCTCTCTCGTTCTAGGGTTTAATTGAGTTTACTTGGATGTAGAGTTTACGATTAAATGGATTTCCCTGTTGTCGAGGAGCCACTGATAACCTTTGTTCGTAGGGTTTCTTTCTGTCCTTTGGAATAAAATCGGATTTTTGAGTCGTAACATTCTCTTAGGCTCTCGGTGTCTGATGTGGATATTGGGTTTTTGAACTTTGAACTCACACCTGACCTTTCCCCCTTCCTCTTATCTAGATCATAACAACTCCAGTTTAGTACTCTTTAATTTAAAGTTTGTTTCAATTAAGTATGTTTAATAAGCATTGGACCCATGTTAAATAATGGGATTTTCTGTATCTGGGATTTGAATTGAGTATTGATGTGCCTTTTTTATTGGTTAATTTTGAATCGTTGTTGTTGATTATGATTTTTAATTGTACATCAGTATATGTGAATTGGTAGTTCTGGTAGAAAACTTCATTTGAAAGCAAGTAAAAGGGAACCTGTCTTTTATATTTAGCATTTAGCGTACGTTCTCCATTAGTTTTATGTTTATATGCGATTGAGAGTGGTTTCAAGTTTCTTCTTAAATCAATAAGTGGTCTCCCTCCTCCAGTAGTTTTTTTTTTCCGGAAAACTTCATCTGGTCTGGTGTGGATGGCAGGCAGGCCTATATTTCTTGGTTTCGATAGGAATCCTTATAAGTGTTGTTTGTATCTACTATTATCTAAAATAATAAAGTTATTAGTGACTGGAGCAGTGGTTCCTACACTCTGCAAGGATTTAAAATTAAAAGATAAAGAGAAAAATGCATGCCCTTGATACTTTACACTCTTCTATATGCCTGTTCATGTGTTTCTACGAAATGGTCTTTTATTGAAAGTGTTTGCCTATGTTTGCATCTGATAAGTTGCTTTTGGCACATCAAATCTAAATGTCAAGGCATAACGGATTTATTATAGGTGACGTTTTACTTCATCTACACTTTCTAAGAGTAGGACAATCAATTAATTGGTATTCTTCTAGCAATAGTGGGAAAAAAGTTTAAGGATCCGAATGAGGCTGTTAATGGTCAGCTTTCCTACTTCAAATTTTCTCTTATGTTTTATGAATATGGAGAGATTGAAGTTGTTATAAATTGTATCTCGTAGATTATTGGAAATTCGAAAGTATGTGAATTGAGATTTTGGAACTTATATATGTTTGGTACTTGCTGTTTTTAAAGTGGATGCTCTATTGAATTAAAGTTATGTTGGTATGCCATTAAGAAAATGAGTATAGTGAGTTTGATGGTAAAAGATATAGGAAAGTATGGTGCCAAAATAGAATAAGATACTCACTTTTAGGATATCATTGCTAAACAGAGTGCTGAATACTGATGTGCATACGAGGAAACCTTAGAATCAAGGAAGATTTATACCAAGTGGTCAAATCTCCTATTGAATTAAAAAGAAAAAAGAAATATATGTCGCCAAGTTTTTTCTCCGGTTAATTATTTTATTTAGCTCCCTTAATTTGGTGTATCCGACTTGAATACCTATAACGATGATTAGATTTTTTATTCTTTTGGTATTCTAGTTGATAACGTGTGGGTGTTTGATGTCAGCTTTCAGTAAGAAACTGCTTCATCAGAGGTTCGGTAGTGAGATACGTGCAATTACCTCCAGAAGGGGTGGACATTGAATTGTTGCACGATGCCACTAGGAGAGAGGCTAGGAGCGGTTAGCGTCGTCACCTTGTGATGTATCTCTTGAATGAAAATTTCGTAGGCTTCTATATTGTTAATCCTACCACAGAAGGAAACTCCTTTAAGATGTTAATGCTACGTAACTGTATTGCCTTTTCCTTTTATTTCTTTTGGAAGCTTTGTCCAGTTTTAATGTGACAAAATGAAACTAGTGTAACTGCATTGCTTTTTTCCTTCCCCAAGGTGTTCTCAGTTCCGAGAAATCTCGCCATCTATAATCTATACACACACACGGCTCACTGCGTCAGATATCTCAATTGGGGACTCAGACTATGGCTTTAAAAATGAGTTTAATGCTGTGTTTGCATGCTGAATTGGTGGCTCTGATTTGTTTGTGTTTGTTCTCGTTAAAAATGTCTTAATAATGTAAATATTTTTTAAAATTTTTTATGTTTATTTAATTTGCATGTTTATAAAGAAAGTAGTTTGTTACTTTTCTTAATAAAAAAAAGTTTTATGTGCTTCTTGAATAAATGGTTTTTTAAAATGTTATTTGCATAAAAATGTTTATTTTAAATTTAAATAAACGCGCGTAATATACGGTTGTTGTAGTTTTATTCTTATGCTGTGTCAAGTGTGTGTGTGTGTGTGTGTATATATATATATATATATATATATATATATATATATATATATATATATATATATATATATATATATATATATATATATATATATATATATATATATTATTTGATAACATTTTTAGTGTCATATGTTAGTTGGACAATTTTATCTTTTAATAAAGTAAAAAATATTTTATTTATTTATTTAAAAAGAGAAGTAATTGAATACTTTCTTATTATTTTTAAATAACTAAATAATCTTTTACCTTTTTAACATGATTTCTTTAATATTATTTTTATAAAATCATTCATACACAAACACATAAAATTATTGAAATTGTACAAAATGTTAATATAAAATTATATATGTTTTAATGTAATAAAAATGTAAATACATATAGGTGTGTTTTGCTAGTATTGATCTCCAAAATTGCAAGATTTTTTTGTTTTCCAAAATTTTAAAAAAATATAGCAGATTTACTATTTAGAAATTAAAGGTAAACAATTATTTCTGTTTTCCAAATTTAGTGTTTTAACTAATTATTACACTTTTTAAAAAAAATTATGGGACAAATGTTTTACAAAAATTATTAAAACCAAAATTGGATCTACTTTGAATTTATGGAAAAATAAAAAAACGATTTTTTATTGTTTATTATTTATCGATTTATTTTGTAATTGAGAAATAAATAAATGTTGTGCTTCCAAAATTTTAATGCATAAATTTTTATTTAACATTTTTTTATAAAATGTTAGTTGAGTTATCAAGGGTTATTCATGTAATTAGAGTGTCTTTGACCAAACAATTTTTTTGTAAGCTAATAAAAGTTTTCCATTTACTATATAGTCAATATATTATTTAAACTAGTGTTTGGGCTACATCAATAACATTACATAATGAATGTCATTTTGTTTACCCGTTTTAAGTTTTTTATTTTGTTTTTAATTATGTTTTAAAATTTTAAACCTTGAATTTATGATTATGTTAAATATACAACAAGGATAAATAAAAGAAAAACAGAAGAGACAAAAACATATTCATCCACTCAAAATATGTATACATTATTAATTCACAATATAGTTTTTTGTTTTCCTTCCTTTTCTTGAAATTATGTAATTATATTATTTCTCTTACATACTTTTCATTTAAATTATAGAGTATACATTAAATATATAAAAAACAATACATAATTTTTAAAATAAACATATAAAATTAAAATTAATATAAATATTGAATTTTAAGTCATTAAAAAATATGCTTACGACAAGAAGTTAAGTAACTCAAAGTCTAGAGTCGAGTTGTGGAGATGAGATAAATATGCACAAGGTGTGAGATAAATTAAAGATGTAAAAACAAATTTGATTTAAAAATATTTAAGGTATTGCCGAGTTACATTAAATACTCTTTTAAGGGGTGAATTTAAGCCACAAAATGTGTAAGGGTCATATCATAAAGGTAAAAAAAATCCAATGATAGACAAATTAGTAATTTTTTAGACATAAGTTGATCTCAAAGAGTGTTACCCAAAATTTACATCTTTTAAAATAAAAAAGCACAGAATTAGGAAAATAAAATAAAATGTGTAATGTAAACAAAAAATATTTAATCAAATTGAAGATTTGATCACATCAATGCGAGAGACATGCTAGAAGAGGAAATTTTATTATAGGGTAGCCTACAAAAAATGTGGTTCTGAGACGAACATGGATATGGGAGACGAACTTTACATTACGTGGTTATTAAGTTGATAAATTCATTTTTATTATGAAATTCGAAACATAATAGTTTTGAGAAAAACTATTTTTTAAGTAAGGAAAATTAGTAAATTATGATATTACTTTCTTTGGTAATTTAGTATGAAATATATAATTATGATATAATCATTCATATTGTTAATATTGTTAAGTTAGTTGTATGAAAATGACATTTTAAGAAAATTAATATATTTTAATTTGGTAAAATTTTAATTGAATAAGTTGTGAATGTTATAAAATAAATAAAATGTGTCACTGTAGCAATTTCCTGGTTTGGATAATAAAGATTCTAATCTACCTATTAAACACAAATTGTACATAAGCTATATTTGATATATGTGTAGTTTGATAAGTTGTTACTTATACAAATATAAACAAGTATACATACTCAAATAGGTTTTTATTCAAAGAAGACACTAAGTATACTTCGTATAATAAATGCAAGGCTTAAAATTTTCATAAATCATATTAAACATTTAAGAATGTTTGGTTTATGCTTGTAAGAATGACGAGCTTCTTCAATCTTTAAAGAAAATATCTCAACACTTTATCAACATCAAATATCACTCTGAAAAGATGTGTTGAAAGTTGTTTCATGTAATTGCCTCTCTAGAATAGATAAGAAGTCAACATTGCGAAGTAGTTGAATTAGGTCTACACTTTGTTCAAAAATGGAAAAAAAGTCACCTATTCATGCTTATTAAACTTCGTTTTGTTGCAAAGGTGTTACCAAAGAAGCTACACACATTCAATAGTTGCATTTGACCAAACACAAGAAGAAGCAATAATAGAAGTTTATCCTTACAATGACTATAAAAAATGTACAATGACTTTTTTTTTAACTTTTTTCTATAAAAACTCTCAGTAAATAAGGAGTTATGAAAAAACAAACAAAAGTCTTAACACAAGAATATGTGCAAAATCTAAAGCTTTAAAGCCTTATAGTTGTGAGAAAAAAACACTATTATATTCTTTTAAAAAACTATAAGAGAATGTTTAACCTTGTAAGCATTGAAAGATACAACCCTTAAAACAACCCTTATGGTATTTTGATCACAATCCAAAATTTAATTTTGTTTTAAGCCATAAGTGATTTGTTATCGAAAGAATATTCAAATAAGCCAATAATGACTTATTGTTGTATGAATATTTGTGTTAGTCAATAGTAACTTGTTGTTGAACAATATTTATATTAGACAGGAGTGACTATAAGTAGAAGAATATTCATTTGTATTTTACATTAATAATTTATATAGTGAAACTTAATAAGTTGATTTAGAAATATATGTAATATATGTTATTAGATGAACTAGTATAAGAACATCTGGACTAATTTCTTTCCTTTTTATCTAGTTATATTACATATTATAATTATTACACTAACTTAAGGAGAACTTTTATAACTCAAATTGTAAAAATCGTAATCATTTCATCTGACTATTAAAACTCATTGTCCGACTACACATATTCAAGTGATATTTGCAAATAATTCTCAATAGTTTAAAATAAAATTTAACCTTTTCCTTTTTGTGTTTTTTTATCGCACCCAATTGATGTTGGAAGCAATACATTGCACAAACTAAATTATACCTTCATTCACAAAGTTGTGGTTGCATTCACATGAGTCTAGAAGGAGTACTATAAGAGAAAATTGTACCTAGGATTAACACAAAGGTGTAAATAGGACTCCATGGGTGTGAGAGATACTAAAAAATTATTTTACATGTTTCACTTTAAAGGTTTGATTGCATCCACCTAATAATTGAAGACAAACTATAATAGAAGGATATGTTTACACAAAATTGGAGTATAAAATGTACTACAAGAAAAAATTCAATAAAGTTTAACTCTGATGAGTGTAAAAGCAACATGTAGAAATAATTTTCAAATCATTAAATTCAGTATCTATAATTTATTTATATTAAAGAAATAATTTTCAAATCATTAAATTCAGTATCTCTAATTTATTTATATTGAATTCACATAAGACGTTGTAATTGTATTTGTATGGTGGCTCTTTAATAAAAAAATTATATTAATTATGCATATTAATTTAAAATTTTATGAAATCACATTAATATCAAACTTTTGTATACTTATAAAATTTTCTTTAAATATGTTATAAATAAATTAAGGAAAAAAAGTAAAATTTTTATAAATAATTCAGAATAAAATAATGATTAGTCTATGAAGGGATCGACATCATTTATAATAAAAACGTTGAGACAATAAATTTAAGAATCCTTCTATTTAGATAGTGAAATATCTGATACTAATTAATTATAAACTATAAATATAAAAAATTAAGACAATTAATTTATAAGTTCTTTTACTTATATATAAATTATTTTAAGACAACTCACTTTTAATTCCTAACAAATAAAAACTTCTTTTATCAGTATGGTTTGAGAAATTTTATATATATATATATATATATATATATATATATATATATATATATATATATATATATTATCAATTTAGATATAATATTCTATTATTAAAAGAGATTGTGAACTGATTGTTAAAAAAACAGAAAAAGATGGATGTAAAGTTTCCTAATTTTATTTCTTTCGTTTACTTGAATTAAATATTATGAATATGAATGTATTTTATTAATCAATAATGAAAAAAATATAAAATTTCGTTGGTAATAAGCATAACATGATAATATGTTTTAAAAAACTGAATAATTATATCTATTACTATGGAAGATTGTATTAGACTTATACTAAAAGGAACTATTTTTTCTTACAATCCAGTTATGCAATTCTTTGGTACAGTGCATAATAAAATTTATTTCTTCATATTTATGTTAAAAATTATATTAGAATCTTAGTTAAATTTACGAAAATAAGGAGATGGGAAGGAATGTTACAGTTCTTGGAGTGAAACTGGAATGGGGTTTGTTTTCCATGCATAATAACTCTTGTCGCATCTCTTCTCACATTGGCATTCTCTTCTCTCTTCCCTCTTTCAAATTCTATTTATCTCAATTCCCTAACTATGGCAGTTCCCGCGCAAACCAGCGAGGCTGATGCGTGGGACGCAGTCCTACGCCAAACGAAGTTGGCCGTTGAGAGCAACACCGATCCTTACGCGTGGGCCTTCGACATCAGGTCGACGCTTCACTCCTCGGCCATTGCCATCCCTTCCACCGAACTCGCTCATCGCTTGGTCTCTCACTTCTTTTGGGACAACTACTCCGCCGCCGCATGGAAGCTTCTACACACCTCCCTATCCCTCGACATCATCCCTCCCTCCCTCCTCGTCGCACTTCTATCTGCCGCGTAAACTCACCTCTCTCCTTTCCCTTTTCCGTTTTCTCTTTTTCACTTCCTCTGATACATTTACGTTCTAATTAATTTAACTACTGATTTTGTTTCTGGAAAGTGCATTTTCATGGGCCTGCTTAATGTTCCATTTATATAATATGTATCTGAAGATGTAGAATCACTAGATGAAGGAATTCGTACTGTAACGTTGGTTTTGCTCCGTTCGTTATCGGAATTGTTTCATCGTGGTTGATGGTTAAGATAGAGAGAAAGGGGAACTATTTTTGGTTTACTAGAAAATGAAAGTTTGACTATACTAACCTCTGATTTCTTTTTCTATTATTTATTTATTTATTTTTATTGGAACATTGCATGGAACTGCAACCGCGACACTGATTTACTTGTTTTCTTCTATGTGTATGCTACTGCAGGGTTGTACCACGCAGAAAACTCTACCCCACTGCTTACAGACTTTATATGGAACTCCTTAAGCAACTTCGAGATATGCTTGAACATGATGTCAGTTCTCCAAACTATGAAAAGTGAGGTCCAACTCCAATTGAACTTGCTGGACAAGAATTGTTTGTGTTAGCTTCTGAATATGTTTAGCATTTTGGATATTCTATTACTACGTTGGTTTGAATGTGAACTTATCATTGCTCCTGTTCAATTCAAACTGAATAAATCCTGTCTGATACAACTAAAGCGAAATCTAGCCAGTGTTATTTGGTCTTCGTTTGTACTCGTTTTTTGTGTTTTTCTTTGATTTGATGTGAAAATTTGGGAATACGTGCCATGCAGGCGTCAATGCAAACACACTGCTCATGTCATGGTAAATCTATTATTGTAGAAATTTGCTTTGTTACGAGGTTGATGTGTATATGTTAATGCCTAATGTCGATCTTATTGGCTAAAGACTCACCTTAGTAGCCTAACTTACGAAAGACCACTACAATAGCTAAAATGTAATGTTAACAATTTGTAGTTATAATATTGTTTGAAGGTTTTTGAATAGCATGCTAATGTGCTAAAAATATTTAAAATTTCATGCAAAGGAATTAGAATGTATGATTGACAATTTCCCTTGATAATGATGAATCATATTTAAAAAGTATTGAGATAACTGGGCAAAAGCATCTGCTATCCAATTTGCTATTTGAAGTTTTAACATATTATTTACACTTAATGACTATGGTTAGGTTCTGACCATTTTTTCAATCCACAAAAGTAAAATTCTTCTTTGTTAGGTTTTTGTGGTACTTGAAAGTCTTACTATTAGGCTTTATGCTGTCAAAAGTAGATTTGACCTCTCTTCAAATTTCAATGTTATCTCCTAAGGCTACATTTCATCATATGCAAGTAGATATTTATATTATCTTTTAGATAAAAAGGAAACATAAGTCTGCTCAAGTAGTTTTTTGTGTGTTTTTCTCTTTCTCTTTTCAGGGTATGGGAAGGTTCGTTGTTTATTTCTGAATACTAATAATGACATTTCAAACCAATGATTCTTTAGGATTATGAAATCAATTGATCACGTTCTTCAGCTTTCTCAAGTATACGGTCAAAAGTTGTGGGAGCCTGGAATTGTTCTAGTTGAATTTGTCTTTTCAGTCGTATGGCAGTTACTTGAAGCATCATTACATGACGAAGGCTTACTAGATCACACTACAGAGAATAAGCCTATATGGCTATGCAGGTCACATGACATGGATATTGATGGACATGACAGTGTAGGCGAAAAGAAAACTAAGGATGTTGAGGGGTTTCAGAAGAAAAATACAGCAATGGCTATAGAGATTATTGCAGAATTTTTGCAACACAAAATGACTTCAAGGATCCTTTCCTTAGTTCATTGGAACATGTAAGAACTTAATTATGATATGCATTACATTAGGTAAACCAGCTAAATACTCATTTGAGTGAATCTCAATTAAGGCTTTAGAACCTTTTATTGAAGGGAAGTTATCTCTGTAGGCCATCATATTGGAAATCTTTCGTTCACCAAACACAGCTGCTTGTGTCAAACTCTCCAATTTTAAGGAATTTGAGAAATAATACCGCAGACAGTCTTATGAGTTTGACGCAAAATATCCATGCGGTTGTTTCTCATGAGTTCAAAATAAAATCTAAGGTGAGGACTGAAGAAGTCATATGTGGTGGTTCGCCCATGTCTTTTGCTGCGCAGTCTTCTGGGGATAGTTGGTCTGCACTCTGGCTTCCTATTGATCTTATTCTTGAAGATGCTTTGGATGGAGGGCAAGTGGCAGCTTTTAGTGCTATTGAGATTATTACAGGTAATATTTTTTAAAGTGAAAATGTTGGGAAAATAATTATACAAGGAAGAAAAGTAACTCGATGAAGGAGTCTAGACATTAACTGCTTTGGGTTCATCGTTATTATGGTTCCTTTTCTTCTTTCCATACGTGCAGATATTTTGAGTCTTTCCAGGTTCGTTTTTTTGGCTTCCTTCAGAAGTTAATGTGGTTCATATAATTTCAAGGACCACATTATGGTTTTACCCAACAAAATTAAAACAAATCTTACTAAACCTTCTGATTCAAGTCAAAGAGAGAGGAGAAACTAGAAAATGTTATACCCCAGCCTATGAAACATTGACACCTTCCAGCTTCATCTTGTTGGAAAGTTGTCTTAATTGTGTCCTCTTCTGGGCCTTAATTGAAACCTCGAGGAGTGTGTTTAGCCTCAAACTACCTAGAAATATGACTTATGTAGAACTTATAAAACTTTGGCAATCCTCAAATTACAAGCTACTTTTATGGGTTTGGGTTAGGCTCTAAGCCCAAATTCTAAGACATGCCAGAATCATGCCAAAATACACAAGTGACAGCCTCTCTTTTTGGCAGACAGAAAGGATTAGAAAGCAGCCAGAAAAGGATCTATAGAAATTGCAAAATGCTGAGTGAGAAAGTGGATATCACAGAATAAAATCTGCCTTGTAACAAATAGAACTGCTGCTATTTCTATAAAAAAAAGTTGTTAAATGTGAATACTGATCTCAAGTTTTTCCATGAGAGGATTGTGACATGGAAAAACAATCCAAATGGAATCTTTTGGGTGGGAGTTGAACTGAATACTTGATTTAAATGACAAACTTTCTCGTATTTTTATTTCCAAATCTGTGTCATGTTATTGATTTGAATTTGTAATTGCAGGTTTGGTTAAGACTTTACACGTTGTTAATGGCACTATGTGGCACAGCACATTTTTGGGGCTATGGGTTGCAGCACTGCGTTTGGTTCAAAGGGTTGGAACTGTTCCAACAAAAAGGGTATGGTGCCGATGATACTCCCGGAAATATTGCTTGATAAATTTCTTCATGTGTATGATCATTAAAAGCGAAAGACTGTGCTGCATGTCATTTACATTTTACTTTTTCTGTGTTGGCGCATGACTCCTTTGTGTTTAATTTGATTCATTGGTCCTACATAAAAGATCTAGAGACACTGGAAATTTGCATGCAATTGTACTTTACTTAATATTCACAACAACAAATCTAGTATTATATTATTCACCCTGTTATTTTAGGAGAGAGATTCAAAAGAAGGTCCTATACCTCGTCTTGATACCTGCATGTGTATGCTACTGAGCATTACAACCCTCGTGGTTACTTGTATTATTGAAGAAGAAGAAGGTCAACTGATTGAAGAAGCTGAGCATAGCCCTACAACAAGCAAAGGGACAGAAAAACCAGCTCTGGGGAAGTGTCGTGGGGAATTGATTACCAGTTTACAGCTATTGGGTGATTATGAGTCCTTACTCACTCCACCTCAGCCCGTTCTTGTGGAAGCCAATCAGGCTGCTGCCAAAGCTATTTTGTTCTTATCAGGAAACCCTGTTGGTAGTGGATACATGGAATATACGAATGGCTTGCCGATAAAATATTGTGAGTAATTTCTTTTATTGTGGTAATGAGGAATCTGTAAAGATTTGTTTTTGGTGGTAGACTTTGTACTTCTAACTGATATGTATCCTTCTATGATTCTGTTGCTTCCCCAAATGGGTCTCCCTGTGAACATACAGTAAACATTGCTTATCAATTTAATTTTTTTCTGTCTCACTCTATCTCACACATATAACAATTATAGTTGTCCATAGTTTTATTGATGGCGCTGGCACCTTGACCTGTGATATTCAATCACATTTTTGTAATCTGGTCATCTGACAATGCTCTTTTTGCCTCTGTAATTTTCTTTTTCGTTTCATAAAAGTCTGTTCATATTTTTTTCTGGATCCCTTACCTTTTATGCCTTTGGTGTATAGTGACGCTGTTTTTCTTGTATGTTTTTCCATGCAGCTGGCAACTTACGCCATCTAATTGTTGAGGCATGTATTGCCAGAAACCTACTTGATGCATCAGCTTATCTATGGCCTGGCTATGTGAGTGAATGCAGCAATCAAATTCCTTGTAGCATTTCTAATCATGTCCCTGGCTGGTCTTCTTTGATGGAGGGGTCACAGCTAACTCCTGAATTGGTTAATGTCTTAGTTGCAACTCCAGCTTGCAGGTAAGCTGCATCATTCATAGTTCATATGTTTTGTGACCCTTTCAATCCCCTCTTAAATTTGGTTTCAGAACGGAAAAATTCGAGGAAGTGGTTGACTTATGTAAATTAGATGGGGTTTTTCAAGAATTTTAATCTTTCCAAAATGATGCTTTTGCTACTTATTTTTGTCTCTTGGTGGTGGTTTAGGGGTAGAATACAGTTTGTACTTTGAATTTGTGACGTTGTGTTCATTCATTTGATCAGAAAATTCATGAAAAGTCTTGGCTCTCATCATTCATGCTACTGACGTAGAATACTGTTCATACTTCAGTAGTGGTTGCATTTTGTGCTTTAATGTAATTTAAATATGTGGATATTATTGTAATGTGTAAAAGAATCTTCAAAACTTTATTCTATACTATTGACGTGGGATGCAAATCGCATAATATACAACAGATAGATATGAAATAACGGAAACAACATATATATACTATACAGTATTAAGGGTTGCTATAAAATACTTTTCTTTAGTATAGGCTTTATTGCTCCCATAGTTCCTCGATAAAGGGACTTATTGATCTGGAAAATACATTGAGATTCTTGTCTTTTAGATCAAATATAGATTTATAATTCAAAGACACTAAATACGCAATACACATTTACGGAGTCTTCGTGTGTAAGTGAAAGTGGTGGTTATCTGATCAAGGATAGTATTGCATAATAGCTCCTCTACAGTACAGCATGCCGTGCATCCTTCTTTTCATGAAGCCAATATTAGATGCCCTCTTTTGAAAATTTAAAAGCAACTGAATTTCTTGGATTTTGATGTAAGCTTAGCAGAGATTGAGAAAATATATGAAATTGCAATCAATGGTTCAGATGAAGACAAGATATCTGCTGCTACCATTATGTGTGGGGCATCTCTGGGACGTGGGTGGAATATACAGGTACTGTTTTTAGCATTCCAATTTTACCAGAGGCTTCTATTCTTAGTTTTTAGCTTGTTCAATGTGTCTTCTGTCCCTTTAATTTTGTCAGTTATTTGTTCATTATCTTTGTTTGCAGGAGCTTACCCTTCCTTTTATCACAAAATTGCTTTCGCCTATAGATCCTCCCAATTACTCTGGGGCTGAGAGCCATTTGATCAGCCAAGCTGCCTTTTTAAACGTTCTACTTTTGGGAATCTCATCTGTAGACTGTGTTCATATATTCTCCCTACATGGTTTGGTAAGCTCTGTTTTTTATCCTTGTAGTTTAACAGACATGTTAAATTGCGAACTACCCTTTTTCTTTTTAAGGGAAGTTTTTATTAAGTCTTTTTGTAGTATAGGAAGGCTCTATCATAAATTATGTTCTCAGTTTTCATTAAAGCTAAAGGAGGATGGAATGTTATAGAGAACTAGTATATGTTGCATGTACATTCTTCGTTCATATCTTGTATTTATGCCATTTACTGCAGGTTCCATTACTTGCGGCAGGACTAATGCTAATAAGTGAGGTTTTTGGATCACGTGTTCCAGATGCCTCGGGGACTGTTGCAGCCGGAGAAAAACTTACTCATTGGGAGGTATTCTCTAATGCATTTACTCTTTTGCTGAGATTTTGGCGGTTTGATCGTCTACCTGTTGAACAAGTGAGAAGCGATGCAACAGCGCCACCGTTTGGATCACTACTTAGTCCTGAATGCCTTTTATTAGTTCGAAACAGTAAATTGGCGTCGCTTGGAAGAACAGCAAAGGATCAGAAAATGCTCAAAAGATGGTCAAACATTTTAAGCTTTCCTGCAGACCCTGTATTTATGGATTTCTTCCCAAAATTAAACTATTGGTACCGAAAACATCAAGAAAGCATTGCTTCTACCCGCTCGGGTCTTGTGCCTGGAGGGCCTGTTAATCGGATCGTCGATGCCCTACTAAGCATGATGTTTTCGAAGGTAAGTAATGGAGCCGAACCTTCGACTTCAGGAAACAACAGTTCATCTGGGCTTGCATTGGATGATGCTTTAAAAGTGCCTGCCTGGGATATCCTCGAAGCTATTCCCTTTGTCCTGGATGCTTCGCTGACATCCTGCGCTTATGGGAAACTCTCTACCCGTGACCTAGCTACAGGTATGCCTTGTTCTCTATTTGTCTCCATAATTTTTAACTTCAACTTAGCACGAATCATATTGAGTCTGGACAAGATTACAACGAGGACTGAGACTACATAATGTAATAATGTCATAGCCTGGAGATTATGTCTAAACTTAATGAGTCCTAAAATAACTTAAATAAGCAAAGTAAATAAATAAATAACCGAACCCAATCCTAAAGCCAACCATTTAATGCTTGTTCTAATAATAAACTTGTTCATAAATTATATCTTTATTCTAAGAAATTTTTTGTTTTTCTTCCACTGAATATGAGAAATGTTAAAGCATTTCTTGTATCAAAACCTCACCTAATTTCTTTCTTTTATACACATAGAAAATGTATCTTGCATTAGAAACTTGGAACAAATATCCAAGCTTGTTGAATGCAAATATAAGGTAGATTAATTTTTAAAATTGATTAAATAAACAAGTAGCTTTACCTTAAGAAAATCATTTTAAAAATCTATACATGATGACACCAGCTAGCTCTTCCAAGTGCAGCCACTACTTGAAAATGCTGAATTAGGCATTGGCAATATGAAAATTACGTGACTATTGTGCTAATATGGTTTAATATATCTTATGATGGTAATAAGGATGATATAATAATAATAATAATAAAGATGGTGTTGTGGTAATATATATTAGAGACAGTGGTACAAGTGGAGGAGGTGAGAGTAGGAATGAAGGTAACAAAACTGGTGGTGTTATGATAGTCACAAACAATAAAAATGACGCTTGCAACGGTGATGGTGTAGCACACGAGTCAAGATTGTAACATCGATGTGTATGGACATAAAAAATTTCTATATTATTCATAAATTAAAAATATTATAATTTCTTCCTAAATGTTCGTAGATATAGAAAAAAATTTAATTATTCATGAATGATAAATATTTTAGATTTGATAATTCTGAAATGCATGTTGTTATGTTTAATTCAAAATTCAGAAATACATGGTAAATTATGTAATTTAGAACTGTGGTATATAATTCAGAATTTAAAATATATTTTAAATTATATTAAAAATATATAATTTAAGATATATTTTTAAATTTGGAATTTTTTTTATTGAATAATGAAAATATATTTATTAATCTGAAATACTTATATTTTTTTAATGAAAAGTATATTTTAAATTGTATAATAAGAGGTATTATTATAATATATATTTTTAAATTACAGCATCGTGATAATTATTTCGGATCATTAGTTAGAAAATCTGAGTAAATGCTGTCCTAACATCCATGGCATGGAGAAAACATGGAGGTGGATGAAGAAAGATCACTTTTAAGGATTTTGCATTCTCTTAAGTAGCGGATGCGGCGGAAAAAATCTTGATATCGAACGTGAATCCTATATTTCAGAAATTTGCACCGGATTGTATTGCAATGCTGATTTTTGAAACTTTTATTTCGTTTGCTATGTAATTTGATTTTCACATGCTTTTTCTCAGGTCTCAAAGATCTAGCCGATTTCCTTCCGGCTTCTTTGGTTACCATTGCAAGCTATTTTTCTGCTGAAGTTACGAGAGGCGTATGGAAGCCAGCTTTAATGAATGGAACTGACTGGCCCAGCCCTGCCTCAAATTTATCCCTTGTTCAACAAGAAATAAAGAACATCTTAGTAGATTTCAATGTCCCAAGCCTTGATATAGGTGAAGTTCTCTTATGCTTTGTTTAGATCGATTTGCAAGTGGAAAAATAAAAGAAAAAATTGAAAATTGAGATTTTTTTAGATTGGTAGGAAGAAAATAAAAATTGTATGAAAAAATTTGTATTAGATATGATTGATGTGATAGAATACTTTTTTTTATATATTTAAAAAGTATTTTTTAAAAGTGATTTGATATAAAAGAATTTTTAAAATATAAGTTAAATTTAAAATAAAATTTAAATTAAAAAATATTATCAAATCTAAGTAAATAAAAGAGATATGTTTAAAATAATTGTAAAGCTTAAATAAATTATATTATAGAGTATAAAATTTTAAATTGATTAATTTCGTTTTGATCATTATTTTAATATTTTTATTTCAATTATTATTTTATTACAATATGAAAACATATAAATTTAGTAAAATATTAAATTATTTAATTTTAATTTATTGTTTTAATTTTTTTTAATTTTGTATTTTTATAATGTAAGAACATTTATTAATAAATATTATTATTTTAATTAATCATTTAAATTATTTTTTATTATAATGTAAAAACTTATACAAATAAATATTAATAATTTGATTATTAAAACAATAATAATAGGTTAAAGTTAAATGATAATAAAACATTTATACACAGGATTTCTAGGTAATCATATATGTATATATTTTCTTTGCAAATAGACTCTGAATAGGGTCGAAAGTTAAAATTATAAATTTACCTCGTTTTTTTACATTTTCTTTATACATTGATTTTCACACTTTCATCTCTTTTCAATCTGTGTAAATAGTATTTGAATAGATCCAAAATTTCTTACTTTCATCTCTTTTCAAGTATAAATAGTGTTTGAATAGATCCAAACACAATGTTAATCTACACTCTATATTTTTATTATGTGTTTTCTTTAAAACATAAAGGAGAAGAATTCCAACAAGTGGTCTTAAGGAACAAAAGTAAAAAGTAACTAGTGTAAAAGAAAAACATTTATCATATTACTTATTTGCAGCAGGAAATCCTTAATTGACATTATAACAAAGATGCATATTCTTTCAAGAGCGCAGGAGGAATTATATCTACAACTGACTGAATGGTTGACCAATGAACATCCACCTGTTACCTTTACCTGCATTATCATTCTATGTGGAAAAAGAAAATGTTCATTATATTGACAGTGTTTTTTTTTTTCAAAAAAAATTGTAGATGGAAAGTCTCCACCCACACTTCCTTTGCCTTTGGCAGCTTTTGTAAGCCTTACGATAACATATAAACTTGACAAGGCCACTGAACGATTCCTTGCCCTGATTGCCCCTACCGTGACTGCCCTTGCTTCTGCTTGCCCCTGGCCCTCCTTGCCCATTGTGACGTCTTTGTGGATCCAGAAGGTGAAGCGTTGGAGTAACTACTTTGTGCTCTCTGCTTCCAGCACTGTTTTCCACCACAACAGGGATTCTGTAGTTCAACTACTAAAAAGTTGCTTCACATCCACCCTTGGCCTTGGCTCTGCCTGCATTTATGATAATGGCGGTGTCGGTGCCCTTCTTGGTCACGGCTTAGTTCCCCAAATATCCGATGGGATCTCTCCAGTTGCTCCAGGAATTCTTTACCTAAGAGTGTATCGGTCTATTGGAGATATCGCGTTATTGATTGAAGAAATTGTGCCTATTCTAATGCTTTCGGTTAGAGACATAGCGAGTGATTTGACCAAGGGGGTTATAAGGAAACCAAAGAAAACCAAGTTTGGGATCAAATATGGCCAAGTTTCTCTGGCCAGATCCATGGCACGTGTGGAGCATGCGGCTCTACTCGGCGCTTCATTGGTTTGGATATCAGGTGGACCAAAGTTTGTTCAATATTTGATAAGTGAAACTCTGCCTTCCTGGTTTTTATCAGCTTCCATGTTGGAGGACGGTGGTGGAGAATCTGGAGTTATGGTTGCCATGCTCAAAGGTTATGCACTGGCATTTTTTGTCTTCCTTAGCATAGAATTTTCCTGGGGTATTGACAACTCGCATCCACCCAAACGACTGGCGAAGGTTATTGGGTTGCATATGGAATTTCTTGAGAGTGCCCTGAACAGGACTACATCAATGCGTTGTCATAGTGCTACTTGGGAGGCCTATGTTTCATGGTTTGTCAGCTTGATGGTGAGCCGAGCTCCGTCGTGGATTCAGGAAGCTGACGAGGATTTGCTCAAGAGACTGAGCAGGGGACTAAGATGTATGGATGAACACGAGTTGGCTCTTCGCCTGTTGGAAATTGGAGGGATACGTGTGATGGGCGCTGCAGCTGAAATGATAATTGAATTTAAACGTATCTGAACGGGTAAATACTATACTCATTTATTCTTTGATTCCTTAGATAAGGGCTTTTTCTTCAGTATAAAGGGTATTGGTATGCTATTCTTCACATTGAAATTGTGCAAAAGTTACTTCCATGAAACTACTTTTTACACAGTATTCGAGCATACATTAGCCATTATGCCTTCTCACCAATTTATTATTACCTCATAGTAATTAATCTACAAACGGAGAAGATTTCAAGATTATTATTATATTGTTAGACTTTGAAAATTTTAATTATTTAAGAGACGTTTCGCAAATAATTTTCAGGTAATTATTCTCTTAAGATTTTATAGTTTGACTCGAATAAGATTTCAGCTGTTAAAAATATATAATTAAGATTAATCCATTTTTTTATTTTAGCAGAGGAGGACATTCAACAGTGGCAAAAGGCAATCAAATGCTGAACTTGCAATAAAAAAGAAATAAAGAATATAAATTTTTAGACTATGATTCTAAGGAGATGCGGTGACGTGTGTACCGTTAAAACGTAGAACAAAATACTTTTAAAATACCATTTCCAAATGCAAAGCCATTTTTTACGTTATTTAAAAAATATTAATTCTTTCAAAGTTCTACCAAACTTAGTACAAATAGTCCAAAATTGTCATCTTTCTATTCCAACCAAAAAAATTAGAGAGATAGAAACCACAAGGTATTGGGTGGGTGGAGTTGTGTATCACCTTTACAGTATATTGGGACTTGGAGAATGATATGATTAGCATATAATTTCTGCAATTAAAATTAGAATTTAGACAAGCATAGGCCTAGCTTGTGGGATATCCTATGCCAAAGTGGCATTGTAACAACAGTCAGTGTAATGCTCTGCTTAAATCCTTGTGCATGATGCCAGAAAACTGAATTGAAAAAATATTGTATCTCCCCAAAAGCAAGAACAAAAGTCACAGATAACAGTACTGCTACAAACGGATGAAAAAAAAATTCAAGGTAAATTGGAAGTGCCTGCAAAATTGAAACAGCAGGAGAGGAAACGCGAAAACGAAGGATCCAGCAATAATCATTATTTGTTATAACATCAACTACTCAAAAACAATGTTAACATAATTTATTGGTTCTGTGACATCTGTTATACATTGGTTTTTTTTGCTCTTTTCTCTTTTGGGATCATCATTATCGTTGAACAAGAGGACTAAAGGTGCCATCAGTTTCAACTTGACTACACTATAAACTTGTTCAATGTATTGAGCACACATTTATAATGCTTTGGGAACATAAAGATTTGTCAGGATTTTTACAAATTAGTTATAGGTTTATTCTGAAACTGATCTAAAAACTAAGAACAGAGATTTCTCTCAGCTTCTTCACCCTAAGTTCTCACTTCGTTAGCATTGTATTTTTGTAAGAGTTGTACAGAGAAATATGATGACCTTGACTTACTTAAACAAGAAATGATTTTGAATAAAAGTTACAATCTTTAAATAACTACCCTTATATAATTTACAAGCAGTGTGGGTGTAACACTTTGAAGACCAAACTGAAGTGAAAAATGAAATACCTAGAATTCTCCAGTGGGGATAGAAGCCAGCAAAACATGTCCGATTCCTAAATTTAAGGTACCACCATACTATATGTATGTAGCATTTTTCTTGCTTATAGAAAGATACTGTTTTCGATTAGAGCCTTAACAAACCGATTTGGATATTGACACTAACAATTCTAAATTAAATACTCCTTTATTTATCAAAAAATAAAGACAATGTGAAATCAATACCATGAAACTACTTTTTACACGGTATTCAAGCATACATTGCTCCTATGCCTTCTCACCAACTTATTATTACCTCGTAGTAATTAATCTTCAAACCTATAACTGAATGACAAAATTTGGAAACTTCGAGGGAATGTAGTCCTTTTAAATGGTATAATTACACGCCTCAAACAAAACGCAGCTGTGAGACTTCATTTTATAAGTAAAGAGACCTGCTCTCATCTCAGGGACTATTTCACCACTGGTTGAGAAAAAGCTGGGAAATGGAAGAGCTGTGTCAACTAAGCGGTACCATGACATCCCTTCTGGAGGCAAGGGTAAAACTGTAGTTTCTGGGTGATCAGCTGCATTAAAAGCAATAAATAGATCCCCAGAGCTCTCTGGGAACTTTGCTACTTCAGCCTTCAAAGTCATGGCCAGGAACTTGCATGATGGATCTTCCCATCTTGGTGGAGCCCCATCACTTCCATACCATTCTATGTTTTCTTCTTTTAAGAAGCTCCTTCTCTGAAGAAGATCACTCCTCCTCTTTCTCAGTGAACTCATAAAGAAAATGAATTGTGAGATTTGTTTACCAAAGCCTGTTGTCAAAGTATTCCAAGTGATGGGCTTTATGTCATCGTGTGCAAGAGAACCACCAGAGGAGTGGGCACATTCATCTCCCATGTTCAGAACAGGTACTCCTAATGACACAAACAAGACAAAGAGGAAATTACGGATTTGTTTGAGTCGCGTTTCAAGGACAGTGGTGTTGTTAGTGGCTCCTTCTTCTCCACAATTCCAACTCAATTCATCATCACTGTTGAAGCTAACCAAGTCTACAAGAGAAAATCCTAAATTCTTGGCAATGTAATTAAAAGAGAATGTTGGGCCTCGTCCGTCAGAAAACATGTCTCCACTCCCACAGAGTCTTGTTGCAAGGTCGCTAAGAAGACTTTCACCCCTTAAAAAGTTCCTCACATCATTACAAAATTTTGCATTCATTTCAGCCCATCTCATCCAATGAGGAAAGTGAATTTCCTTCGCTACCATGTCATGAGGATCCCAGCAATCTGCAATGATTTTAGTCTTGGAGAGCACTGGGTCAAAAGCAATTGCTTCAACTAATGGAGGTCTAGACAAGTACTCCCCATGAAATCCCCTCAGCAGGTGTGAAGCATTTATGAAAGAGAAGCCGTCAATGTGAAACTCAGTCACCCAATGCCGCAGACTGTCCAGAACCAAATTGTGCACTATAGGATAGTTACAGTTCAAAGCACTCCGTATCTTCAAATCACCAACTCCATTTGCTAAATAGTAGGATGAGTCATCAATTCCCTGTAGAGCACCAATCTGAGCAGTATTTGAGAAAACTACTTCCATAAGAACTTCTATCCCATTGGCATGCATAATTTTAACCATCTCTTTCATAGAGGCCATAGTAGATTCAGGACCACCAGATGGTCCATAAATGTGCATCAGGGAGAAAAAATTGCAAGGAAAATATGGTCCTTTTTTTTCATCAAATGTGAAAACCGGCTCCAGCAGAACAGCATTCACACCTATATCTTTAAAATGCTGAACCTTCTCAGCCAAACCAGTAAAGGTTCCAGCTGAACCACTTGGAAGTTGGCTTGACTCATGCTGTGTGAAGCGCTTGACATTCAACCTGTAAACCACCAGTTCCTCCATGGACAAATCTGGGTGAAAATCATCACCCCAGTCAAAAGCAGGTTCCTTTCTCAACCATCCAAGATTCTGCACTAGTCCAAGACCACCAGGACAAGAATTAGCGACAATCTTAGCATACGGGTCCAAAACAACATGCTCAGCAGAACTATCACCTCTGTTCTGCTTATGAACACCTCCTCTGCAGCGAAAACCATAGCTCACGAAACTCTTGACATTCTCAAGCGAGACATGCCACATGTCACCTGACCTATTCACATAGGGATCCAAATCAACCTCCAAAGCAGGCTTCTCCACACCCTTCTCATCATACAAGCACAAAACCACACTCTCAGCATGTCTCGAGAAAATAGAAAAATTCACAGAGCCATCAGGAGAATAAGAGAGCCCCAAAGGACTCGGGTAACCCGGAAGCAACCCAACCGGCACGCAAAAATTCGTTCTCCTATGGCTTCTAATCTCCAACCCTGCATTCAAAGATGACATCAAGAAAAATGACAAGTACAAAGGAACATATTTGGCATCAAATTCCAACTCAACTCCAAACTTGCCAACAGAAGTTTGCACCAAAGGACTAACATTCATCCGCTTTGCCGCAATCCCACTCAACCCCGTCGAATCCATATCCACAAAACAAGATGCATCACCCCTATACACACCCCAACACAACACCAATGTTTCACTTTCACCACAATGATTCACATCCAACGAAGAAATCTCAACGTAAACAAAATACCTATCTTTTTTCTTTGTGACATAAACTTTCACCAAACCTCCACCAGTTTCCGTCCTAAACAGATAAGCCAACGCCCCTTTCAGGTCTTCCGGTCGGGTCGAGGTTCCGACTTGTTGCTCCGTCTCCTCAATGGACAATCGTGAAGTGGCACACAATTTCGAAGATGGGTTTCGGAAAAAGGGGAAAAAGAGGTTTTGCGATCCAAATTGGTGGTGCTTCCTTTGGATCAAGGGCTTGTGAAAACAAAAACTTTTGGCTTGGAATTTGTGTTGATTGAAAGGAATCAGTGACAAGGAGAAGAGTGACATAAAACTTGCCATAGTTGAATCTGGGGAAGGAAATTCAGTTGTTGTTAATTGAGCATTGCATGAGGTTGGACTAATAGAGATTACAGTAAGGTTGTTATGCATGTGAGTGAAGATATATTTTACGCTCCCCCATTTTCGTAGAATATATGACTCCCTAAATTTCGTGGAGTTTTCCTTTTAACTTTATTTTTTCTTTTATTTAACCATTGTTTACATCGTGAGCAACATGAATAGAAAAAAATTACAATATGTAGAAATAATCGATTAAAAATCTTATAGTAGACATGTTTGAAAAGCAATGGGATTCACCAAATTTTATTTATTTATTTCTTTATTTTTATATTATTGTTTTCAATCAAATACCTGTAACTTTTATTTTATTTTTCACCTCCTTTCATTCACTTTTTATTTCTCCAACCAAATAAACCATTAAAAATAGGTACTTATTTTTACAGGTAAACTATTGTTCATCGATAATGAATGAGATAAGAGAATCAGAGAATGTGTGTTGTGTCAAATAATCCTTCAAGGGACCGCATTGCGCCTGCTGTTTGCGTTTTTGAAGAAAGAAAGGACAACTATTTCCTGTCTTCTCTCAACTTTCTCACTCACTCCTCACCGTTGCCTTCCTTATCAAAAATTACTTTTTCCTTGTAACTATCATTACAAACAAACATCTCTTAATTATTTTTCAGTGCATCATTCATTCTTTCCATTGAAAAGTTTTGTCGTTCTTGGGCTTCTCCATCTGCAAGACTGTATACACACCGTCGAATGAACCAATCACTATGCAATAAATGTATATAAGAAGTGGTGAAAATTTTGAGAAAAAACGTAGTGTAAAAATCTTCTGTAAAGATAAATTTCTTTTTGATGCGTAAATAATGATCAAACTCCTTTAAAAAAATGTATCACAAAAGAAACAGTTATTTTCATCCCAGATGTTTGTTTCTGTTATTGTACATATTGAACATAGTCTTTTCTACATTAATTACAACAGCATAGAACATACTGATATTTACACAACAAATAACATTTTTGGAAGGCAATGGATAGCAACAGGATGTTACGATGCAAGTGGTTCTGGGAATCCTGCTTGATGCATCTCAAACTTTAACTAAAAATAGCTGATTCTCATTCACTTAATCACTTGAATCCATAAACTTTTCTTGGAATCTCAAATGGCAGCTGTACCTTAGCAACCGCCGGTTTCACTTTCAGATTTGCTACCCCTACGAGTATGTCTCGTTGTCTTAATTAGTGGATTCTCCTCTTCATCATCAACGGCTGCTGGTTTTTCAAAATCATTGTCCTTAAAAACTGGGTGTACGTAAGCATTCTGAAGGTAAACTCTCAGGTTTAAGTTTGGCTCAACGGCCCGTTCAAGTGTATCCTTCACCATTGCTTCCTGCCAAATCTCAAATATGTCAGCTAATACAGGACCATCATTGATATCTCCCTCTCAAAAATATATCTACTCAGACTCTGTTAGGATAAACTTCTGTACAGACACTTAAAGAACAATCAAGTAAAATGCATTGAACTTTTCTTTAAAATAAAATTTGTTTATGTATCTTTGTTTTTATAAAAATTCAGTGAATAGGAAGATAGTTTTAATTTATGAAAAATGTTTTAAGTGTATTCATTCTTCTATATGGACTTGTGAAGAACCATTTCCAAACAAATTGATCGTTTGGTTAGCAGCAGATATATCTTCCAAACCACATAGCACAACTTGTTTCCTTCTACATATGGTTGTACTCTGGAACATACAAAATAATACTTTAACACGTAGGCATACTTATAATTGCTTTAACCAACCTGTAGTGGAAATTTTACAAATGCAGATTCGAAGAGGCCTTTGCAATATCTGTGAAACCAGAATGTCAAGATAGGTTGTGCAATAAGCACTAGCGTCGACGTCTCTGTACCTCTTGTACTTAACAATCCCATCAGAAGAATTTGAGATATAATCAAGCCCATAACTACTCGGCCATGGACATCTGGCCAAAACGCTCCTCCACTCTCGTATTGCTGGTTATACACATTGATAATCTTTGGACAAGAAAAAAAAAGTGCTGATTAAGCATTACTATGAACATGATCATTTTACGCAAACATTTAATGGAAGAAAATTGGTGTAATGCAGGGTTAGTAGTTGAAGCAGCAATCAAAACAATTTTGTTTAGATATGCATGAAATGCAACAATAAAATATTGCTGCAAACTCTATGCAGACTCACCTGGTGCCGAAAGATCAAGTAGGCAAAACCAAAGAAGATTACAATGAAGGGGAGAAGAAAAGGTGTGACTGGAGCGTACACATGCCCCAGCATGAAATATAACTGGATGCGAGGTTCAGATGTGGCAAAATCCAAGCTTCCAGGATCCATTGCACTCTCTCTGTCTTGCTCCGTCTTCACCAAGAATGCGTTTTTCAGGTGGAAAGTAATTAACGGAACTAACCTGAGAACCTCTGCAGCTATTCCAGCCCAACCATCGACCATTATGTATGTGATAAAAAATGTGGCTTTCATGGGGATTGTACTGCCAACTGTTTTTGTGAACCTGCAAATTAATATACATGTCAGATGCTGCCAATCTCAGTGTCCAAATAAAAGATATCTAAAGAACCTACTCTGTAGAGGTCTGATTAAGAAACTGCTGAAGTTGCTGAAATGCTGTTCCTGTTATTACACTCCCAAGGAATACGTTGATGAGAATAAACAAGTAATATTTGGAAGCTGATCTCCGATCCAAACTTGAAAGGGAAGTAAAACCTTCCACTTTCGACATCGTCATCAGAATTTTCGGAAGCACTGCAAGAAATATCTTTAATGCTATCCCTGGAAGAAATCCTTGAATGAGAGACTTGATAGATGGCCTGCAACGAGCAACTCAGTGCATGAAGCCACACCCATTACTGAAAGGAATGGCGCTTTTGCAGACAATAAAATTTCCATAGTAAGCCACTTCAATATTTTAGTAATTCACTCGAAAAAGCTTTCAACATCGACTTAATTGAAGGCAAAACTCATATGAGGAAACCATACTAAAAAACACCTTTGCGGAACGGCATTTAATACTTATCTCAAAAAAATGGTAAGCATATATTTAATACCTCTAAATGTATAAAAATAATAATTCTATGTACTACAGTATAAAAAAAACACAATGTAAAAATAAATTAATGTTAGAGTTACTTTTAAAATAGTTATCGAATTTATAATACATTTCCTATAACAGAATGGTGTGTAAAAAAAAAACTTTTTGTGCGCATAGATATGCTTATAAAAAATTTACACTAAATTAGTATTAAATTTACTGACAATAATTGATTAATTTAATATTTGAATCACATAAGAAATAACATTTTATTTAGTGTTTAAAGTAAATACCAAAGTGGCAGACATTTTATTATTTCAAAATTAAAATGATGATTTTGTAATCTGTAAACTGAACTGATTTTTATTCTTAATTTTAGAAAATAATTTGGTGTGTATTTAGAAAACATCTTTCAATTATTTCTAACTATGATTCTTTGAATCTTTATACATGTACTTAATTTTCAGAATTAGTGTATTTCACATATTATAATTTAATTAATAAAAAAACATCTTTCAACTATTTCTAACATGATTCTTTGAATCTTTATACATGTACTTAATTTTCAGAATTGCAAACTAGTTTCAATTTAAAAATAGGTAGGCCCCAACTTATATATATAAATTCAAAATATTGTTCACATATTTGTTTGTTTTAAGTTTAAATAATAATATACTTTATAAATTTAAAATTATTTATTTATTAAAAAATTAAGTATATAAAATAAACCTTTATCCTTTGTAACTATGTAGTAAACTATTAATTTATAATGATTAGTAAAAGAAACGTAATTTTCTCCAATTATATCTTTAAATTTATTGTAGTTGATTACATAGGAAAAGATTTAAGGTGACTTTGTTTGAGTTTTTCTTTTAAAGAAAAATATTTATTAAATTTATTAAATTTTTGTTTAATATTTAAAAATACAGAAGCCAAGAATAAATTAAAAACAACAACTTATTTAGAATGGTTTATCAAAATAAACTACTGTAAAAGTGGCTTTCAAAACCAAATAGGGCAACATTTGATAGAAAAATTTATATACATATATATATATATATATATATATATATATATATATGTGTGTGTGTGTGTGTGTATAACTGTAATAAAACATAAAACATTTGTATTGTTGCTTTTGTAACAATCCCTTTTCCTTTAATTTTATTTTTCAAAAACACGTTATTTTTAAATTTAACAAACTCGGGAGAAATGATCGAAAATGCCAACCAAAAGTTTAATTACAAGTAAAAATATATTTAAAAGTGTAATGCAATAACAAAAGCCTTAAATGATTACAGAATAATAAAAACATTTAATGTATTGAGAATTTTAAAAGATGGGATGTGAGTAGTTTACACGATCTTATGTTTAAACTTCATTTTTGTGAAAAGAAAAAGAAAAATCAAGTAGGAATTTATTAGCAATTTAGCCTAATAAAATTAGTAACTGGTATGAGATTGAGAAGACTTACTCTTGGATTATTGGCTTCAAGAAAGGTAAGACCTTCATAATTGACTCAATGTTGGCCAACGATTGGACAAATGCTATTGGAATCATAAAGCAAAATGTGAGGAAAAATAAAGCGACGGTCATGACCAATCTCCTCATGTTCAGCTCAAAATATGGAATTGCTAGATTTTCCCAAAAGACATCCCGTGGCTCTGGAGCCCAATCTGTGAGCCAAATAGTTGGATCACTGGTTTGCTGAGTTTGAGCGCACACAACAGCTCCCCATCGTGTTTTGAATGAAACAAAAGCTGCAGGCATAATAGCATCCGGATTGTTTATAACGGTTTCTCTTGCTTCCGCTTCCTGTTTGAAATTATATAACACCAAGAAATTAATACCCATGTCAACTGAGTTAGCAGTAAAAGTTGCATCTAGCCTGGTATCACTTGACATTCACCTTTGACTAATTTAACCGTAAATATTTATAAGAAAAATAAATTAATTTATTAGTAAGTTAGAATTAGCTCATGTGATAAAATTTGTTATTTAATTTCCTTAAATTTTTACTTTTAGCTTATGCATAAACTGATTAATAAAAATATTAATTTCATTGTCTTTTCTAAAAATATTTGTAATAAAAATATTCTAAACGTGTCTAATGACTAAATTTCCATTTTTTCTTATTCCCTTTTTTCCCCTCCCCTTACACATTCAGGCGCAAGATGAATCTTTTCAATTAAATTTACATCATGCATGGAAACTACAAGTTCAAGTAGCAGTCATTCCTGAAATTTAATTTTAAAATAATCTAATTATTGACAAGCCATATTTTAGTGTATGAGTAACTGCAAGGAAAAACTGAAATCATGCATGCCATTTACAACCTGTGCATGTACCACTTGAAATTTGCCGACATAAACATGAGGATAATAATCAAAAGCGAGAACAACCAAATTAGCAAGTGAAACAAGAGCAGGGAATGAAATGAAATGTCCAGGATGTTTTCAATTCCTTGAATATAACAATCATATCTTGTGTTAAAGACTCATTACCGATGGTTATGATTAGTTTGTAACTTTTAAAAGTCAAGGGAACCATGTGGTGATAGGTTCATTACCGATGGTTGTGATTGGTTTATAACTTTCTAATACAAGATACTAAAAACTAAGGAGTTATGTGGTAATAGGCCCAAGGATGAGTATGATTGGTTTGTAGCCTTTTAGTACAAGATACTAAAAGCAAAGGGACTATTTGGTGATAGGTCCATTACCGATGATTATGATTGGTTTGTAACTTTTTAGTACAAGGTACTAGAAGTTAAGTGACTATGTGGTGATAGGTTCATTATCGGTTAGTACAATTAATTTTGGCTTAGGCCTAATACCTCGGAGTATGAGGAAGTTCTCTGATAGTTAAATAAGTCATCTTAAGGGTCTAGTAAAAGGTGAGGAAGACAAAAGGGCAATATTATGAAAAGAGAGTTAAATAACTTTAACCAGGATTTAAAGGAGAAAGAACCTTGGGAAAAGGAGAAGACAAAGAGGTCTGAGTAAAGAATATAAAGGGAGAACTAGAGAAGGGAAAAGGGACGAACAATATCAATCGTGTTTTGGTCAATAGATCTACTTTGTTGTTCGCTAGAACAATATCCATTTTCTAAAAGCACAGTAGCTCATCATCTCCACTGATTATAGCATGATCCAATTACCATAATTTTCTTCAAATTATTATAAAAGTGAAAAGAGTTGGCAAGATGACCTGATAAAAATATCTGTGAAAAAAAAACTATAATTGCAAAAAGGGATAAGAAGGATGACATGGACGTATCCATTGTATAATTTGATCAGTACTTACTTCTTTGCTCAGTGTTTCAATTGATTCAGTATAATGATCAATAGCATCGACTTTAGTCCCCAAGAGACCCATGAAACCTGTCTATATATAAGAAATCAAATCGTGAAACAAGAGGTTATTAGTGGATGCCACTTTAATTATGACTATTCTCTTGAAAAAGGAAATGCAAAAAAGGAGGTCTCTTCTGCTGAAATTAGAAAAAGTAATTTAATAGTAAATCGTGAAAAGAAAGCTACCCGAGTAGTTGGCCTGCTGGAAGGATTTCTTTCATATTTGTTTTGGTAATAAATATACCAGTTCTGTAATGCCTTCTTCTGTGCAACTATTGCTGCAAGCTTGTTCGCATTATAAACAACCTATCAATAATTCATAATAAAATATTTTTTTGTTACACGACAGAAAATCGCATAAGTAATACATATTTAAGATTCATAATAGAAGATCCTAATTAAGTTGAAGTAAATTTCAGTAAATTACAAATCATAATTCCTAAGAGGAAGGTCGGTGTATTAAAATGTTAGGTTTGGCCCAAATTCTTAGGTCATTTTTCCCACTTAACTGTAACTATATATCAAGATAAGTGAGATATACAGTTCGCATCATGATACAGACTTTTTGTTTATCTATCAAATAAATTATTGTTAGTTACCGTGAGAGTGCAAGTGTTGAAGTGCAATCATGTACTTTTATAACAAAGATTTGTTGAGTAACACATAAGTAAAAAAAACTACAAATTTAATGTTTTTTAGTTTTGAATTGAGTGTAGTATTAAATTCATCTGATTAGACTCGTAGCTCATTGAAGAAAATCTCTCCATGTTTCGCTTCTTTGGATTTCTCAACAACTGTAAAATATGTACTAGTATTGATTGGTAGGATTGTGAGAACAAGAGAGAGCATATTGTGAGTAATGTTGGAGGAAGGTTTGCAACCTCGTCCATAGAAGTTTGCATGGACATAAGGTCTATAGCTTTGTCGATATAATTGTAATAGCAATGTGCATGAGGATTTGCAACTTATAAAAAGTTGTAATAGTGGTGGGTGAGTAGTTATTCAAGGATATGGACATGTTGAATCACTTTAAAGTTTAAGCTTGATGTGTTTGCGGTATTTTTTATATTACTATGTGTTTTTGATGCGTTTTTGCATATATACATCTTTTTTTCCTAGGTTCGGGTCACCCTTTCTGTGAGGGTTTATGTAAGCTCACGAAGAAGAAGTGGTAATTCCCAAACAAAAACAACTAAAAAAATTACATTTTTTACAGATAATTTCTATTTGCAGTTAAGCAACATACCTGATGCATTAGATAGTGATCAGGATGGTTGACGCAAAAAAAATGCTCGATGTGCTCAGTGACTGATTCATCGGTATCTGGGGGAACATTCCTCACCAGGACCTGTAAAAAAAAGAGTGGTTATTACAAAAACAATTTTCAGCTTGCTAAAGGACAGGTGGAAATGGGCTGCAATTATTAGTTCAATCCTTCCAATAATGGGAAACAAAAGCAAAACATGCATATATATAAATGATAAATGAACGCCGCAACTTAGAACTCTTTCGGAAAGTGACCCAAGAATAAACATACAGTACTCAACATAGAATACAACAGACAAGCATCTGAAAAGGATAGTTTGCTAGGAAGTCTCCTAAAAATACTAAATGCGGATACTAACTTTCAGATCATCAATGTCCAGTCAAATTACAAGCTAGAAGACTATGCATTGCATTAAATATTCAACATAGAAGATAACGAGCCAGCATCTGAAAAGATAGTTTGCTAGCAAGTCTGCTAAAATTAGTAAAATACGGATACTAACATTCTGATCATTATTAATGTCCTATAAAACAAATTCAAACTTAAAGACAACTATCATGTTTAACTGTAAAATGCAGGGCATGAAAATAGGGAGAGTATAAATCCCCATGCATGCACAGGGCCGCCAGTATACGCCGGCATGCGAGCACACTCAGTCATTGAAATAAAATATTAACACTAGGTTCCGAGTTTTTTTAATAATTTTACAGGGATGCAAAGAGAACCTGATGTTTTAACAAAATTCCTCCCTTTGAATTACTATAAAAAATATTAAAGTCAAATGTTGGATCCGCTGATCCAGGATCATTTGATCGAGAATATAACATGTCAAACAAATACAATGGTAACTCGGCCACAAAATAACACAGAATTACATGATGTTAAGATAAGATCAACTTCCGTAAATATGAGTAGTCACTTTCATCGTATAGAAAATGGATTTTTAGGAGCTAGAACACCATAAGTACAGAAATACGGGTACCGATTTTCCATGGTGTTTATTTGTAATGAGGGGCAGTGAAGCAGCAAAGGAAGCTTAATGAAAATGAGACCAACTTACAGTAAATTGGTCCGGACGACGACTTTCAGCTGCCAAAAATCGCAATCTCATTGCTGCGACATTCTTGTACTCCTTGTATAGACTATAGCATGTCCAAGATGAGAAGACATATGACATTGCAATATGCGCCCAAAACCTGGAAGAAAACGAAGTGAAATCTCGAAACATCAAGTGCAAAGCAAGCAGATTACGTAACGTTTGATTCAAGACGCGAAATTAGAGTCTGTAACCTATTATAATAAACGAAGAGGAAGAGGAAGAGGAAGTTAAGTCATTTAATAGTGAAAATTTTCTGATTTTCTTAATAAAAAGGCAAAGATCAAGGTTGCAATCACGTTCCCAACACAACCACCTCTTCCATTTGTTAAAAATCCACATTATGAGACCAAGAGAAAGAAACTCAGAGCAGGGACAACAGTCATAAATCTCACCTATCTGATCCAAATGGGATGTTTGATATTGAAATCTTGTCAATATCGCTATATGTCAAATTCTTAGCTCCCTGTTTTTCTAATGTGTTCCCTGTCCAGTTAACAGGAACCAAAACGATAAAAGCAAGCAGGGTAATTGGGGCAAATATTTTTAACCTGTACACAAGTATTCCAATCAGATAAAAGAATATATCACAAACATTTAAATACAAGAAAGTATATCAGATATTGCTATCTCTCTTAAACTCAGTCCATGTGTACGTATGTAAATTCCAATGAGATACTTGGTGCACAACTCACCCAAGAAGATATATCCGAATAAACACTGCTGAGTCAAGGCCTGCATGATCAATGAGTTCAGGTTCTGGCATATGCAACGCTGCAGGCATCCAGTTCAGAAACCTGATGTAGGTCTTAAAGTCCAAGTTAACAAATTTCTTTACCGCTGAGGAACCTGTTGGGCTGCCTCTTATCCCCTTCAGATACCATTTTGGGAAGTAGACCCGGTCATTAAAGGGCTGAAGTCGCAATACTGCAAAGGCTAACAGGAATGCCAATGCAGACAACAGATTGATGGCTGCCGAAAGACTAATATCCGCAATACTCGCCATTATCTTTTCTCAAGGTTTTTCCTGTATCATATACAAACATCGCATATTGGCTTTCCATTTTCCAACTATGAAGAAATACTATAACTTATGTATTTATCCACATTTAAATCAATAACTTCATAATTTATTATAAATATTATCTCAATCTCAACCACATAAATGGTCATTAACTGCATTTTATCCTGCATTCTAAAACTATTATTTAAAAACTATTATTCTCTAACTAGCTTCCACTTTCCGCGGCACAACGATCAACAAGTTACACGCATCAATCTTAAGTCGAGCCATAGCTATGTATTCAGGCATTCAACTGTTCTCCGTGAAGCAGCAAAAAAATCAGATAAGAGAACCAGAGAAACAAAGATAACCATCAATTTCATTTGCTTATACTATTGTCTAAGATAGCATGCACGCAAGAGCAAGGATTAGCGCCATTGCAATTTCCAGAACGTTTCAAAACAAGCAATCGTCAAAACCTGACACAAGAACATTGAGAATTGGAACGGAAATTTACTGGACAATTTAACAATGAGAGCCTCTATCCGGCGAAGAATCCTGAATGCGAATGCATGTTTGGTTGATAGGAAATAAAAGCGGTGGCGACGCGGTGGTATCCCTGATTTTTAAAACGAGAGAGAGAGAGAGAGAGAGAGAGAGAGAGAGAGAGAGAGAGAGAGAGAGAGAGAGAGCAGAATTTGTCTTGTTGGCGGTGTCCAAACAGCGGAGAGAAAAATGCGAAGTGAATTTTGGTTTGCAGAGAATGAATTACGCTCTTCGCGGGCAGAGAGAGAAAGGGATTGTGTTGGCGCCAAAACGTTCGGAGGCATGTCAAATAGTTACCGTCCTTTTTTACCGTTTTCTTTATCATCTGGACTCACCGCTTACTACTGCCGCTACTTACCATCCACGTAGAAAAATTAGAAAAAAATATATTTAAGATTAGTTTATTTATTTATTTTAATCATTTAAAAGTATTATCCATGCCTTTCTAATTGCAGACTTTTTAAAATAATTTATGAATTCGTAATTGAAATTGGTGATAGTTAAGGAATTTTTTGAATTTATAAATTTTAATTATCTAAAAAATATCTCACTTACTTTCTTGAAATTTTAAGTTTGAAAATATTACGAGTGGTTTCTTTATGAAATTTGAAAAAAAAAAAAAAGGAGAAGCCTGATATATAATACAAAACTATTGGATGATAAGATAAGAATTTTCGTTAATTTTTTGGAGAAATGAGCATTTAACCTTAAACTCTATTAAATAAATCCCTTAAATTTTACCCTGTTCAGTAAATAGATACATATAAAATTATTACTACCAATCGTTGATCTTTAAATTTTGCTATATTTACAAAGAAATATCCTAAAATTTAAAGTTTTACCTTTTGATACTTAAACTTTTTGTTACATAAATATCTTAATTTCAACTTTATTTCAATCAATTCTTAAAAATTACATTTTGTGTATAGCCGCACGATAATTTGGGTTAAACTCAGGAAATCTCAACAATTATTTTAAATCTCAAAAACTTATTAGTTTTTATTCAAAATAATTTTGCAAACATTAAAAAAATCACTTTCTATTGTATATTTATGTTCATATTATTAATATGTGAAAATTTAACTGTAACAAAATAATAAGAAAACAACTATGAGTATTGACATTATACAGTGAAATAAAGTTTAAGGATGATTATAATAAAATTGAAGTTTAAGATATATATTTATAATAGAGAAGCAATTTAGTAAAAACGAGGGTAGAGACTGTAAAGTGGAAGAAAATATAATATAGATCATATATAAATAATACGTATGATACTATATTAAGGCTTATTGTTTTTTCTTCTTCTATCTTCTTTTAATTTTTTCTTCATTCACGTCATCATCTTTTTTATATCTTATTTTTTAACTTTGTTTTCAATCGGCTGGTTTTTATTTCATTAACTCATATCATCTAAAAACTAGTTAAGTCCAACATACTATTTTGACGTCATAATTTTATTTATTTTATTTAGGATAAATTCATTTATATTATAAAATATTTTTATTTTTAATATTTGTAATATTTCATCAACATTTTATTATTGAAAAATGTTTTGATGCACATATTATCTCATATTATTTCTGAATCGAAATTAAAAATATTTTAAAAAAAAAATTTCCTTCAATTTTTTGATATGTTTTTTAAAAATAAAATGGTGACAAAAATGTGAGTTTTGATTGTACCAATATAGGTGGATTGTGATATATAGTTGTAGACTGTAGACAACTTTTATTATTGAACTTTTATTTTCTCCACTTTTGGATTAGGAACAAGTTATAATGAAACAATTATCTTTTTTTATGCTTAACTTTTCACAAAAAGAGAAAGCAAATATATAGTTTTTGTTCAAGCAAGAAAATTTTTGGTAAAGTAATTTTTTTTTCTTTTATTTAAAAGAAAATAGGTTATTCAAACAAATGTGAGTACATCACCATATATATTTATGTTCATATTTATTTGTATGACATCTCTTTCACGCAAGTCTCACTTTATAACTTAAACAATATGTTGTATTGTTTGAATGTCATGGAACATACATGTAACTATCATTTACAACTTTGAACGATATTTCAACTCTCAATCAAACACTTGTTTAAATTCATAAAACCTTATTCAACTCAGCTATTTGATTTTTAGTTGTATAAAACACTCGTTTTTATCTTTAATAATTATTGTAAAACACTTTAATTCAAGATAATTAATTTCTCTAATACATAAATCTTTGGCTCAATTCATTTAATAATATATTTCACATATACTTGTATAAATAAAATGTTTAAAGTTTTTTCTATGGGTGGTGTTAATTTTAGTATTTGATAGTGGAGAAAGTTAAATCAATTATTTCTCTCACCTTCCCTCTAAAGACATCAAATCAACCTTATATCTCTCAAGTGTTGGTGGAAGAATTGAACTTACAACCTGTCTCACATTTTCTTTAAAAGTCAATCTTATATTTTCAAATTAAATGTTTAAAGTGTCTTCGATGATCAAACTTCAATATCACAACATGATATCATTAAACTAAGAAAATAATGAAAACACTCCTCATCTATCATATATGATAAAGTACTTTAAGTTATTATCTTGTTTATAGTTAAATTATACTGTTTTTTTATTGAAATAGTTGAATGTTATATTGTTTTGAAAACTTTATGTATTGAGGTTTTGGTTTGAAGTCAAAACCAAATGTATTCCTTTTTAAAAAGTAAAAAAATTACATAAAAAAATGCATTATTTGATGCAAATTTTGATATATTTTGTTATCTTTGTGCACTTATGTTGCGTACTTGTTTATTATATCAACAAGTAAATTTATAATATTAGAAGACCATAGCAACAAATTGAATATTGTTATTTATGTAATGTTTTTATAATAATTTTTTTGAAAATACCAAAGGAATTTTCAATGAAAAATTACAAAAATTATAAACCACAAAAAATTATTTAAATCAGGAAAATAATTGATTAGGTTTACTTAGAATATTAGTTTGCATTCAAACCGCAGTGCATACAATTTTTATATTTTATTTTGATGTTTTTTTTTAATTAAAGCAAATCACATCAATAACAACGCCAGATTCTGATCAACACAAATTTCTTATCTCGTTTGTTTTCCCTGAAAAAAAGTATCTATATTAACACAATATTTTAAAACATCTTTTAATTCATCTCGAGCATAAAAAAAAAAGTAAATGTCATGTAAGTTTTCTATATAAAATATACAGTTTTTATAATATAATTAATAATCACACGAGTAATATGTTGGTACTAGTTATGTTGATTAGGAGACCGTGAGCAATGTAAGAACATTTAATCAATAGTGAGTTAAATTCATTTAATCTTTATAAGATTAATAGAATTTTTTAAGAGTTTTTAAGGAATAACTGGATGTAGCTTAAAGTATAGACATTATGTCTTATTGTTTCTTTCTTTTAAAACAATTGTTAATTGTCCTATGTCATCATCTAAAAGAATGTTTATTTACTAACTCATCATCTACACACATTAGATCACATTTTACTTTAATCACAAGTCATTAAACGTTGCATTATGAAAATATTTTAAAAATACTATTCATTCCTAATATTTTCTTGTGTATATTTATGACTTTGTTTAAAGTAATATTTATTTACTAACTTAGTATCTATGCACATTAGATAACATTTTACTTTAATCACAAGTCATTAAACGTTGCATTACGAAAATATTTTAAAAATACTATTCAACCCTAGTGTTTTCTTGTGTACTTTAATATATATATATATATATATATATATATATATATATATATATATATATATATATATATTCATGACTTTGTTTTCTTTTAACTTTTGAATTACAATATGGACTCTTATATATTTTCGTAATTTTGTTTTCAAGTTTTTTAAAATAATTTTTTTATACACTTCTAAATTTTACATGTTATTGCTTTTACAACACTTTCACAAAATTATCATCTTTACTGTAATATAAATTTAATAAAGGACTTGTACAAGCCATTTAATATTTCAAAATACAATTTAAATATATACAAAATATATATAAATATAAACTTATAAGAAAGATGGTCTAAAATAAATTTTTATTTTATTTTATACATATAAGGATAAGTTAATGAAAAAGAATAACATAAAAGCATTTTAATTAACAATAGTCAAACAATTCAATTACATAGCACATAAAAATCATATAAATCACACATTTATATAAAAAAGCATATTAAAAAATAAAATATTAATTTAAGCCTTTCCTAATACTTTAAGTATGTCGTATAAAAATTAACATTTGACCAAAATCAAAACTTATATCAATAAGCAAATTTAATAGTAATGAATCATTGTAACTCATTACAAAATGAGATTGCACGTATACACATGTCATTATATACATATTATGGTATACAAAAACTTATTTTATGGGTGTGTTCACCTTTGAAAATAGATTTGAGAAGAGTGAGTGAATTTAGAAATAGAATTTGTGAATAATTTGATTGATATGATAAATTAAAAAAATATTTTAATATATAAAAAATCAAGATTACCAAATTCTTGTTGTTTAAAGTGGTATAAAATAATATTTATGAGTTACAATTATTTTGTAAAATTGATTTGAAATAATAAAATTAAAAAATTTATAATAAATAAATAATATAACATTTTGGTAACACACTGAAAATTATATGTTTAGATTATGTTTAGATAATAAGTTTTTTTACTGCATAATTTAATCACACAGAATATTAGTTTTTATGGTAGTTTTGAATTTCATTTATTATTATTATAGTTATAGAAGATTACAATGATTATTGATTGGTTCATTTATATTATATTTTCATGATCACACAATTAATAAAAGTCAACTTGAAATATGACATAAGATATTACAAGTACATTGATGAGAAGTTACAATATATTTTATGATAAATCAAAATGAACCATCTTCATTAACCAAAGTAAGTAATTTATTCCAATAATATTGTGTTGACATCCCATTATAAATCTTGTAGGGGATGAAGTTGAAGAGAAAGTCATAGTATTTTGATGTTTAATAGCTATAAGTTGCTGGTCAACAATAGCATACATTCGTCTTCTTTAAACATTTGATTTATCTAGTGATCATTTATTCTAGAATCCACATTAAGAAAGCATTAAGAAGTAATATTTAATAAAATAGAATTAAAGTTACTAAAATGAAGTAAAGAGTATGATGATACAATTGTTCAAGTAGAGTCCGGTTAATTCTCTAATTTATAAAGAATTAAGTTGACATTCAAATTCACTTATATCGTACCTCGATTTATATTTAGAGTCAAATTGGATAATTTTTCTTCATTTCGTTGAACACGTCTTTGCATATCTTTCATTTCGTGCATTATGGTTTACAAGTTTTACACTCACATTTGACTTAACACGTTACTCTCACTCGTAAATCTTTATTTGTCATTCGCTGTGAACAATATCACACCCACAAACAAACACAACATTAGTTTCTCACCACCCAATATATTAATCTATGTGTTTTACGGAAGAGATATCATTATAACACATATATCATTACTTAATACACGACTCAAATAATGATTTACATATTATTTCAAATTTATGACCCTAAGTTTATATTTTCAATATCCTTTTTCATATAACATAATTTATTTAAACAAAACAGTTTGAGTTAAATATACAAATTAATATTATATTTACATGCATATTCACAATCAATCTATTAAAGAGTTAAAAAAATATTTTTTAGGTAAAATCTTATTTGTTTTAGCCGAAAAGAATATTTTGTTTAAACTAAAATATGGTAAAAAATAAAGGTTGAATTTGAAGTATATTTTCACTTAAGTGATTTTTTTTTTATTTTAGAAAAAATATTAAAAAATCAACTTCACGTAATATGTTTTAAAAAAGTTTGTCGAAATCACTTTAACAAATAAAATTTTCAAATAAATTCTTAATGATCAATAGAATCATAAATTATTCAAATATCATCATTCAATAATTTCGATTTAACTTTAATGATTTAAATACAATATATATTTCTATTCACATCAAATTCATAAACTAATATATGAAAAACTATAAAAAAAATTTAACTTTACTAATACAGATAACATTGAAAACTCAGTTTAAGAAATTCTACACTCTAACCTGATAGAGACCTTTTACATTACCGATCGTCCTTAACGCTCGTCATTACTGATCGGCTCTACTGTCAGACGATCGGTTTGATTGGTAAGGACTCTCGGACGATCGGTCGACTCTCGGACGATCGGTTGACTCTCGAACGATCGGTCGACTCTTGGACGATCGACTGTACCGTTCGTCAGGTTCTCGCTATTGTTCCTATTGTCTTCTCACTGTCGATCGTCCCTACTCTCGGACGATCGGTCGTACCGATCGACAGGTCCTGGTGTCTTCTCACTGTCGACCGTCTCTATTCTCGGACGATCGGTCGTTCCGTTCGATAGTTTCAGTTATCTGCTCACTACTGATCGTCTCTATTCTAGGACGATCGATCTAGGAAGTTGTTCGGTCTACGTTTTACTTTTCTTAGTTGTTCCTTCTTTTTTTTCTGTATAAATACTTTGTTTTATTGTTCTTTCTGTAACTTTCAACACAATTTCATTTTTAGTTTGTTCTTTCTGGTTTTCTCTTCCTTGTTTCTCTGATCTCTTACATGGTATCAATAGACAAATAATTTTCTGTTCTATTCTCATGGCTTTCTCCAATCCCACCACCGATTATCTTTCTAATCCTGCTAATCCTCTGTTTCTCCATCCTGGTGAGAACCCAGCTCTTGTTCTTGTCACTCCTCTTCTTTCTGACAACAACTATCAACAATGGCGGCATAATATGCTAGTTGCTCTTGAAACCAAGAATAAAGAAAAATTCGTTCTTGGTACTGTTTCTTGCCCTCCTGCTGATGATGTCCTTCACGAAGCCTGGAAACGCTGCAACAAGATGGTGATTTCATGGCTGACGCGATCCATGACGCTTCCCATAAAACAATCTGTTATGTGGATGGAGTCTGCCTACGAGATTTGGACTGATCTCCTTCAACGTTTTTCTCATGGTGATAAGTTTCATATTGCTGATCTTCAAGAAGCTCTTCACTCTTGCAAACAAGGTGATTCCACTGTATCTCAGTATTATACTCGTCTTCAAATCATTTGGAAAGAGCTTTCTCTGCATCAAACCATTCTTGTTTGTACCTGTCATTCTCCTTGCAATTGTGGATTATTGATCAAGATTCAACAAGAGCGTAGTGATGATTCTGTAATCAAGTTTCTACGTGGGTTAAACGATGAATTCTCTTCTGTACGTTCTCAAATCATGCTAATGGAACCCATGCCGACTCTTACCAAAACTTTTTCTTTGATTCTTCAACAAGAACGCGAATTTCACAATTCTTCCTCACAAATTCCACAAGATTCCATGGCCAATTTCAATTCTCACGATCCTCACTACAAGCCTTATAAGACCGATCGTCCTGGTGTTTCTTCTGGTCGTGGATGCGGACGCATTCCTAAATATGGTGGTCGTTCCAAATACTGCGATCATTGCAAACGAACCAATCATACTTCTGATAATTGCTGGATCAAATATGGTCTTCCTCAAGGTTATAAACCCATCATCAAACCTAATTTTGCCACCTCTAATCCTTCTGCCAACCTGACTGATGGTGTTCCACACACCTCCACTGATTCTTCCGCTGATAAAACTCAAATTCCTTGCACCTTTTCTCAAGATCAGTATGACGCCATTATTGGTTTATTGAAACAGTCTCAATCTCCTACTACCAGGGAGGCTAGTGTTAATCAATGCACTCCACAGTCATCAGGTTCTTTTTCTTCACTTAATTCTTCTTCTTGGATTATAGACAGTGGCGCCACTGATCATATATGTTCTTCAAAATTTCTTTTTCATTCTTTACATCCCATCACTCCTATTTCGACACGTTTACCAAATCACAGTTTTGTTACTGCTAAATTTTCTGGTACTGTCATTTTAGGCAATTTGATTTTGCATAATACTCTTTTTGTTCCCAATTTTTTTGTTCATCTTATTTCTATTTCTAAACTGTTACATTCCAATAATTTCCTCATCGTTTTTCATCAAAATAGCTGTCTCATTGTGCAGATGGATACTTACCAGACGAATGGAGTAGCTAAGAAATACAAGGGCATTTTTTATCTTCTTAGTAATAATCCAACAACTACATTTGAATTAAACATTTTTCATTCTGCTTTTCATAATAGTTATAGTGATTCTTGTAATCTGTGGCACATGAAACTTGGACATCCTTCAAATAAAGTTTTTCAAACTTTAGCCTCTCAATATACTGATATTTCCTTTCAATCTATTGATGATTGTGATGCTTGTGCTTTTGCCAAACAAAAACGTCTTCAATTCTCTGTTAGCAAAACTAAATCTCCTTGTTTCTTTCATCTCATTCATGTTGACATTTGGGGCCCTCTTTCTATTTCTTCTATTGATGGATACAAATATTTTTTAACTATTGTTGATGATTATAGTCGTTTCACATGGATTCTTCTTTTGAAACACAAATCTAATGTTAAAACCTTACTTCCAAAATTTATTCTTTTAACTGAAAACCAGTTTTCATGTACACTTAAAATTCTAAGATCTGACAATGGCAAAGAATTTCTTCTTAATGATTTTTATTCTACTAAAGGTATTTTTCATGAAACTACTTGTGTTGCTACTCCTCAACAAAATGACATTGTTGAAAGGAAGCATCAACATATTCTCAATGTTTGTCGTTCTCTCCTTTTTCAATCTAAAGTTCCTAACATTTTTTGGTCTTATGCTATAAAACTTGCCATTTACATTATTAATAGACTTCCAACACCCTTTCTTCACAATAAATCTCCTTATGAATTAGTTTATTCTATCAAACCTGATTTTTCAAATCTGAAAGTCTTTGGATGCTTATCATACTCCAGCTCTGCTACTGCAGGATGTACAAAACTTGATTCCAGAAGTACTAAATGCATTTTTCTTGGATACAAATCTGGAACCAAAGGGTTTGTGTTGTATGATTTGCATTCACATTCTACTATCCTTTCACGCCATGTCATTTTTCATGAATATATTTTTCCCTATAAAAATTGTTCAACTTCACCTTCCTCTCCTACACATGATGATAATTCTGATGTTATTTTCTTTGATTTTCCTACTGTTCTACCTATTCCCGCTGCTCCAAATCATTCACCTAGTAACATCTCTCATCCTACTTCTGATAGCATCATCATTCCCACTGTTGAACAAAGAATTTCTCTTAGAAACAAAACTCGACCTAAATATCTAGATCATTACTACTGTGGTACTACCTCTAGCATTCAACCAACCCATACTACCCCGTATCCCATGCATTTGTTTCTTTCTTATAAGGTTTAATACCTCTTTTGGTCCCTCGAAAGGGGGCAAATGTTCAATTGGGTCCTACCTTTTTTTAGAAGTTCAATGTGATCCCAAATTTTGTAAAAAGTGTGCAATTAAGTCCTTTTTGGAAATGGCGTTAATTTTTTAATGGAGCAGCTGACAGGGTGGACTGAAGTTTGTTATGTGGCTGTGTGAGGGTAATACGTGGTTTTCCTAATTCGAAAAATCCTAAATTTGAAAATTAGGAACCTAATTAAAATTAGAATTAAGAGGGAAAACTCCCAATCTGAAAGGATTATGAACCCTAAATTGGAAATCCCAATTTCTTTCTACCCTCTTCTTCTTATGTCTGCTTCGTCACGCTCATGTGAGGGAAAGATATAGTTTTCCCTTCTCTTCTTCTCCTTCGACGCTGCTCTGCAACCATATGGCAGCTTCCTTTCTCTCACGTTGGGACAACTCGCGACAGCTTTGGGGTGGTTCGCGGCGGCGGAGCTTGTGGCGACACAGCGACAGAGGCGCGACCCTTGGGGTTTCGATGGTGGTTCGCGCGGTGGGTCTCGAGCAACAGGTTTGCGGAGATCAACGAAACTTCGCCGAGGTTGGCCGCTGGATCTCTGGGTTTTGGTTTTTGTTTTTGGTTATGGTTTTCTGCAGGTGGAGGGCTGGCCTCGCGGTATGGTTCGACTTCTTTGACCTGGTTCGTCGGCGGCGAAGGACGGAGTTTCTGATTTATTCCTTCAGCGGCGATCTTTGGTCTTGGAATGAGGGGAACTCAAGCAAAAAAAATTCAAGTATCCTATGTTTGCTAACAATAGATTCATCTCTGTATGTTTGCGTATGGAATTCGGCTAGCAGATTCTATTCCTTCTAAATAACATGATTCCTGAATGCCGTGATCATTTTGGGTGACAAGAACAAGATGAATGCCACGTATCACCCTCACACAGCCACGAATCACCCTCACACAGCCACGTATCACCCTCACACAGCCATGTATTACCCTCTCACAGCCACGTAGCTAACTTCAGTCCACCCTGTCAGCTACTCCGTTAAAAAATCAATGCCATTTCCAAAAAGGACTTGATTGCACACTTTTTACAAAATTTGGGACCACATTGAACTTCTAAAAAAAGGTAGGACCCAATTGAACATTTGCCCCCTCTCGAGGGACCAAAAGAGGTATTAAACCTTCTTATAATAATTGTTCCTCTACCCACACTTCTTTTTGTCATAATATTTCTGCTCAAGTTGAACCTTTTTCCTTTAAAGAAGCTAGCAAGCTTGAATGTTGGCAACATGCTATGAATTCTGAACTTGCTGCTCTTGAAAGAAATCAGACATGGACTTTGGTGAATCTCCCTACTGGTAAGAAACCTATCAACTGTCGTTGGGTATATCGCATCAAGCATAAGCCGGATGGCTCTATTGACAGATACAAAGCTCGTCTAGTGGCAAGAGGTTTCACTCAAACTGAAGGATTGGATTACTATGAAACTTTCTCACCTGTCGTTAAAATCACCACGGTTAGGCTCGTTCTTGCTCTTGCTGCCATCAATAAATGGTTTCTTTATCAATTGGATGTCGACAATGCTTTTCTTCATGGTGATTTATCTGAAGAAATATATATGAAGCCTCCTCCTGGTCTCTGTCCATCTACTCCTAATCTCGTCTGCAAATTTCAAAAGTCTCTTTATGGTTTAAAACAAGCTAGCAGAAACTGGAATCATAAACTCACATCTGAGTTGTTTTCTCTTGGTTTTAAACCAAGCTCTGCCGACCACTCTCTTTTTGTCAAACATTCTCCTTCTGCTATTACTATTATTCTGGTATATGTTGACGATATACTTCTTTCTGGAAATAATCTGTCTGAAATTACCACTGTCAAAGATCATCTACACAGCAAGTTTCATATTAAAAATCTTGGAGATCTTAAATTTTTTCTAGGTTTTGAAATTGCTAGATCTCAAGCTGGGATATGTATTAATCAAAGAAAATATTGTCTTGAATTAATTTCTGAAGCTGGAATGTTAGGCTGTAAACCTGCTTCTACCCCTGCTGATCCTTCTATCAAACTTCATGCTGATGACGGCCCTCTTCTCACCGATCCTTCCTCTTATCGGCGTCTCATTGGTCGGCTCCTTTATCTCACTCATACACGGCCTGGCATTACTTTTGCCGTACAACAACTTAGTCAGTTTATCTCCACTCCTCGCCAACCTCACATGCAACAAGCCATGAGGATTCTTAGATACTTAAAGAATGTTCCTAGTTCTGGTCTTTTATATGCCGCAAATAACTCCTTCCGCATTCATGCCTATTCTGACTCTGATTGGGCTACCTCTGCTACCACTAGAAGATCCATCTCTGGTTTTTGCGTTTTTCTTGGAACTGCTCTTATCTCCTGGAAATCAAAGAAACAAACCACCGTTTCCAAGTCTTCTTCTGAAGCCGAATACAGGTCTTTAGCTTCCTTAACTTATGAATTACAATGGTTGCAATATCTTTTAAAAGATCTGCATATACCGTGTCCGACCCCTTATTCTGTTTACTGTGACAACAATTCTGCTATCCACATTGCCAAAAATCCCACTTTTCATGAACGAACCAAGCATATTGATATAGACTGTCACGTTACTCGACAAAAGCTTCAAGATGGTCTTATCAAACTTCTCCATGTTTCTTCTACCAATCAAGTTGCAGATGTTTTCACCAAATCTCTCTATCCTTCTCCTTTTAATATTGTTACTTCCAAGCTAAACATGCATAATATCCATGTTCATCTTGAGGGAGGATGATAGAGACCTTTTACATTACCGATCGTCCTTAACGCTCGTCATTACTGATCGGCTCTACTGTCGGACGATCGGTTGGTCGACTCTTGGACGATCGACTGTACCGTTCGTCAGGTTCTCGCTACTGTTCCTGTTGTCTTCTCACTGTCGATCGTCCCTACTCTCGGACGATCGATCGTACCGATCGACAGGTCCTGGTGTCTTCTCACTGTCGACCGTCTCTATTCTCGGACGATCGGTCGTTCCGTTCGACAGTTTCAGTTATCTGCTCACTACCGATCGTTTCTATTCTAGGACAATCGGTCTAGGAAGCTGTTCGGTCTATGTTTTACTTTTCTTAGTTGTTCCTTCTTTTTTTTTCTGTATAAATACTTTGTTTTATTGTTCTTTCTGTAACTTTCAACATAATTTCATTTTTAGTTTGTTCTTTCTAGTTTTCTCTTCCTTGTTTCTCTGATCTCTTACATAACCTGGATATCTAACCACTATATCAACATCACAACATAAACATCAAATTTGATATATTTTAAAACAATACATTAACCAAAAAGTTAAAAGAACGTTGTGACCCAATTTCACATATTTATATTGAGTTTAAAGAAAACATAATACCAACATAAACATCAAGATATTATGATCAATTTATCTTCATATCAACATTATCCATCTTAAGTTTATATAAAAAATAATTTATTTATTTTACTTGTAATTATTTGTTCTAAATTAAATTTCAACTCAAAAAACCCAATTACTCAAAATTTAAAGACCTAAAATAAAGTGTTCAAATATAAAAAAAAATAGTATGAATTTAAGTTGAATTTTTTCTTAACTAATCGTCAAAATGGATTTTATATATTTGAACATACTAAAATTTTTATCCAAACATGTAATAACAATGTCAAGTGATTAATTAAAATGTAACAAAGGGAAGAAAGAAAAAAATAAACTTATAAAAATGAAAGATATACAAAAGTTACAATTGAGAATGTTCAGTAGCATTATGTATTTAAATTCCATCCACTATACATCATAATTTTTTATTATATTAAATAATAACAACTTCTTTTGCAGGAAAAAAATATATTTTTCATAATAATTCTATTTGAGTGGAACAAAATTTAAAAATAAATGTGATGTATTAAAAAAAGACTAGCAAAGTTGATTCATTAGCAACGTGTATCTGAATAGTAGCTACGGTATCCTAAGCTTTTTTTTATCATACTAAGTAATAAAATTATTAAAACAATGCTTTTATTTCTCATAGCAGTAATAAAGTTTTGAAAGTAAAAGTGATTTTTTAAACAAATTAAAAAATAGGTAATTTTATTAACGATAGTATACAGTGCTAGACTCAAGATTAGTTGTCTATACTACATTAGTCGCGCTGATTTCACAAAAAAGGAGATTAGGATTTTTTTAGTACTGAGATTAAATTAAGGTTTATTTGAGGGAGCGGTGACGTGGCAGAGGAAAGAAAAGAGGGTTTATTTACTTCATTTTAGAGTGAGCGCACCGGGTGCACATTAGCGCACTTCACGGAGTGTGTGAATGCATATACCCAGAACCTTGCGCACCCTAAACTAAGCCACCACCGCACCAGTACAAGCAGCACCTTCTTCTATTCCTCGCCGAGTCTTACCAAACCAAACACTTTTCTCTTTTCTTATTTCATGTTTTTCACTCTCTTTCAAAATCTCTTCCTGATTAGGGTTTTCTCCATTCCCAATGCCTGCTAATTCTCTCTGTCAATTCCCAACTCTGCCAGCTCCTTCGATCCTTCACCCAAGTTCCTTCGCCGTTTTCTTTTACGCTCCGATTCTGAGCAAATCGGGAGCTGCTTCTTGCCATGCCGCCTAGTCGGAGAAAGAGCGGAAAAAAGGCGGCGGCGGCTGCCGCCGCTTGCAGTCAGTTTAAGGTCGGCGATCTCGTGCTTGCTAAGGTTAAGGGATTCCCTGTTTGGCCTGCGACGGTGAGTGCTTCCTGCTAATTGTTAAGTAAATGCTTGAGTTTTTGGATTGATTGTGCTTTTCTGTCCAGAATAACACAGCACTCCCCCTTGGATTGCGTATTTTGTTAGTTCTCCTTTGGTGAACTATGGTGCAGTGGAAAGTGTGCGAATCGATTAATTTGGGTGGTGTTTTGTTTTAAAGTGTATATTGAATTTTTTTGAAGTTTTTGGGGTCTGACCTTGATTATCTAGTTTGCCTTAGCTTAAGTTTTGTGTAAGTGGTTTCCTGTTTTTGTTTCAATTAATTCGGATGTTTTTATTTATGTATATTATGTATTTTATTAAAAGTTTTTGGGTCTGCCCATGTATGTAGTATGCCTTTAGCTTAAGTTTCTAGTTGTTTTGTCTAATTTTGATAGTACATGGATACTGGCTTAATCAAATAATTATCTTATGGAAATATTTAATGAATGACTTAGTTGGGCGTATAGGCTCCCGGAATTTGGTTAGGAACAAATATGAAGAGGGTAAGAGACCAGGGGCCGTTGTTAAACAATTCAGAGCTTTACTTTTGCATTTTCTGTTCTCGTGTATAGCTTATACGTTTGTTATGGACAGTTGGGCACTTTTCCTCCTAGTTTGGTTTGTATTTTATGAGAATTTTATTTGCTGATTAAGTTGTCTTTTATTTTTGGGGCAGGTGGATGAGCCGCAGAAGTGGGGTTACTCTGCTGATCGGAAGAAAGTATTTGTTTACTTCTTTGGAACCCAACAAATGTGTGTATTCAAATCCATGTCTCACATGATTGAATTGCTATTGGTATGCATATGGTGTTCATGTTTGATAAGGGAATGAATATAAATGATGAAATTTCAAACCAAGTTGTTTTCAATGGTATAAGATAACAAAATATTGGTCACTAATGTCAGAGTGAATGACTAGAGAAAAACATATTTACATATTGATTTATTGCTTGAGAAAAAAGATCTGACATGTTTTCTGTGTTGATTTAAGACTTTAAGTTTACTATGTTTAGAAGCCATTTCGTTTTAATTTTGAGAAGTGTGGATGACCTAAACAAGCATGCAAAAATTTAGGAGAAGGTCAGGCAACACAAGACACAATTGATCTGGTCCCAAAATAGGACAATCCTCTACACACATGTCCTTTTCCAATCAGTCAATCCATACATGCTCCTGTTTAAGCAAATGAATTGATTTCAAATGTGACAACAAATTATGACTTAGTTAATTGACTTAAAGGGATAAGGCTAAAGGGGATGCAAGAATAAATAGAACAAATTATTATTTAAATGAGAAAAGGAAACTTGACCAACTTCTTGAGAAACAACTTTGGATTTGTTGGCTAAGGTTATGAGATGAATACATTTAGGAGAAGAATTAGAAGACAACAAGGAGGTATTAGCATAAATATGATCAAAAGTGTGTGAGTCAATTATCCTTAGATTTTGACTTTCTATGGATTGTGAGACATAGATTTTTGAGAAATTGGGATGTGTGGAAGATTGTGCTTGACTGCTGGATTTTAACGTCAAATATTCTTGCTATTCTTCATTAGGAAACTTTGGTTCAATTGTTTTGGATGTGAAGATAGTTTTTGTCTTGTTAGGAAAGCCATGGAAAGAGTAACAATTTTCTTAAGTATGACCCATTCTCTTACAATTAAATCATTGAGGACATGCTTGATCTCCTCTATTGCCATGTTCCCCCCTTCCTTGAGTAGATTCCATGGCAAAAACGTCAGTAGGATCATTAAGATTTCTACCTTTAAGAGTTGGAAAACAACATGGTTGTGTTGTTAGTCTTTCCACTGGTGGGACTTCTTGACCGGTTAAGATTTGATCTTGAATACGATCAAAATTTGGATTCACGGCACGGAGAATCATGGCCATATGTAACTTGTCCAACTTCTGTTTAAGAACATCTTTAACTCCTCAAAGTAGATTGACATTCAACAATGAAAGATGCCATCTTATGATTTGTCTATTTGAGAGATGGCAGTTTATGTACAAAATCATGAAGTCTCTGAATGTCATTCAGGAAGATGTTCTAAGCCTTCTTCCAAAATGATTTACATGTTTTGAGGGTCCATAATATATTAGGTTCAATAGATTGCTACAACAAAGCACAAAATTGCTAGTCAAACTTCTTCCACTGTTCAACACTTGATGATATTTCACTGCTGTCTTTTTTCCAGTTGATCATCAAAACCTTAGCCAAGAAACCAAAGTTCAATACAAGCACATTAAGATAAATAATTTTTACCATTAAGTTTTTTTGAAGTAATTGTTGGAACCCAAAAAATGAGTGTACCATAGCTCTAGTAGAAACCAAAAAACCAAGACAAAAAAGGATTGTTTCACACATTTGTATGCATAAAAGAAAAGCGGGTTCTTGATATTTTTTTGAAAACAGGAAAAATGCACTCTGATGCTTTTCCATAATTGCAAGATTCGCAATGCAATGTGTTAAAAGTCCAAACTCTCAGGCAAAGCAGGAAGCATAGATTTCTTCAAACTGGACTGAACTAAAAATGCTTTACCCACACTTCATTGACACTAATATATGAGATTTTATAGACAGGAAAAATAATGGATAACTGAGAACTCTCGACACAATCTATGTGACGGTAAAGACTTGCCCTCTCAAGATAATGTAGTTGATTAATGTATCCAGTCGTTGTCCCTATCTGGTGATGTTTCCTGAAATTCACTAGAATCATAGTTTTTGGATCAGAATGACATTTTTCAATGTAAGTGTTGACAATAGTTCATTATTATCTCCCCCTTAACCGTATTGGACTTTTTGTCAGCAGCAAAGATGGAGTAATTATTAAAACTGGGCTTGTAGATTTTGAAAATTTGTGAGGAGTGAGTCGCTTCCCATCGCTATTTACAGCTGAATATATGTGTTATGTCATTGGAATTGGATTATTAATCTTTAAATAGTTACTGGAAATGTATTAAGTTACATGACTAGTCACTTTTGCATTATTAGCACAATACTTTCTTTAGAGTGATTGTGGGTCGTGGCATGTGAGGCAGAGAATTCAGTATGTGAGAAGGTTTGTTGAGAGAACCTAGTAAATTATTGAATTATACACTTAACAGAATGAACAACAGAGCTTAAGCGGCTGTTAAAATTTAAAGACAGTTTTGTAGCTTTTCTTTCTGTTGAAAGTAGGAAGTTGAAGGTGTTACTTCCTTTTCTTGACTGCTGTAGAGTTAGCTTTACTCTGTCTCTGTTTTAACCAGTTTAATTTCCCTGATGTTCTGTTGGTATAACTATACCATAAATTGTCTTGGTTCAGGGATTTTGCTTGGTTTTGGTCTATACCATGTTTATTGTTTTCTCTCTGCATTAGTGGGAGCTGAATCAGTGTTGGATTGAGAGGCAGAGGTATTCGATCCAGTATATTTGTATGCTTAGACCAGTGATATGAATTCAAAACTCAAGCTCTTGTTCCCACTTAAAAGTCTGATTCCAGCTTTGTCTCCTGCCACAAACCATTCTTACATGAAATTGGATGTGGCAGAAAGGTTACTTAGTTTGGTATGAACAAGTCTTGCCTTAACTCAGATTATAGCCACATTCTGAGCTTTCAAATAAGTTTTTAGACATGTCTCATATTTTGATGTCTCAAGTTGCATAAAATTCCGAGATAACCCAATCTGCACTGAGTGCAGCTACTGGTTGTGATGAATGTATCCTCTACGTTCTCATTGTTACTCTAAGGTGGATTGTCACAGAGATGCAAAGCCTCTGCTTCCCATTTAAAGTTATCACCAATCTTGTCCAATGTTATATAATTTTTGCCATCCAGTTGTCCAGCTGTCCTCAAATTTACGAGGCTGTAATTGGACTATTTGTTTTAAAGGGTTCTAGAGAATAGGCTGTTGCACTGATGGGGGGCATTGGGCTAAGGAAAAAAAGGAAGGACGGTTGCACCTGAGTGCCTTGAGTCCCTGTAAAAGCTCTGATAAAATGTGCTGTAATAATTTTTCCATATTCGAGTATACGCACTCTCCTATACTTAAAGATAATTGATAACTAGAAATAAGGTTTGAATTTCTGCATACATGTTGATAGATGACAAGTTTCTATGTAGTGATTAGATCTGAGGAAATATACGAACTAGATTCCTTATGATTAAATAAGGTATGATGTGAGTTAATATTGATTAAATCATTCTACATCCATACTTAATCAGGGAAGGAAGTGACTTACACCAACTTGAAAGGGAAGAATAATAAGTCAGGTGTTGAAATTTTAATTTCTATTTCTTAGTTGATGATTCCATTGACTGAATGTGGATTGTTTTGAATATAATTTATTTTTAAGCTAACTGTAAGACTTCATAACTGTGTTGTTTTGTGGAATCTCTCTCAACCTTTAATTATTTCCCCTTGCACAAGGCTTATATACAGCTTGAAAGTTGTCTTAGTTTGGAGTGTGAATTGGTTTTTCAGAGCATTCTGTAATCCTACCGATGTAGAAGCATTTACTGAAGATAAGAAACAATCTCTTGCCAAACGTCCAGGAAGGGGTGCTGATTTCGCACGTGCGGTAAAGGAGATTATTGAAAGTTATGAAAAATTGAAGAGTGATAATCTAGATGATGACACTAGTTCTGATGGGGAAGTTGCCATTGCAAATTTATCAAATCCACTTGATCCATCTGCAAACCTATGGTCAAAGGATGAGATCGAGGCTCCTTTGGAAATTAATTCACAAAAGGAATCTTCAAATTGTGTGATTGGCAGACCTGAGGTAGTTTGTGCAGCTGAGGATGCTGTTGCATTGAGGAATGAGTCGTATAATGTAGAGGCATCATTGGATGAACCTATTGATAATGCTACTGTGACTGCAACTGTAAAATCACCTTTTCCAATTACCCTGAGAAATGAACCAGCTCGAAGGATTAGAAGCACATTACAGGTCCAAGCCTTTGTTGTACCTTCTAATGATGGTGAAAATATCGGTGATTGTAATAGTGATGACTATGTATTAGCTGATGCAATTCAGAGTATGGATATACGAAGGTGTAAACATACCAGGAAATCTCCTAATATCTTAGGTTGCGATGATACTGATTCACTTGCATTTGCCTCAAATCTTAGCATGGAGGATAATGGTTCTGAAATTATTACTGTAAATTCTGATGCCTTTACTTTACATGACGGAAGTACAATAGATTGTAATTTAAAACTTGAACAGTCTGAGCCTTTTGAGTGCCTTGAAGGTGAAGATGATTTTAACAGAGGTCTTGATCTAGAAATAAAGACTATAATCAGCAAGAAGAAAAGAAGACCAAATAGGAAGAAAGAAACTAATGATGCTGGTGCACTGAATGCCAGTCAAATTTTGCTGAATATGAGTGAAAATTCAAAAGAGAGATACCCTGACCAAGATGGAGATGAACACTTGCCCTTGGTGAAACGAGCCAGAGTTAGAATGAATAAATCATCAGCAGAGGCAGAACTCAATAGCACTATAGAAGTCCAGGTGAGGAGTGGTGACGAAGATATTACTGACTCACCACATCAACTAACCACATCCTCAAATTGTGAAAATGGTAGCCGTACTGAAGTAGGCTCATTAGTCTTGAAAGAAGCTTTGGTTAATGTTTCTCCTTCTAACTTAAAAGCTCCATGTTCAGAAAATGGTTCTCATATTTGTAAAATTAAGAAAGACCAAATGATTGGCTTTTCTGTGAATGATGAAGCTGCTCTGCCTCCATCTAAACGGATCCATCGTGCTTTGGAAGCAATGTCTGCCAATGCTGCTGAAGATGGTCAAGCTTGCATGGAATCATCATCCTCTATAGTGGCATCAACTGGTAGGTGCTGTATATCTACTATGAAGAAATGTCCTTGTATGACTGATAATAATGAAGGAGGTAACGATTTAGAACTTCAAAGGTTGGATTCTTGTGGCATTGATTCTTCTCATGTTAGTGTATGTAGTTTCTCAGCTCGTTCAAATACAATTATTTCCATAGAGAATGAGTCATCTATAGAAGTGGATGAGCAGTTGGCCAAGTACGAAAATGAAATTGGGAAGGATGCCATCCCTGGTGATAGACAGCAAGTTGGTGAAGATCTTAGTGATTCTGTTGTTTGTTTTCCTTCCAAAATAGTTTCTCAAATTCACTTACATGGCAAAATTTCTCGTAATCCTGATATGAAATGTTGTCAAGTTGGAAGCAATCAAGATTCACCAGGTCCATCCTTGTTACCAAATTGTGATGGCAACATCAGGCCTTTGAACCATTCAGATGCATCGGATACATTAGAGCATGGCGGAATAAGTCTTGATCCTGTGTTCGGGGACAGTGAAAGTGATAAATTATTACCTCAAAACAGAATTAACGTGCCCCAAAATGTGGTGGTTGTTTGTGAGGATGTGAAGCAAGTAGTTGGTGACAGCAAAAAAATTAATGACACGTAAGTTATTTTAGCTTGTACAATTACTAGATTCTGATCACAAATCCTTGGGGAGAAAAAAAGAAAATATTATGTTAAAAACATTTTAGTTTAATTATTTATGCAGATTTGCTTTTTTATTTCTTTAAAGAAATATGGTTTTTTGGAGAGGCTAGAATTTTAGCCTGAGTAAAGCTCTAAACAAGCTGTTTTCAGCCTACACTGAAGCATTGAATTTCAAATATTGCTCAACCAAATGTTGAAGAAGCTATAACATTCACAAACTTCATGCTTTCCTTTCTCTGTTATGCTATTATTGATCATTATGAAATTTGACAGGATGAACCTTTGCATTCCTTGTTTTGATCATACTTGTGCAAATAGTTGTTCTCCAGCCTAAATTTTTAGTTGGTACAACTTCTGATTAAGAAGAGAAAGTAAGCGCCTACCTATAGCACTGAAACTAAGAACATGAGTTGAATTATTTTCCTTACTCAGGAAAAACAGAAAAGAGAATACCGCTCTCAATGAAAGAATTTTAAGCCCTCATGTATCTAGTATAATCCATTTGATTTTCATGCATAATGTCTCCCTATATGCTTGCCCTTTCCTCATCACTTTCCACGTGTTGTGTAGTGAATCTTCCACCTTACCCTTTCCATTAGTTCGTTGCCACCTTCCCCAGCTTGTTCTTCTATCCATTTTCACAAACAGCGCTATTGGGTAAATTTGTCACCCTTCTGTTGTACATCCTTTTGATTGGGGTCAATGAAATTCAATCACTGGGGGGTTATATGATAAACATATTTTAATCAATCTGTTAAAGGTAATGTCAGTAAATGAAAAGAGAACAATTGTGTGATGAAAGTATTGTATGGTGCATTTCTTCCAATTCATTAAATCTTGTGCTATTATTTCTTTTCAGGCATGAGATTGTTAAAGAAGTGAAATTTAAAGGACAAGAGGAGGATATGAATTCTGTTTCAATATCAAATGATTATTCAGGTGAAAAGGGTAATTTAGGGATTGTGTCAAGCCCATCTTTGACTGATGGCAGAGTCTGCCTTCCACCAGGTTCACCTCCAAACACAACACCAGTCTGCAATATTTCTACATCAGACAGTAGTAATATCCTTCAAAATGGAAGTTGTAGCCCTGATGTACACCAAAAAAACACTTTATCGGGTCCTACTGATGGATGGAAAGATGGGATTGTGGCAAATGAACGATCAAGATCTGTGGGCAAGTCAACTGAAGCAGGAGGTGCTGCTTTGTTGTACTTTGAAGCAATGCTTGGGACATTGACAAGGACAAAGGAAAGTATTGGTCGAGCAACACGCATTGCTATTGACTGTGCAAAGTTTGGCATTGCAACTAAGGTAATGTGATGGTGCTTTGTAGATTTTTATTTTCTTCCATGTCAATAGGAGATATGCTTTTTTAATTATATTAGTTTTACTTGAGTCAAAGGAACCCAATGAGGTGGGCTTAATAGTTGAGGGTTGGGATAGTTTGTATAGGGGCATAGGTTTAAATCTTGATGCTGTGGTGCTGCCGTTGTATACACAAAAGAAAACTTTTCATAGTCTGTGTGCCTTTCAAGGCCTTTGCTTTCTTGTTCTTTAATGTGAGTTTGGTTTTCTTTGCTCTGTTTATGTTTTTTTAGAGGTTCAGGATGTATAAAAACACGGTGGTTAAACTCGAGATTCAATATAGACTGGAAAAGGGGATACAAAAACACAAATCGATGAGTTGTAGCATGAAGTGTAATATTCTGCAATGTATAATCTTCATATATATGCATATGACATAACAATAAAAGAAAAAAATTCATGTATCAAATATTTCATTAAACTTAAATTTATTATCCCAGATTAATAAGCATATGAAAGTCAATGACTAAACAGCATACAAAACTCACAAGTCATAAACGTCAAACAGAGCTGCTTAAAATACTGTTGTAGTACCAACCAAGTGACTACTAGTGCAAAACGCTACACTAGAAAACCTAGAATAGACCTCTAAAAAAGATCATCCAATCATAATCACTCAAGAGATCTTTATTTCTTTGGACAACCTCAAGGATGCCAGAGAAGAGCTCTGGTTGCAGTGGTGCATGCAACAATTTTGGAGCTTGGGTGAGAGAGAACCAGATTTTGTGCTAGGGGTTGAACAAGATGCAGGGATTGCAGGTCAGTGAAGGTGATAGCATATAATGTGATAGGTTATAATGGGCAATGTGTGCAGAATAAAAGGAAACAGTTTAGGAATTAGTTGTGAGTTTTGGTTAGTTGGTTGGAGGGCCTTTATAAGAAGGCAGGGAGCTCTTGTGTCAAGGCACTTTTTGATAATCTTGTAGATTGAGCTTTGGCTCTTTGTGAAGGGGAAACCCTTGGAGGAGAGAGTGCTCTCCTATTCTTTGTGTTCTATACAGTCTATACAATAAAGAATATTACTCTTTTGTCTCTTTTCAATTCTGGGTTCCTATCAATTAGTGTTGGGGTTACAGAAAAGTTGTTTTGGGGATTAGGTTTTATGGGTTGGGATTACAAAAAGCCCAAAATGAAAAAAAAAGAAGTTGACTCACTAGTGAAAGTTGGCACATGAAACGTGATCCATGAAAACTTGGAAAGCTCTCTGATTCCTCCAATTTTACAATTCCCCATGGCAAGTCTACCTATTCTGCTCAGCTGTGATTATGAGCAGGGATGAATAGAAGGCTGAATTGAACTTATTCTTGTTCGTGGATTATAATTATGACATTTTGGATACAAATCTCCTGGTGGAATTTGGATTTCTTTAGGAGGAAACATTTGGTTTTGTGATAACCAAAAAATTGGAGTCAGTTTCATTGGGCATGCTTGGATCTTGAATATGGTCTTGTGCCTGTAAAACCTGTTTCTTTGCCTAAAACCTGTTTCTTTGCCTAAATTATTGAAGAATAAATTGCTTGATGGTTTTAGATTAATGCTCTCTTCTTTTGGACAGTCTTCTAAACTATTTGATCATTTTTTTCTCTTGGGCATCATTCATCTCTTGAACCAATATGTTTAGATTTAAATCTTACCATGATGGGAATTAAAACCTTGTCTTAATGATATATGTATTTTTTGGGGGACTGGGCTTTGGGGATGTATTCTAGGTGGTTGAAATTCTTGTTCGTAGTCTGGAAAATGAGACGAGCCTGCATCGGAGGGTGGATCTGTTTTTTCTTGTTGATTCTATTGCTCAATGTTCTCGAGGGTTGAAAGGTATTTTTCTTTTTCAATTGTTGTTTCTTCTTGAATCTTGCAAGCACGACCAATAGAATATGTGCACATGTATCTGTTGATGTTCTAATCATAACAGAACTTATGGTTTTAGTATCTGTGAATGTTGAAAATATATTTATTTTCCAGGAGACATTGGTGGAGTGTATCCATCCGTCATGAAAGCAGTGCTGCCACGTCTATTGTCTGCAGTTGCACCTCCTGGAAATGCTGCAAAAGAAAATCGTCGTCAGTGTCTTAAGGCAAGTTAATGAGTTTTTTCCTGTTTACTGAAGTTAATCAGAGATATTCTCAAGTCTTCCCTTTGAAATATTTTTTTGGGTCATTATCCTTGTTAATTTTTCCTCTCAATTATGTAGGTATTAAGGCTGTGGTTGGAGAGAAAAATCCTTCCTGAATCCATTATTCGGCATCATATGCGGGAAATAGACTCATACAGCACTTCAGCTTATGCAGGTGTCTTCTCACGCCGTTCATCAAGAAGAGACAGGCCTTTTGATGACCCTGTCAGAGACATGGAGGGCATGCTTGATGAATATGGAAGGTGTGATGCATTATTGACTCTGCTTTTCTCCTACTTCTTAAGCGTGTTAACTCAAGTTGCATTTGGTCTTGCAGCAACTCAAGTTTTCAGCTACCTGGATTTTGCATGCCCCGAATGCTTGAAGATGGAGGAAGTGATTCTGATGGAGGGGAGTTTGAGGCTGTTACTCCTGAGCATGATTCTGAAACACATGAAGTGCAAGAAATGGCTCATGCAATTGAAAAACGCAGGCATGTGTTGGAAGATGTTGATGGTGAGCTTGAAATGGAAGATGTGGCTCCCTCTGTTGATATTGAATTAAATTCAATTTGTAATGTTGATAGAGTAAATGTCCCAGAGTTTGAGACGAATCTTATGTCATTTGCTCCTCCTTTGCCACAAGATGTTCCACCGTCTTCCCCACCACCACCTTCATCTCCACCACCACCACCACCACCACCTCCTCCTTGTCCTCCTCCTCCTCCTCCTCCTCCTCCTCCTCCTGTTCCTCTACCTGCAACCCCATCTACTGCACAGCTCACATCAGCTACCTCTGATCAATTTCATGTTGCAGTTGATTCAAAAGGTTTTGAAGATTCACTGGTATGGTTTACACTTTTACTTGTTTTTTCTAAACTCAGTGTAACAAGTTGCAGCATGTGACAACTGATGTCATAACCGTTTCCTTTATACATGGACTTCGGTTCTTTTTGCAGACCGTGAAAGCCAATGCACTGCATCCTATGGCTCAGTCCTTTGCTGAACCAAGAAACGGTCAACCTGCCAATGAGGCAATGCAGTATACTGTCCATGAATGTAGAGACAAGCAAATGCAGATGCAGGCATCTACTTGCTCTTTCAACACTCTCCCTATACAATCAACCGACATTTCCAGGAACGCTGATGGTGGTACTATGCATAATAAATGTTACTCGATACCACCACCTCACCATGTGCCATCTAATCAGTTTTCTTTTGTTCATGGGGAACATCGTATGAAGTCTCAAAGGGAGGTTCTGCCACCCCTTCCCTATTCCAATGATTACCACTTTGTGCCGAGTATGAAGAGAGAATTTGGTTACGAAAATCATGAGAGATTAAAACCTCCTTCATGTGATTACCAAGAGATATGGAATGTTCCTCCTTCTTATGGTAAGACTGATCACTGATGATGCTTTTGGATTGTCAATTTTGAGGTGAAGGTGGCAGGCATGCCGTGGTTTTATTTGGTTGTGTATGTATTAGTAATTATCTTTCTTGGGATTTCTGCTTTCAGGTCCGTGGTATCATGATAGAGGTGTGACTGCCCCTTATGGTTGTCATCCAAATGAACCAGCCAGTTTTCCAGGTCATGGATGGAGATTTCCTCCCCCAGCACTGAATTACAGGGACTCCTTGCCTTTTAGACCTCACTATGAAGATGCAATTCCAGTAGCAAACCGAGGTATATACCCCATCTGACAGATTTTCATCAATCTCTAAAACATCTTTATTATCTGATGTACATATGTTATTGGAATTCTTAAATATTATGTGAAAATATTGAATTGAGGTTTAATTTAAGATAATTATGTTTCAGGCCCAAGCATTTGGCAGCCCAGGTGAAGAGAAATTACCAATAAATGGAGGTCGGCATGCTTCTGTCTATTCGCAGGCTTGTTTGGTTATCCTTCACTAATTAGTAACCATTGTTACCTATAATTCACTCATTGAATGTTTAGATACTACCCACATTTTGGCGTGGGTCCTGCCTTTGTTTAGAAGAGGTGGTCTTTATTCCATCTTTCTGTACATGGAAGAAAAAATCTTTATAGAGTTCCGCAGAAACTGCACAGAATATGGTCACAATTTGCTAGATTTGTATATAAACATATATATTGCAGCCTCTTCTGCAGAATGCAGAGCAGGAAGAAGAGTCTCTGTACAGTCGTTGGAGAACTGTAGCTTATCTCTAGGCTGTCAATTTATCAAATTCTTTTGTTGCAGATTATATAATTTATTTCAAGGAAGCTCTTAATGTTGGTGATCAAAAATACAAAATTTGTTTAAGGGCTGTTTCCTGAAATTATTTTCATAATATAGAAAAAACTCCCCTTCGGTAACTAAGATGAGTTAGCTGTATTCTACTTGAGTATTGGCTTTATTTATTTATTTCTCAGAAATTTCTTTTTGTCATGCCCTGAGTGAGTACTGTGCAGCCTGTAATTTGATGTCTAATGATAAAACCTTGGCCTTACATTCAAATGTGTGGGGCCATTTCTACCCTCTTCATGCCTTGTTAGAATTGATTAAGGTTGTTGGTATGTGCAACTACGCAAGTGTACCGTGTACCGTCTCATGGAGGGCATGTGTTGTAATTAGAGAAAATATTTTTAGAATCTTCCTAATTAAAAGATATAGATATATAATCTTTTATTTTATTTTGTTTTTTTAGTTTTCCTATTTCTCTTTTTAGGAGAATTAGATTATTACAAATAGAGAATATGAGAATGCATTTTTCATTTTTTTTAGAATAATAAAATAAGTCTTATTTTCAATTTGGTATCAGAGCTTTTGATCTTGGGGCTTGATTTTGCTGCAACAAGTGGCATTGTCGCCGTTGTCTGACCATCGTCGCTGTCATCGGTTGGGGTCATTGATAGGGCAGAAAGGTGCGCCCAACACCGGTGATCACAACGTCGAAAGTTGCTCTGTGAGAGGAGCTGCCACTGTCGCCGGCGCGTGTAGCTCACGCGCCCACCTCCGGCGAGTCCCACTCGCTGCCACCGCCACAGACAAGGTCGTCGGAGCCCCCTGAGTCTATTCCTAGGGTTGGTGACGACTCGTTTTGGCTGTATTTGAGTAGATTTGAGTTTTAAGTTTTTGCTCTTTTTTCTTGGTGTGACCCACTCGCCGTCGTCGCCATAGAAGAGTCGTCGAAGCCTCCTGAGTTTGTTTTTAGGGTTGGTGACGACCCGTTAGGCTTATATTTGAGTAAATATGAGTTTTAAGTTATGCTCCTTTTTATTCGGTGTGACTCATACGCCGTCATCGTCTTGGAGACTCCTGGTTGCGTTCTACGGGATGTTTGAAATAAAAATTATTCCTTTGAAAGCAATGGATGAATCAATGAGTAAACCCTTTGGATCATGTACTCTGTCCATAAAAGGTAAGATTTGCCTCAATACTGTCAATCATGTGTCTCAAGGTATTTGGATCCTTGATTCAGGTGTAACTGATCATATGACATCTTTCAGTGTGTCCTTCGACTCATATGGTAAAAGAAATAAAGAACAACTTATTACAGTTGCGAATGGTCAGGGTATACCTATATGCGGCTCTGAGAATATAATTTTGGACTCATATATTGTATTAATGGATGTTTTACATGTTCCTCAATTAGCTAATAGTCTTATCTCTGTGCAAAAACTCACAAAGGATTTAAATTGTTTAGTAACATTTTTTCCAACTCATTGTGTTTTTCAGGACCTTGCCATGGGAAAGACAATTTTAACTACTAAGGAACATAGTGAATTGTATTTTTTAGTGTTTAATGACCAAAGCAACACAAAAATCATGAGTCAACAAGCTACATCTGAGATGTGAGCAAAATCTCAAATATGGTTACATCATTAAAGGCTTGAGCATCCTTCATTTAGTCTTATCAAGTCCTTGTTTCCCCACTTGTTTACCAAAGAGTCTGTTGAGTATTTTAAATGTGATATTTGTCAATTGTCAAAACATCATCGTGCATCTTATCCTATTAGTCACAAAAAGTGTATTTCTCAATTTGATTTAATTCACTCTGATGTTTGGGGTCCTATCATAGATTCTATTTCCTAAGCCAAATGGTTCGTTACCTTTATTGACGATTGTACCTGTGTCACGTGGACATACCTTATGAAAAATAAATCCAAAGTTTTTCAAATTTTTGTTAATTTTTTTCATCTTGTCCAAAATCAATTTGGAAAAAATATCAAAAGAATCAGGTCTGATAATGGTATTGAATATGTGAATCATGAATTTTTCAATTTTTTGTCTCATAATGGTATTGTCCAGGAACTAACTTGTGTTAACACCCCTCAACAAAATGAGGTTGCAGAAAGAAAGAATCGTCATCTTTTTGAAATAACTAGAGCTCTTCTTTTTCAAATGTCTGTTCCAAAAAATTACTGGGGAGAAGCTGTGTTAACTGTCACATATCTCATCAATAGGTTACCCACTCGTATCTTAAATGGCATTAGTCCTATAGCGTCTGTATTGTCTTTTCTTCCTTCTTGTTCCCATACTAACGAGTCTACCTAGTCAAGTCTTTGGTTGTGTTGTTTTTGTTCACTCTCATCATCCTAATCGTGGTAAATTAGATCCCAGAGCTCTTAAAGTGTCTTTATTGGGTATCCTTCTAATAAAAAAGGGTACAAATGTTATCATTCTCAGAGTCGTCGCGTCTTTATCACCATGAATGTCACCTTTCATGAAACACAATCCTTTTATGTTAGTCCACCACTTCAGGGGGAGAAAACACTTGAAGTGGATGAACTCTCCTTCTTGTCATTACCACGTTTGTCTTTGCAGGATGCCCAAGACCTGAGCAATGAAGCTACCATAGTCCACAGTGAGGAAGAAGAGACATTTTTTGGCAACAAATATGAAAGAAGAAAACAACCCACTTCAACTCTCGAGCAAGAAAAATTGTCTAATCCGGAGGTGAGGATCCCTGAAGATATCAATGAGGAGGAGGTAAATATTACTGAGGATTTACCCATTGCATTGAGAAAGGGAAGAAGATCATGTGCTAAATATCCTATTTCTTAGTATGTTTGCACTGACAATCTCTCTGATAAGCACAAAAGTTTTATTGCTGCCATTGATGCCACAAAAATTCCTACCTCAATCCAGGAGGCCATGAAAATTGAACATTGGAATCAAGCCATGAAAGAAGAGATGAATGCATTAGAAAGAAATTCAACTTGGGAGATTGTTGATAAGCCAAGAGACAAGAAGGTAGTAGGGTGTAGATGGATATTCACAGTGAAACATAAGGCAGATGGGATAATAGAAAGATATAAAGCTAGATTGGTGGCAAAAAGATATATCCAAACATATGGGATTGACTATGAGGAGACATTTGCCCCAGTGGCAAAGATGAATACAGTTCGAGTTATTATCTCTTTGGCTGCCCATTTTGGATGAGACTTACACCAGCTAGATGCGAAGAATGCCTTTCTTCATGGAAATCTAGATGAGGAAGTGTACATGGAGACCCTAGGTTTTGAAGTGAAAAATGAAAGAAACAAGGTATGCCTCCTGAAGAAAGCATTGTATGGTCTTAAGCAATCCCCTAGAGCATGGTTTGGAAGATTTACAAAAGCAATGGTTTCCTTGGGATATAGACAAAGCCAAGGAGATCATACTCTATTCATAAAGCACTCTTCTACAGGTAAAATCACTCTATTACTTGTCTATGTGGATGATATGATTATTGCAGGAGATGATGAAACAGAAAAGTTGACATTAAAAGATAAATTGGCAACTCAGTTTGAAATGAAAGACCTAGGAAAACTCAAATATTTTCTTGGAATAGAGGTTGCCTACTCCAATAACGGAATTTTCATCTCCCAAAAGAAATATGTACTTGATCTCCTCAAAGAAACAGGAAAGTTGGGATGTAGAACCTCAACAGTTCCTATAGAACATAATCAATGAATTGGAAGTGAAGAAAGTGCTCCTATAGAGAAGGCCCAATATCAGAGATTGGTAGGAAAATTGATTTATCTATCACACACAAGATCAGACATTGCTTATGCTGTGAGTGTAGTGAGCCAATTTATGCATGATCCAAGAGAGAGACACATGCAAGCAGTTGACGAAATTCTTCAATACTTGAAGTCAAGTCCAGGAAAGAGGTTATTATTCAAAAGGGAAGACACATTGACTATGAAGATATATACTGATGCGAACTATGCAGGTTCTATTACTGACAGAAAATCTACTTCTGGGTATTGTGTATTTCTTGGAGATAGGCTGGTAACATGGAGAAGCAAAAAGCAAGATAGAGTATCTCGTTCTAGTGCAGAAGCTGAATTTTGAGCCCTTGCTCAAGGAATGTGTGAAGGACTCTGGATGAAAATCATTTTGGATGATCTTAAAGTCAAAGTGGAGAACCCGGTGCAACTACACTGTGACAATAAGTCTGCTATGAGCATAGCCCATAATCCAGTACAACATGACAGAACCAAACACATTGAAATTGACAGACATTTCATTAAAGATAATCTTGACAGAGGATTTGTGATTACAACTCATGTTCCTACAGAACTTCAAATAGCAGATATTTTTACAAAAGGGCTTCCTCCGGGTAGATTTCAAGATCTTGTAGGCAAGTTGGGAATGATTGATATTCATTTACCAACTTGAGGGGGAGTATTGTAATTAGAGAAAATATCTTTAGAATCTTCCTAATTAAAAGATATAGATATATAATCTTTTATTTTATTTTGTTTCCCTATTTTCCTTTTCAGGAGAATTAGATTATTACAAATAGAGGATATGAGAATGTATTTTTTATTTTTTGAGAATAATAAAATAAGTCTTATTTTCAAGGTTTAATAGCCTATTCTGTCCCCAGTTTTGTTGAATAATGTCAATTAAGTCCCTTGTTTTAAAAGTGTGTGAAATTGATCCTTACTTAATAAATTTTGCGTCAATATTGTCCCTCCTGTTAAATCGCACAAACGACGTTAGCTTTTTCTTTCTCCTTCTCTGCTCCTCTAAATTCCTCTGAACACAACAACTTTTTCTACTTTTTAAACATATTTTAAATTTAAAAATCTAATCTTGGTTTTTTTTGTGTCTTTGGACTCCCTTTTCCTTTTCTTCTAATGCAGAATCACATTTTATTCTTTCACTTTCACATTTTAAACCCTAGGGTGAATTTTTTAAACCCTATCAAACCTTTTTTTTGGTTCCTTACACTTATTGGTCCATACCAGTAGATTTCAGCACTGTATGGCTAATTGGGAGAAATTCAAAAGTTTACCCTGTCATTCATTATCTGCAAAACTTTTTGAAGAGAACTTGAACAAGACATCATTATCTGCCAATAAACAAAGAAAGCAGATAAAACAATAACTACTTAAAAATTAAGGGACTTATAATTAAAGTTACCGAGATCATAAACAACTGGTCTATTCCCAAAGAGCTCGAAAGCATGCCCCAAATTCACGTAATGTTCTTGCCCCCTGATAACCATCCACTTCTCTACATTCCTCTCTTCAAACCCCTTGGACATCCACTTCTCCTTCTCTTCCTCACTCTCCTTCTTCCCCTTCTTCTCCGGCACCACCCATATGAACCCATGACCCGACGCTTTCATCCCGCATGCAATCTCGTAAAGCTGTTTATTCGGGAAATGACAAAGGCTCCCAAAGCATATGAGAGAGGCACCCCAGATGCCAAGCCTTGTGCCCCGTCGTTTTCTCGTAGTAGCGGATGTATTCTTCTTCGTCGCGCTCCGCGACGTTGTTTACGATTAGGTCGTAGCTTCCGAGCTCGTCTCTCAGTAGTTATCAAGGATGGAGCATGATGGTGGCGTTCAAGACCTTAACGAATTGGTCAGCGTCGGTGACGTAGGAGATGTTTTCGATGCCGTCGGTGACACCGACTTCTTGGGAGGGAAATTGAAAGGTGTGGAAGCAGAGGAAGGGGTGGGAGGGGATGGATTTGCGAAGAACGTCTTGTGTTTTCAAAATAACATAATAAAATGGGTTTAAAAACATTTTATTTACAAAATTTAATGCATACGAATTAAAAATATTAGCGTTAAAGAAACTAAAATATTTTGTAAGTAGAGAATCAAAATCAAATTCATTCGAATTTTTTGAGATTAAAAATCAATTAAACACTTTCTTTCATATACAAGAGATAAAAATAAAAAATATACAATAAAATAAGTAATATAACATAGTGAAATAGGTAAAAAAAATATAATTAAAAAAAAGCACCAAAGACCTTGTTTATAAAGCAATCATTTACTAATGATTTTTTTTTTCAATATTCATATGCTAAATGACGAAGAAAAAGTAACTTTTTTACGTAAATGAATTGATACTTTCCAAAGGGTGAAGTAATGAAATAATTCACCAACTTATATATAATATATGATATTTTGTATCACTTTATTCAGATGTGCAGAGGAAAAAATACTAACAAACAGCTTTCCACAGAAAAGCATAAGAGAGAGAAAAAAAAAATTAACACCGTTTGTAAGTATTTAACGAAAGAGATTTTTTTTTAAAAGAAGAAACTTAATTGACACAACTCACCAGAGACAAAATAAGCTATTAAACCTATTTTCAATTACGCAAATACGCAAGTGTACCGTCTCATGGAGGGCATGCCTAGCTGTTACCCTCTTAAACATTGGAAATGCTTTATTAGAAGTGAAGAAATATGTATTTGCTTTTAAAATTGAATAAATAAAGATCCTCTGCAGTTTTAAAAAAAGCTCGCATTATATCTCAGTCATTCCTTTAAATTTTGATATTTGAGATGTTGCATGAATGAATGATGAGATTAAGAATTGCACAAGATGAGATCCGTTACCTACGAAGAGGTGACTGGCTGTCATTTATGCCAGTTGCTCAGTAAGTGGGGACTTTTGTAGGCTTAAATAGAAAGTAACATTATATATGCTTTATAAATATATTAAACCGCTAATGACTTAAACAGTGTAAAGTCATGGCTGGTGACAAACGAAAAAGCTTACCTTGATCTCCTACAAGGAGGTTTTATCTATCAAAGGCTTTATACCTCGTGCTGCAAGATACACGAGTCTCTTGTAATGTTAAAAAAAAGGATCCTCTTCCTTGGGAACTTGCTCAAACCCAAGTCATTCAAGAACTGAAAAAGATTGCCCAAGCTATCCAATATATTTAAGTCTCTCGTGTTTTCCCTCTTATATTCATGGTAAAACATTTACCTTCAAAAGCCAAAAATGGAATGGTCTATCCTCCGAGGTTATCACCAATTTCCCCTGCTGAAATCCTTAAATATGCCAAAACAATGATTTTTTCTTTCCTCCATGAAACCATGAAATACAAAGATTCTCCTACAAACATTTTTATTCCAGAAACATGATTTAGACGAATCTTTGAATTATTCTATGGCACCGGATGGGATATTTGTGAACCAACTCTTTGGTTAATTTGATGCAATATTATCCAATATTCTATCCTCATTCTATCTCTAGACCAAAATGGCTTACAACATTTTCACTGATCCTGACAAAGATGATTATTATTTCTGGACCTTGTTAGAATGATTTTCTTCTTTATCATGGTGGCGAAAATAATTAAAAATAAATACAGAATTTGAAGTACTGAGAAGATTGTCCCAAGTTTCTCTTAATTCTTTAGTTTCTATATTCATCATCCACAGTCCATATTTCAAGGATCCAGCTGGGTTGTTATGGTCTAAAAATGAAGCATACATGTGTGGATCTTTTGAAACTTATCCATTAAATGAGAGTTACAAGATTCAACTAGCCCAACATTTATGTTAAGTAAATAATTATCACCCTAAACCCTTGATCCAAATCTTGTCAGTTCCTCTCAAAGACCACTCAACTTTTATCCCCTAGATATAATTGTCCCAAAAAAAGATAACACTTAGCAGATAAGGGATTTCAAGTCTGTCACATAAACCTTCCAAAAGATTGAAGGCTTGATTGATAATTGCAATGAAGAACTAATGGATGAAAGTAATGATTCACAAGCAGATATAGTTGGGATTATGACTCGCAGGGGAGCGCAATGTTCAGTCTCCACTCGCTCTGACTAAAATAATGTTTGAATAAGTGAAAGAATCTAATTAGTGGTAGACTCACTGTCTTACTAAAATATATCACTTTCACATATTTTGTTTTTCTTTTAGTCATGTTTGTTTTTTATTTTGGCATGATGGTGTTATTTTTATTTTATTTGAATTCCAAATTGTATAAAATGTGTTTTGGTGTCTGGGTTAATGGAGTTTAAAGTTCATAATTAAGTCTGAAGTTTGAAGTCCACATGTAGGGGTTCTTTTATAAAAGGGAACATTTTCCATTTGTATCATCATCGATTCTTGAATAAAAGTTTGATTGTTATATATTTTCTATATCCTTTTTCTAAATTTTCTCTTTTCTGTAAAAGTTGGAGATATATAACTTACATTATCTCTTCTCTACATAAATACAAGTTTGCTCTACACTCGTCTTTGTAGAAGATTTTGTATATAAAAAAGTTTCTGACTCGTGAACCATTTAAGATTTAAGATAATAATATGTCGGATATTTGACATAGAACTAAAAGCGAACATTTAAGCCATGGAAGCCTTGTATTGTAAAAAAAAAGAAAGCTTATTACAATCTCTTACGAAGAAGTTTTATCCAAAATGGTATTAAAGTCTAACAATTTTCCAAAAAGAGAATATGATAATAGTACAAGTTATGTACGAGAAACGAACAAAGAGAAAACAATCAGACATGACCATATTTTTTACGATAGTGACAAACAAAACATTTTCTTTTTTATATATATTTGTCTTTTCAACCATATAAACGCTTAGATATTAATTTTAATGATTAGATTATTAAAATCATATTTTAAAATTCATTGGAATGATTTAACTGTAGTAAAAGAGCTTGGATGTAACTTTTTCAGTAGAATTTGTCTACTTTCTTTGTTAGTGCAAACGATCCAAATTTGTTTTTTTGTTTCTTTATCTTCTAAACGTCATCTCAAAATTAAGAATTGAACAACACTTTAAAGAAGAGTAATTATGACTAACCATTTACCAGATAAAAGTGAGTATGGAAATTATTCCTTCCATCTCTCTCATCCTCTTCTTCACCTAGAATTAGAAGGTCGTGTTATAATTCAATATGTAAGATCACTTTACAGGTTTGAGTTTGAGGTTTATCTTGTGAAAAGTGACAATGATGAATAAAGTGGTATGTTACTTTACTTCTATAAATGAACGGTTTTTAAGTAAGTTCTCTTTTTAAAGGAAGGTTTAAATCCTGATTTGCTCTTTGTATTTGTGTGTCAATCTCAAGTGGGTCATTGTTTTTTTTTTCGGTCTCAATCGGGTTCTTAAACTTGTTAAAATGAACCAATTAAGCCCTCTTCGTTAATTTATCAGTAACGTCGTTTGCCTGTGCTGAGTTGTAATTTGTTTTAGTTGACGAGACATTGTTTATTAAATTTGATTGATGTTGTGTTGTGTGAATAGATTGCCACGTGTGATGTTGTTAGCCCTAAAACTTAATATTTAGAACAACCTTGATTTCCAAAGTGTTTAACATCTCCGTTTTTGTTAGGAAGAGTTCTGGAAGCACTGTTGAAGTGACGAAATGTCTGGTTCTTCTTTTTCTTGCAAATGCACGGGTTGGGGCTTTCAACATAGTTCTGCCAATGGGAGCAGGTTGGGTGTAAAACCCAGTTGCTTTTGTGGTCAGAACCCCTAAAAACAAGGGCAAAAGATTTTGAGGGGTCATTCAAGGAACAATATAGAAGAATTTATGATTATGGTCATGAACTTCTCAGAGCAAATCCAGGTTCAACAGTCAAAATAAAGGTTGAAAATAGTAATGATGAGTGTATATTCAATAGAATTTATGTATGTTTGAAAGGCAAGTATGGAGGAGAGTTACTAACAACAATTGGAAGAGATGGAAATGAACAAATTATGCCCATTGCATATGTTGTTTACTAGTTAGGGCAACCCCAAAATCTTTTGCCCTTGTTTTTAAAGGTTTTGGCAACGCGAAAGACTGCAGGCCGACCACAAAAGCAACTGGGTTTTACACCCAACCTGCTCCCACTGGCAGAACTATGTTGAAAGCCCCAACCTGTGCATTCGCAAGAAGAAGAAGAACCAGATATTTCGTCACTTCAATAGTGCTTCCAGAACTCTTCCTAACGAAAACAGAGATGTTAAACACTTTGGAAATCAGGGTTGCTCTAAATATTAAGTTTTAGGGCTAACAACATCACACATGGCAATCTATTCACACAACACAACACCAATCAAATTTAATAAACAATGCCTCGTCAACTAAAACAAATTACAACTCAACATAGGCAAACAACGTTACTGATAAATTAATGGAGAAGACTTAATTGACTCATTTTAAGAAGTTTATGGACTCGATTGAGACCGAAAAAAGAACGAAGACCCACTTAAGATTTGCACACAAATACGAGGACCAAACGAGAGTTTAAACCTTAAATGAATATTGTATAATCTGAGATGATAAAGAGAGACTGAAAAGAATTAAATATTAGTTTCAAGCAATAATAATTGTACTCCTTTTCTTTTTATCCATTTTTAATTAACTTATATATTATTTAATAAAACATAAAACTAAAGAGGTTGAAATTTTCATCACCATTTTTAATTCTCATTTTCTGTAGATTTAATAAATTTATTTAAATAAAGTACCTGGATTATTACTTTTTATATTTTACATTTTAATTTATAATATGAAAGAAAAATATTGTAAGAAAATATACATTACAAATTTGTGTAAAAGAAAAATAAAGGAAAGTGTAATCTATAAAGATATATAAAGAAGATTCTCTCATTTAATTTATACAAATTATATTTCTATATTACTTTTAATTATATTTTAGAATTAAAAATATTCAAATATTAAAATTAATTGTACACACTACAATACATATAACTGCTCTTTGCTATATACATTTCTTTTTCTCTTTCTGTCAACACAACTACTTTTACTATGTTTATTTTTATAAAAGTAATTAATTTTATTAGGAAGAATTACACATTATAAAATTTAATAAAATATAACTATTTCATTATTATGATTTTTATAGTTTCTAAAGTAAGAAGATGACAGTTAGAAAAAAAGAAAAAGAAAAAAGGAAAATATTGATAACTGTGGAGTTACCAATCAATTAGAAACCGTTGAATATGGAAAAGGTTGTCAACTGAACTTTAATCATGGGAAAAACGCAAAAGTGGTCCACCTGCCATGGTTGGAGGACAGTTAACCTAATGAATGAAATCTAAAGTGAAAGAGTTAAAGAGAGTACAAATTGGTAAACCCAAATATTAGCATATACAGAGTGTACACCGTCTAAATTAAGAAAGCAAAGAGATAGAGAAAGTTGTGAACTTTTCAGAAATGGGTGCTGCGGAATCAGTCTCGGAAAATTCCATCCATGAATTCTCGGTCAAGGTAGAGGAGATACTCAGAATCTCAACATCAGAAAACCCTTATTTTTTTATTATTTGATTTTGGAAACAATTATAGAAATCTCTTACCATATGGTTCATGGTTGGCACAGGATCCCAAGGGAAGAGACGTGAACCTCACCACCTACAAGGGGAAGGTTCTGCTTGTAGTTAACGTTGCTTCAAAATGGTATTTTTTTACGCACCCTCTTTATTCTAACTCGATTTTCTTTGTGTTTGGTATAAAAATTCAACCTTTCTTTCTCCTTTTCCTTTTATTGCTCCTGGGTTAACTGATTAACTCTGTGGGTGTGAATTGCAGTGGATTTACGAATTCTAATTACACCCAGTTAACTGAGCTTTACGGCAGATACAAAGCCAAAGGTACTGTTTTTTGGTTTAGTTGTTGGGCTTGCATGTTCGTGGATCCTAAATTTGTGTATTTTCAGTGACCAATTACTTTTGAACTTGGTTAGATTGAAGGGCTTGAAAAGGAATCTCTTTAACTGATCATACTTGAGAGTGTTTTGTTGGTTGATCTCAGGTCTTGAGATACTGGCATTTCCATGCAATCAGTTTTTGAAGCAACAGCCGGGGAATAGCCTGGAGGCAGAGCAATTTGCCTGTACAAGGTACAAGGCCGAGTATCCCATTTTTGGAAAGGTATGTATGATACTGGTTGTCTGTGTAAGGCATTTGGCTGCTCTAATGCTTGATTTTGTGCCCTAGATGTTTGAATAGAAAAACGATACATTGATTTTTTGGTTTGCTGTTCTAATTTTATTTTGTAATCAAATGCCGATTGGTGCAGTAGCTTTAAGTTGGTAGTCATTAGTATTTTTCAAATGGGAAGGAATAACAAGCCCTATTGCTTGAGTCCACTAAATACAACTTAGGATCTGTTAGTTGTTAATTCCTAATACTAGAGAACGGTCTGCACCCGTTGATGGTATTGATAGTGAAATAAGGTTCAAAACAATTGTAACACTAAACCGGTAAAAGTAGCAGAACGTAAATGGCTTCACCAAACAATTATACTTTTCTAAAATAAGAATTAAGCTGTGACAATAACGAGGTTGCAGCCACCGTTGCACTCCATTTGCTTGACAACACAATTTTTCTTCCAGACAAAGTGACATAGCGAGTATTTGAGACTCTCCTCCTGCTGCTTTTTCTTGGTTCCATGATTCCAGGATTGGTTGCCACCCGTCCCCTCCATGTAACTAACTTTGAATTTGTCTCATTGTGCACTAGACCTTCCATGTGGGCATCCCTTTCAGCATTTGCATTAGTAGCCGACTCAGCACTATTTTTCTTCCTTACAAGATCCTTTAAAAGTTAAAACTGTGATCTAGACATCTAGTTCTGTGTTATTTTTATTATTTATTAGGCCTGGAGAACAGACGAATAATTTGGTTAATGGAGTGAAAAGGTGTGTGATAGAGGTAGGCAACTCTAAATAATTCTGAGTTCTTGAGACGTGAGCTGCTGCTGTGGAGTTTCATGTAAAGGATTGCTTAATGGTATTAGCTAAGTAACAAAACAATGAGATAAATATTTCGCTGTAGGCTGAGAGACATGATTGGGATTTGAGCATGCAAATGCTACTATGACAAGTTGGCAACACGGACTACATTAGTAAACTTTTGGCACTTTTGGCAGTGGGAGGTATTGTTGCAATACTTTGCTTAATGCAGTGCCATGAGTAGTGCAGATTGAAGCGATGACAGGATTTCCTTGGTATGCTTTCCGATGGAAGTTTGAGGGGTTACTACTCTGAAGCTAAATATATGACCAGGATTAAGGATTAAAAGGAAAATAATAAAAAGGTATCTGGATTAGAAATAAATCTACAATTTGCAATCTGCCTGGACTTAGAATTACTAATTAGTCGCCATGCCTGTTATATGTTTGTCTTAGACATGGTCTGCATTAATTCACACGAACACTAGGAAGATGTAAAGAAAATGATAAGGAACCAAAGAAGTTAAAAGTAAATGTATCAATATATGCTTGAAAAGGGTGGACAATTAGCTAGAGCAGCTGGTGTTGTAGCAAAACTAATAATAAAAGAGGGGAAATCGGTCACATTAAAATTAGCCTCTGGGAAGGTTCATTTGATATCCAAAAACTGTTCGGCAACAGTTGGATAAGTGGGAAATGTTGGAATAAACCAAAAAAATTTAGGTAGAGCAAGATCTAAATGTTGGCTAGGTAAACATCATATATCTAATGGTTTGGGCAATGCTACTTTGATGGGATATTAATCATGTTTGTGGAGTCAGGTTGTGCCAAAGTAGAAATACACTGCGCTTCTAATACTAGGTAGGATTTGACAGGGTCTCGGAAAGTCAAGCCCCAATTATTGTTTTCCTGTCGCTCAATATTGTGAGTGTGCCTTTGTTGAACTTGTAACTGGTTTAGATGACTAGGCATTAGTCTATTTTTACTGTAAAATATAGAGCCTTGTTTAATGTGCATTAAGTATGATTCTGATAACATGTTAAAAAGTAGATCTTAAGTTTAATTCAACCTTACAAAATTAGCTTGAGGTTTGCACCCACTTATGTACTATAAATTGGTTTTATTTCTAATCAATATGAGACTTCCAACTAATACTTTGCAAGAGGTCATAGGTTAAAAATCTCACATCATCGTTGTATCAAAGGAATAAGTGCAGCAAATTGACTTGGTAGAGTTTTGGGTTTGCTGTTATCAAGGTGTTATTTGTGCCAGAAATACCCTGTTTTTTTGGAGATTAAACTCGAGAAAAAAAAGGGCTGTCTCCTTAAAATAGGGACGTTGTAAGTGCCATATACCTTATGTTAGGTAAGACTTGTCTTGAAATAAAATCCAAATGAGCATTGAGACAATGTGCTATGTTTTTTACTTATTTGAATTGTACTGTTATTTGGAAATCATGTCATTTAACATTAAAGCGTTGGTCTAGAACCATGAGGGACAGGTCTAGAGTACAGTTTTCTTCTATTAAATAAAGGCAAGGCTGCGCCAAAAAGCTTTGGCACTGCACTGTTTGCAGTCCATTGGTGTACATGGTTGGAAATAGATGCTAGAATTTTCAGGGGAGGGTTTTTTGAGCTTATTAGGGATTGAGAGTATATTGTTTAGCTTCCTTGTGGTGTTCTGCTAAAGATCTTTTCAGGGGATTGTCTACCTTGGATCTTGAGAGATTAACATGTTTTGTTGCATGGTTTGTTTTTGTGATATTTTCATTTTTGGCCTTTTTCTCCTTTGACCCTTCTCAGTTATCAATTTTCCCCTGAGGATTTCTTATCCTCCAATTTTGTGTGTTTCTCTTAAACTCTTTGTTTATATTAGAAAAAGGTTAATACTAAGTACTGTCAAATGAGCCTCATAAAATGTATTGGTGAAGGAAAAGAGATAGGAAAATCTGTTCTTGTGTTGAGACTTGGCATTTAGTTTTTTAAAGCAATGATAGATGCCAAATGAAAAGCATGTTGGCAGTGTGGTTATGTTTACAAATGACAATTTAGTAATACTCTTACAGTCTAGATTTAGCTAATTATTGTTGACTTGTTTCTTGGTGAGTTATGCATATTTGCTATTGCTATATTAATTACTACATATGGTTGTAAATTCCATTATTTAGCATCATGTTGTTAACTACATATATTAAATTCCTTTTTATTTGCAGGTACGTGTCAATGGACCTAACACAGCACCTGTCTACAAATTCCTTAAAGCAAATAAATCAGGATTTTTGGGTTCTAGGATAAAGTGGAATTTCACCAAGTTTCTGGTTGACAAGGAAGGGAAAGTCCTAAAGCGTTATGGTCCAACCACCTCACCGCTGTCCATTGAAGTATTACTCTCTCTCTCTCTCTCTCTCTCTCTCTCTCTCTCTCTCTCTCTCTCTCTCTCTCTCTCTCTCTCTCTCTCTTATATAAGATTATGCAATCTCACAGGGCACTCTAAGAATATACAATGATATTTTGTGTGAAAAATGTAGATATGTGTGGCTCTTGAAACTTGAAATTATTCTCGTTTGCCTTTACAGAAGGACATCAAGAGGGCATTGGGGGAGGCTTGAAAGACTCTACAATCACTTCAAATTGGTGCTCTCTTGTTGAAGATGATTGAAACACAAGGAATGTATATTTGTAGATGTTTCTTCTAGTGTTGATTTCTTATATATTTCATGTCTAGGGCTTTAGAATTCTGTTTTGGTTTTATGATGTAAATCGTTACTTAAACTGATTAATGAACATTAGTTTGAGTTGTTTGTTTTGATGATTGTGACCTAAAAATGATCTCTCTTTGACTTGGACTATGGTGTTATTTGGCAGAAATTTCCATATATTCTCATCACCATCCATTATAATTTTCTTTCTGGTGTTGACTCCATTATGGGAAGGTAAGTATTGAAAGAGAGATGTTAATAATGAACACTATTATTTGGTGCATTTCATCTGAGCCATATATTGAACACTAATAATGAATGAATCTTACATGGATTTTATTGGATAGTAAAAAGAAAAGTAAATATGAAATGAAAAATGGGACCCTAGCATCTTATCTTCTATGATAAAATCCCATTCAGATAAACCTCCCTAAATAATTTCCAAAAGGTTAAGGTAAGTTAAAAAGAATAAAGCAATTATGATAGTGAGTGAACCATCTCATTGATTAAGATATATATTACAATGGCTACACCTGAACCATGTGACCATTATGACAATCACTCAATCATTTCATACCTTGTTAATGAGAACTCAAGATATTATATCTATATATTCTATTTTAACAGTTTCGGCCATATTCATCAAAATAACTATTTCTTTAACTTACTCTAGCAAGGTTTTGTAGTCAATTTTACAATATAATTTCAAACATTTACACTTTTTAGGATATATTAAAAAAACTTCTGAAACACATGTTTCTGGAGATATTCTTAGAAATCATATTTCGGATATCATCGAAAATACATATTTTCTAGAAAGTGTAAGGATATCATCATTTGCTTTCTTGAATTATAGTAATAAGTGCACCTATGAAGTATGAGGTGAAGAAAGGAATAGTCAGAACATGGGCTCGGCCGCCCCACGAAAGAAGCCCACCTTGCATTGTACTGGACTGAACCCTATAAATCATAGGTTATTGTTTCCCGCACCACCACAATTACTAACTTCACCACTGTCACTGCTTCCACCATCGCACCGCTGCTACAGAAAAAGAAGAGAGGAAGAACAGCGTAAAGAAGAAAATATGAAAAGCAGAAAAAAATTCATTTTAAAAAGTTTTTCCAGAACGTATTTCATGTGTTTCAAAAATACTTTTAAACCACATTTCATGTATGGGTATTCTGAAAAAAATCATTTTGAAAGGTATTTAATGAGTTCCGGGATTATTTTTTTCAACATTCCCGTTCTGAAAAATATATTCCGGAATATAATTCATACGCTCTGAAAATTATGTTATGAGAATTTTGTTTCAGGAATTCTGTTTTGGTAATTTTGTTTCAAAAAGCTTTCAAAATATGTAGAGTGATTCTTCCTACACCTCACTCAGTTCATCCTGCATCCCCAAATTTACCTGTTTGTCCTTTATTTAATAAAAAGTCAAAACGGTAATTAATGAATTTAATTTTTTTAACCCCAACTATTTTCCTAACTCCCAACCACAAAAATATTTGTTGGTTATAAACCCTGAGGTGCCCTGTTCTTCGTTTTGCACTGTAGCACTTCACTGGTTTACTGTATTGTGTATTGAATTGGATTGAGTTATGGTTAAAATTCTCGGTCGGGGTGGTAATAGTGCTGTTGAAAGATTTGGAGATATACTGTGCAGGAGGAAGAGGAAGAAGACACTGTGAGGTCCGGTGAAGAACACAGGTACGCAACCGCACTTCGAGGTGCGGAAAGACCCAGCCGCACTTCGAAGTGTGTTTTCTATTTTGAGGGCCGCACTTTGAAGTGCGGTTATGTGTTTTTTTTATTTGCATGCTTATTTTATTTTATTTAATCTTTTTTTGTTTATTTGATGCATTTTTTTTATTTATAGTTATATTACTACATTATTAATTATTTATAGTTATAGTTATATTTATAGTTATATTACTACAATTGTATTATTAACATATTATATACAAAAAAATAATTAATAATGTAATAAAAAATATTCAAACAAATAAAAAATAATATAAAAATTTAAAAAAATTACATATATAATAATTAAATTATTACAAATAAATTCAAAATAATAATTATTATTTATTTCAATAAAAAATTTATTTATTATTTCAATTTAAAAAAAATTAAAAAAGTTAAATAAAATTAAATACATTATTATTATTAGTATCTACTGGTTCACATTAGTATCTAGTGGCTATATAGTGTCAATAAACCATTTTACATTAGTATCTACTAGTATAAAAAAACAATTTTACATTAGTATCTACTCATATAAAAAAACCATTTTACAGTAGATATAGTGTCAATAAAAATTGAAAAAAAATCATAACATCAAAAGATTTCAACCACACATTCAATTCAAATAAACAAACTAGTGTCAAAAGCCTATTATTCTCTAAACTGGATATTAGATCACATACATATCAGATCACATACATATAGAGATATTTAATTAAAAAAACTAAGTTTCAAAACGAAGGTTCAAAACGACATTTAAAAAACGCAAAACGCAGTTCTTCTTTGCCGCACATCGAAACGCGGCGCTGTGTATGTGTGCCGCAGATCGAACTGCGGTTCGTGCTTACCGCAGTTCGAAATGCGTTTATCCTTGCCGCATATCGAAATGCGGTTCTGATCCGTGCACCTCCAACGAGCTCCGAACACGACCCAGCAACCGAACCAACCACATATTACAGCAAACAAATATAGTAGATGCAAGCTACTAACCTGGACGCCAGCTCAGATCTGTGAGGAAAACGGAGGAACGCGAGCAGCTTGGGATGGCAGAGACAACACGGAGAGAAAAAGAGGGAGGAAGGAGAGGGTGTAGGTTAGAGTTTCACTGTGTGAGATGCGGTAGGGAAGAAGGGGAGTTAAAATTTAACTAAACTTTTTAAATTTTCTCTCTCCTCGTTGACTGTGACAAGAGCACACTTTGAAATTAAATTTTTTTTTGGAGGTGCAGGACGAGGGTGGTGAGGTGCAGGGAGAATGACTCAAATATGTAATCTAAAAATAGCTTTTTCAGATAACAAAATGATTATTTCAAAAGTTTGAAGAGATGCAGAAAGAAATTATGGGGGTGCAGGGAGTAAAAGCGTATACCATACTAGTTTGGCACAAATCGATGTGGGACCTGCAATAAAACAGAGGTGAGAACCCAGTTTACAATTTGAAGCTTGAACTGGAGAGAGAGTGTTTCATCCTACACCTCCAAGATATCATCCTGCACCTCCAAAAATTACATTTTTAACCTTCTAACATTTCATCCTACACCTTTAATTTTTTCAAAATTTTCATTTTCAACTTTAATGAATATTTTTTCATTTTCTTTTCTTTCTTATTCACCACTTTAATAATAATTTAATTTAGTTTAAAATTTAAATATTATTTAATATAATTTTATATTTTAATAATTATTAAAATATAATTTATATTATAATAATAATTGTATTAAAAACTTATAAATAAAATAATAAAAATAAAATTAATAATAATAAAAAAAATATTTATAATAATGTATTTAAATATATTAAATTATATTAAATTATATTAAAATATTAAATTAAATCCAATAATTATTAAAGTTAAAAAAACAAAATTTTGAAAAGATTTGTTAATCGGATATGCATATCCGATAAGTAATATTACGGATATCCATATCCGATCAACAATTGTTTTTAGAAATTTATTTTTTATTTAAATTTTAATAATTATTTAATTTAATTTAATATTTTAATATAATTTTAATGTATTTAATTATTTTATTTAATATAATTTTATTTGATTTTAAATAAATAATTATTTTTAAAATTTTGTCTTTTATTTAAATTTTAATAAGTATTTAATTTATTTTAGTATTTTAATATAATTTAATATATTTAAATATATTAAATATTTTATTTAATTTAATTTTTTATTTATTGTTATTATTTTTATTTTTATTATTTTATTTTTATAATTTTAATATAACTAATATTATAATATAAATCATTAATAATTATTAAAATATAAAATTATATTAAATAATATTTGAATTTTAAATTTAATTATTATTAAGGTGGTGTAGAGTGTTTTTAATAAGAAAAAGAAAAAAATGAAAAGATATTTTTTAAAGTTAAAAATGAAAGTTTTGAAAAAGTTTGAGGTGTAGGATAAGAATGAAATGTTAGAAGGTTAAAATTGGAATTTTTGGAGGTGCAGAATGAGAATTTGGAGGTGTAGGATGAAACACTCCTGGAGAGATGAAAAGAAGGGTTGAAATGAAAGCCTGGTCGTGATGTCATGGCTGCCAGCAAGCTGTTTTGACAGTGACAAGGTTTTGGCTGTGACATGCAACGACACAGTACACGTGACTGTGGGCATGCATATGCATAAGTAGATTTCATGAATGACTTAGAATCATGATTCTTACTTATATTCTGGCCTCGTGTGGAAATCAGAATGCATGTGTCTTCTCACAGTCACATTCAACAGTAACATGAGCATCATGCGATCGGTCGATATTTGTTTCATTATCATTGGTTTCTCTCTGTCCAAGATTCTCTTCTTCCGTCCACACATTCATGTCTTGTCAAGATTTTATTTTCTCACTTACCACTACTTAAGTCTATAAGTTTCTTCGTTTCAACTTTCTACTATGTTCATCTTTATTTCTCAAAAAACTCACATCTACTGTCTTTAACTTACACTGTCTCCATTTATGTATATTTTATATTTGGGATGTAAGTTAAAAGAAAAATTAAATATATTTGTAGTTTTTAATTTTGATGTGAAATTAAAATTAACTTCTGTTTCAAATTTTTGATATAATTTTATTTTCAAGCTTTAAAAATAAATAAATAAAATTATTCTGTTTAATTGTGTTAATTTGATATATCAAATAATGTTTTAGACTAATACTAGAACTCTTTATCCTGTTTGATTAAACTTAAATACAGTTCTAAAATATTGTGATAAAAAAAATTTAGTATTTTTAAATTAAAAGGATTATACTTATTTATTTTTAAAATTTGATGTTTAAATTATATTAAAAATTAAATATAAAAGAATTTGAATTTTGAACTAAAATTTTAAAATTAAAATTATATTTAACAAAAAAAATCATAAAAATTCAACAAAAAGAATTAATCAAATTTTATTTGTGGCTTCCTTTGTTTGACTGGACTGAACGACGAGGAAAATAAATTTATAGATTAATATGATGTGTAATATGTGAAGAGAAAACAGAAAAAAATGGTTTTGAAAATTTGTGGGGTTTACTTGTATTAGTTTTTTGTTTAATTTTATTCTTATCTTGTCAAATCAATCATGTTATGCAACTTTTAAAAAAGTGCTTCTTTTTCTTACCTATTGTTGTAATGTAGCAATTACAAATATTTACTTGTTTTTCTTTTTGAATTTATTTATTCTCTATTAATCTCTCCGACATAATCAAGACACTATGTTGAATGACATGAAGAATAAATAAGTGATAAACATAATTGTTGAAATTAGATAAAAACAAGCGAGGTAAGATAAATGAGAAGTAATAATGTTTGTTAAAAAGAAGTAAAGAAAAAAAAAAGAATTTTAGTAAAATGGTAATGAAATTGGAACTTGTCAAAGTTTTCAATCTCTTAAGTATACTATATCTTAGTACAAAAGTAGGGATATAGTATAAGGCGATTATGTTTAAAAAAAATTTCTATACAATGTAAGGTTTTTAGGGCATTGAGAAACAAGAAAAGAAAATTGAATAAAACATTTTAGAAATTGAAATCAACTAATGTAAAGTAAAAATATTTGAAAAATTCTTACAAACAAATTATGGTATGTTTTGATGTAAGTCTAAAGGCAGAGGTTCTAGAATATTGAAGGGGACAAAAAGAATTCTTCAAACACAATAATTGTTGGTTTGTCGGATAAATGCTTCGGTTTCAATTGCTTTCACACTTCTTTTGATTTTTATATTATATATTCGTTTAAGCTATTGCAGTACGATAATCAATTGCTTCATACTATTATATCAAAACCCTTTGTTAAAAAATTATAAACAAAAAGTCAGCGGTTTTTAAAGTATTTGACAAAAGAAGAGAGTGTATAATAATTTAATTTATTTATTTTTAATATTTATATTTTAATAATTTTAGAAGAGTGTAGGATCTTATTTATGGTTTATTCCATTCAAAATGCATGTTTATAAGCCAAGGAAATTGCATAAATCTCCTAATATCTTTAGTTTGTACACATAATCTATAAAAAAGAACTTTATGACATTTAATTTTAACAAGTGTCATCAATCTTATTTAATAGAGTTTTTCAATAAATATCCTAAATAAAATGTCCAAACTTAGAACAATAACATTACACAATTTTTTTTAAGGAACGGTAACCTAGTGTTACCTAATTTTACAAAAGGAACAAAGTTTCATTTTGAAGCATACATACTAGGTATTAACTTTTTTTTTTCATAATAGTGCATTAGATTACATATTAGCATAAATATTAGTGGATCGTAATCAATAATTTTAAAAAAATATTTTAATATATAATTTCTGTATAAAATTATTAGAGTTTGTTTTGTACACATTTTAAGATAACTTAGTTAGTTGACTTTCTCTTTCTTTTTGCATGTTTATTGGACCATTTTTACTTTACATGTGAACATTACTAAAAAATTATAAATTTCTTAATTATTAACAATATCAAGTCATATTCTTGTGTTGAAAGAAGAAGTATGTAAGCTATAAATCTGATTATTATATATCATTTTCACATATGACTTTATAAATAACTAGTACCATGCCACTGATATATACAAACAAGGCATTCTATTAAAGTCTACTTTAAAGTATAGTAGGATCCTTCATTCTAATGACTCTTTGGGCTTTCATATTAGATAGTTTACTAAATGTGGTAAATCTTGTATATTATAGAAGTGTTTTCGGTGACAATGTGAATTAAATATGGTTATAAAGTTTTTATTATCGGTTAATTAACTATCTATAATTTTTTAACTTACATGATAATTTTTTCTACAGAATTGGCATCTTCAGAATAATTAATTTGTGTACTTAATTTATTACCATCATCAGACTTAAAATTTATATGTATGATTATAAGAATTCTATCGTCTTTATTAACAAGATAAAAATAAAATTTAATTTTTGTTGTTGTTTTTATGATAGTTTAAAAAATTAAAGAAAATTTAATTGAAAAAATAAAACAATAATACAAAATGATAAAGATTAATTGAAATAACTTGACTTGATGATACTGATTATAATGAAATAAATGTAAATTTAAAGTAATATAACAAACGAAAGATCTTGGATAGAGTAGATTGAAAACATTAAAATAGTTTGAAAAACAAATGAATAAAAATATAAAGAATACATTGATGCATAACATGTACTTTTGAATAACCAAATATAAATAAATGTGATGGAATAATAGGTATAAAATGAAATAAAGTGAATAATTTTAAATGATCGAGAAACTAATGTATAGTGAGAGATAAATAGGTAAATAAGAAAAGACATCAAGTGTTTTTTCATTAGTAATTATAGTATGCCTTTAGAATTATACATACTTATGTAATATGTTTTCTAAAAAATACTAATTCTAACATACACTATTATTTATTGATGGTTGAAATCTAATTTATATAATTAATGACATGTTATTTAACCCCCTTACACTTTAATCCTGATAAATTTTAGTGACATATTATGTTATTAAGTGGTCCATTAAAGTGAACACGATTATATTTAAATTTATGGTTTCTATTTAAAAAAATGACGATGTCCCATAAAACACCACTTCTTACTAACGAAGGAAACAAGGTTCTGCATCAAAATTATAAGTAGACAAACTCTAATTTTATGTACTTGCTTCCATCACACAATGTTTGATTTTCATCATTGAGAAATTTATTAAAGTCATTATGATAGCCTTTCATTCGAAACAACATCTATACTCAAGGCTGTGATCTACCTATATTAATACATTCTTGCCTACAATCCCTAAATGCTTAATTTATCATTGTTTCCATTGGATTTTCAAAATGAAATGTCTCTTGTATATCATCTTCACTTTCAGAAATATTCACAATTGTTTCTCACCATGAAGATTCCATATAACATAACTTTTAGGAAATAATGTTAAAATCAAGTGCTCCTAAACAATGCCTCTAGTTTTCCATTTCATAAACCCACATTTGGGACATGGACATCAAATTGTATCTCCATTAACGAATTCTCAAAAGAAAAATCTAAGATTTTTTTTTAAATCAATTAAGAATTCAACTGTATTTTGAGGCTTAGCAATCCAATATTTATCCATTCAAAAAGATACTTAAATAAAATAACAATGATATTTTATAAAATACACTAATACATGAAAAGAAAAATTATAGGTTAAAATCCTTTGATGGTCTTCATATTAGTACAAGAATCTCAATCTTCTCATTTTAAGTTGTCTCGATTGGGTCCTCAATTTGGAAAATGTGTAACAAATAAGTCTTTTCCGTTAAGTTGTAAGAAATTACGTCAAGACTTGCTAATGTGGTGCACAATAGACATGTTGATGTGAATGATTTTATTACGTGGAATAAGGGTTTAAATTATGACGTGGAATTGAGGTTTAATTTTTGACGTGAAATTGTTTAATTGGTGAACGTGGTTAGGAAACAAAGTTAGGGATTTGGTGCAGTACATATTACAAATTTTGAAACTACAGATTTGGAATTTCGAAAGAGGAATATTGAAAAAGGATTTAGGGATTTTGAAAGAGGGATATCGAAAAGGAATTTAGGGATTTCGAAAGAGGGATATCGAAAAGGGATTTAGGGATTTCGAAAGAGGGATTTGCAAATAGAAGACAAACACATTGTGATAGAGATTTAAAGATCAATGGGATAAAAGACAAAGACAATCAACTAGGAATTTCAAAACAGTTAGGGAACAAAGTTTCACGACAGTTGAGGTAAGTTTGAATTAGTGGTTGGTTGTGGGTTGCGTTTTGATTTTGGGGATAGGAAATGAGTTTTACATTTTGGTTCTGGCAAATGGGTTTTACACCCAACCTCCTTGCGGCGCTACTATTATGTTGTATCCCCCAACCATTTCATGTGCAATACGAAGAAGAACAAGACATTCCTCAGCTAAACAATATTCGAGTTCCACCTTCGACAACCACTTCTTTCACAAGACAAATAAGAACAAGACATTCCAGCTAAAACAACCTCTTTAAATGTTAGGACAAGCAAAATAATGTTAAGGCAAACACTACAGTCTATGAAATTAATCAACAATGACACGTCCTTCACTAAATATTACAGCTCAACACGTCATAATGTTGTTTCTTACCACTTAATAGAAAAGACTTATTTGTTACACATTTTCAAAATTAAGGACCCAATTGAGACAACTTAAAACTAGAGGACTGAATTAAGATTCTTATACATACAAATATGAGGATCATGGTTTCAACCAAAACTATACTAATAATAAATTATAGCTACAATACTCATATTAGCCATGCCAACTCAATACTAAGAAGTCATCAAAAACAAAAAAAAATCGTGGAATATATAGAAAAAACAACAATTGAATTAAAAAAATAGAATACTTGTTTCCAAATGAATTCAAATTACCTTCAAAACTTCTATTTCATCTAGATATCTTATTGTTGAAGTTTTAGATAAAAAAAAATATGACACTCACCCAATTTTAAAATCCTTCCACATTAATTGAGAAACAGAGAATCAAACAACCTAAGAACAAATAAATGACATATACTTGTCATGGTAGGCAACAAGATGGATTTGGATTATTAACTATAGTTGGCCTTAAGTTTCTCATTCTGAAATTTATTCGATAAGTGAAAAATCACCAACAAAAAATTTGCAAAATTAAAATTGAAAAAGAAGATAGATAGTGAGAACCCATAATCGCTCCATTAAAAAATGAAAAAAAAAGTGAATAGTTAGAATCACATTACACCGGTAGACCATTCGAAAAGGCAAGATTAAAAATGGAACGTACCTACTTAGTCTTCTTCCATAGTTGACGAGCTACAACCGATGATTTTGCGAGTTAGGGCAAAAATATATTAAACAAATATGTGAGAGAAAAACACAAAAGATGATGGAGGACCATCTAGAGGACACATTGAACCTATGCTAAAGCAATGGCAAAGAGAATGAAAGAGGAAGATGGACCTCAAAGAACCCTACTTCTGTGGTGGATTATTTATTAATCTCTTCATTTCTCGTAACATCGTTTGCAAAACTTGTACATATTTTTCTTTTATGCCTTGTATTTGGGCCAAGAACCTTGTTTAGTGTTGATTGAGTATATTATCTCAAGTCAAAGGGGATTAACACCACATTTGGGTCTTGGAATTTGATTAACGCCTCATTTGGGCTTGTCTTAGGCCTTGAAGAATCATTTGGACTTAGAAGAGTGGAGGAACACCCTCATTGACCGATCATTTAAGGGAAAGGCTCTCATGCATCCCCTTGGATGGTTGGTGAAGGGAAATGCTCTCATTCACTCCCCTTGGACAAAGGAAGTTTCTAGAACCTTTTTTAAAGTTCAAAGCATCTTTATAGATACATGAACTCTTTTCTTTTCTAGAGGGTTCCCCTTCTCCTGTAAAAGGAGAACTCCTCCCATTATAAATTCATCTTGGAATTGAATATAGTGAAACTTTGCCAAATTGATGTCTCACTTTCTCTAAAATCTAGCTCTCTCTTATAAGATTGACCGAACTTCCTTCAAAAAACTATCCCAAGTCACTCTTCATCAAGCACTTCCTTCATCAATTTATGTCTTCCGTAGAGTTACTCTAGGACTCCTCATCAAACATCTTCAAGAGAGTTCCATCGAAAGAGGGAGAAATGGTGAAGGTTTAAGGAACAAAGGGGAAAAAAAAAGTAAAGATAACAAATGTATTATAATTTAGGTAGGTTATAAACTTTTTAAAAAAACAATTAAAAATCTCAATATTAATATTATTTTAGACGATCGATGATATTATTTTGAATCATATTAATTTGTGGAGAGTTTTTATAACCTCTCCAAAATAATCATACTAAATATAATTTTTTCAGTTAAAATTACCTTTTTCTTTACCATGTGTTATAATAGTCCTAAAAGACTTATCAATTTATTTTGGGTGAAAATAACTACTCACCAAAACGATTTTTGTAAGTCCCACTTTTATAGATTAAAAATAACATAATCAACAGTTTAGTATTCAATTCATTTTATAAGAATTAGAACTTATAATTAGAATTTCATCATCTTGATTAAAAAGGTATAAATCAAAATTAACTATATTTGTCGATTTATCATTTTTTTTACAAAAATCTTTCAGGAATTAAAGAAAAAAAAGTACAAAATGATAAATACTAATTGAAATAACTTGGTTTGAAGAACAATAATTGTAAGGAAATATATGTAATCGTAATGTAACGAATTTCATGAAGTAATTTGTGAAATTATAACTAGCATCAGAGTAATTTCAAAGCAATAAAAATTGTCTCAAAAGCAAACGAACATAAATATAAATCTACATCTAAATACCATATGATAAAAGCGATTAAAGGTAAAATAAAGCAAAATTTAAAAGATTACAAAAATGTAAAGTGAGAGATAAATACCATAAATAAAAGAATACAGGAAGAAAAATTAAATATCACGGAGATCTTTTAACTTAATCAATTTTATCTGTTTTATACATACTTATAGTTTTCTTTAGTAGTTTATGCTTTCGAATAATTGATGAAGCTCCTCCATTCTTTTCAATTTTTCTTTTTAACAATAATTATAAGATAAAGTTTTGCAATAATCTTTTATTGTTTTTGAAATATTAAAAAGTTGAAATTTAAAGGTACTGATGTACATGCAACAATTGCCGGTGTAAATATCTTGAATACTAAAAAAAAGTTCTATTGTCGTTTCATAATATTATATAATTGCTAAACATTTTTTGTTTTTTTTTTCCGTAACATTACAAAAGACTCTTAATTATTTACCTAAAGATCTCTTTAGCTCACGACTCATGGCCACCATATATTTATAAGCTACTTCACTATTTTATTTTTAAATAAGCTAAAACTGAGATATACAAATTAGAAGATATTATCTTCCGGTAATTGTTGTTTATATGTATTTTTAATGAGTTAAATATATTTTTAATCTTTAAATTATTATAATAAATGTTTTATTTTTAAATTAAATTATAAAATATTTAGTATTTTATTAAAGTAATATAAAATATATTTTTTAATAGAGGATATGTAGAATGTTTTTAATGTGAGTAAATGAATCATAATAAGTTACAATATAATCTTTACATATATATATATATATATATATATATATATATATATATATATATATATATATATATATATATATATATATATATAGGAAGAATGATTTATATAACTTTCATAAAATGTTCTGGTACAAAATATTTTTTTAATGTAATTTAGAAAAAAAAAACAAATTTTTTATTATAGATTAGAGAAAAAGAAACTTATTTAACCATTTTTTTAACCTACCAATAACTCTTAAACATCAAATTTCCTGCTAATTGCAACCATCCCAAAAACTTATATTTGATCCTTTCAAGAAAACAATCTTAATTATGTACTCAATTTTTAAACTACCATCTAACTATTCCTCCATATAATATTTTCTCAAAAACATATTTCAAGTTTTTAATGACATTTAACGTGATAAATAGTTTGCTTTAAAGAACCAAATGGTTTGTAGAATTGGCTTAGAAAAACACATGAAAAATGAGAAAGTGAAAGCTTCTTTAAGAGATTATTTGAAATAAAAATATATAAACTGAAAAAACTTGGATCAAGAGATATTAACCCATCTATATCAGCTCTATATTTTTCAGACTTTCATTCCAAAACATAAAAAAATCATATTCTTCTTACATAAAGTTTGAATGCTTATTTCTCTCAAACCATAATTGAAGTCTTTAGATAATCTTTATCCCCTCTGTCCCCTCTCCACACATTGAATCATGTGACAGATGAACAAACAGTTTCTCAAAACTCACTCTGCTATTAATTAATCTCATCAAACCCTCTCAATAATATACGTAATTTTCATCTGCATGCATGATTGAACCAAGATATCACAAACTTAACATATCTGAGTCCTTTACACTCAGCAAGAATAAATATATATATGTTGATTACCTGTTGACAACTGTATGGCCTAAACCAATTTCTGGTTGTTTTTCAGTTAAACTAGAGCAAGATTTTTCGAATACGGTCTTAGATTTTGATACCACAAATGGAAAACATATTGAGAAAGAGATATTCCATCAATGATGAGAAGCTGGAATTATGAATAAGAAAGTTGATGAACAGTTGTAACACAGAAAAAAGAGAAATGATAAGTGTGTGAGGACATCTGAATTAATGGAAGGAAAAATAAGAAAAGAAGGAAGAAGATAAATATAGAAACAGTGTGGTAGGAAGAGTACAGTAGGTGAATAGAAGCACGGTAGAAAAGTTAAGGGAAAGCGATTATGGAGGGGGACAAGGAAGAGTCTTACTTAGCAGAAGTGGATGAGAAGTCCTTCTCAAATGGGTTTGGCGATAAGGAGACAAGGTCATAGGTGTCACTTAGATATCTTAGGTGGACAGTGGGACATGTCCTATTTCCACACCCACGGGCCACAATATGCAATCCACCACAAATTTCCTTCACTCATATCTTCAACCTTTCAACCTCTTTCCCTATATATATATATATATATATATATATATATATATATATATATATATATATATATATATATATATATATATATATATACATGCTTAAATTCTCGCCATTGGGACCACAACCTCATCTTCAACTTCGACACCCACCTTGCCAAGTTTCAATGACAGCAACTTCTGCCATGTTCTCATCGCTGAGGGCTTCAAAGCTTCGACCTTGGGGGCGGTGTTCTAAGTACATTCGGCAACAGAGGACCAGGCTTTACATCATTTGGAGATGCACTGTGTTACTCTTGTGCTGGCATGAGTAATTTCGTTTTGTTACAGACTATGATGTCGCTGCTTGGTGCCACTGCATGCTTCGGTTTGGGGTTCCAAATTTTGCTGATCAATTCATCGTGTTTTTGGTTTGTATGTGGTGAAAGTAGATGAATGAAGCAGGGTACCTAGTGATTAATGTGTAAATTAGAATATGTATGAAGAAAAAGGAGTCAATGATTCTAAGGTGAAGTGATTGTAAAATCGGCCTCTGGCCCCAGTTTCATTGATTATAGTTTTGACATGACACTCGCATTTTAACTTGTCTGTAGTAGCATTTTGGTTTTATTAAGGTCAGGGGTTCAATTTCGACGCTATAACGTTATGAATTTATGATCCACTGATGTTTCTGGAATGCTTCTGGAAAACAGAGTGTTGGACATGGCTTCCTTTATATAAAGTTATCTATCTGAATAATTTAATGTATACAAGGGAATCATCTAGCTCCTTTTGGGCAGTTTCAGATTTTAGAATACAAAGGGTAGTAGGATTAATAAGCATTGTTTACTAGTTACTTTATTATTTCAAAATTTATTCTATATTTTAATCGTTTTAAATTTTTCTCTCATCGTGTTAAGATTTTTATTTTATTTTATTTAATGTGGTTATACTTCGAGAAGCTATAATGCAACGAGAGGAAGGATCATGCTGTTGCCTTCTGTTTGTTGTTTTAGATTTTAAGTGATTGTAGTGCTTTCCGTCGTTGAGTGTGACAAGAAATAATGTTTTGACTTACATTCTTTTGTTTCCATTCTTGCAGAATCCAATTGTAAGTAACTTGGTTTAAATTTGCAACCACTCGTATAATTGTATAATGTTGTAAATTGGTTTTGTAGTTAATGTAAAGTTTCTAATACACTTTTGTATCCTTATATATCGATCTTGAAAATGAGATTAACTATTAATGAATATCTGATAATATATAAAATAATTGATTTAACAAACAACCAACTTTATTAAAATAGATTTTAATTCATAACTCTATTACTATTTTAAGAAGAATCTATCTCAATCTTATAAAATTGATTTATAAGATAAGATTTATTTTCACTTATATTAAAAATATAATATTAATTCAAGTATTATAATAAATAAATAAAAAATGAAACAATATATATAAAAAAAATCCATAAATTTATTACCTTGGGTTAAAATGAGATTACATCCAATTAAAAAACATAAAGTGAAAGATTTATAATTTCACTATATTAAATATTTCTTTTCTTAAAGAGCCATAAGTAATATTAGAAACAAAATGAAACAAATATAATATGGATTATATCTATAATTTTATTATCTTCAAAGTAATATCATGACATATATAATTCTTTTCATAGTTTATTATATTTTACTGTATTAATGCATTAGATATTATTTCCTATTTCCAATTTGTTTGTTAAGCATAAGTGAATGTTAAATTTGAATTGGGTGATAACAAAAGTTGCATGATAGGATGGATTCAATAATGATGAAAGATAGAATGTTGACGGTAGGAGTAGTTCTACCTGTTGTCTACTTTATTTTTTGAGTTGTTGGATATAGTTAATGTCTGAATTTGATATTTAGAAAATTTAATTCGGTGAGTATTCCTTTCTTGAACAAATAATGTATTGTGACACAAAAATGATACATCATATTGTCATACTATTCTACTAACTTCATAGATAGTTAATATATTGATCCAAGTTGTAGAGAGATAAATTTTGAAAAAAAAGAAGACAATTTATGAAATTTAAACTTATTTAAGAGACGTTTCACAAATATTATTTTAAGATTTTATCGTTTGATTGGAATAAGATTTCTGTCGTTAAAAATATTTAATTAGGATTAATCCACACACACACACACACACACACATATATATATATATATATATATATATATATATATATATATATATATATATATATATATATATATATATATATATATATATATATATATACACGTGTGTGTATATAGTAGAGCAGGACATTGACTTATAAAAGTAAAAACTCCTCATTAACTTGAAAAAGTAAATTTCCAAAATAATGAATGATCTTTCAGTAACATAAAATAATATAATATTTCTAATAAATAATACGATAATTATATTTAATACATGATAACCACGTAATATAATTTTAAGACTCAATTTACTATTTTGTTTTACTATTTATAACATGTTAATATAGTCTTTTAAATTTTTTAAAACATAACATAATAACTACTTTTCATTAAATTAGCAATAAAATTGCTAACAAATAAACAGTAACGGTTTCATAATAATTTGAGAACTCAATGATATTGATTTAACATACCAAAGAGTCACAGTATCATAACTTTAAAAATTAAAGAATTTGATTAAAACTAAATAAAAAAAATTGATCATAAAACATATAAATAACAGCGCAAAACATTTAATTAAGCCTAATTTATAGTACAATTTGAGCAGAATTCCCATTCTTATATATTTGAATGCATATATATATATATATATAATTGAGTTGAATGTAAAGTATATGAAGAATAATTTGTGGTGCAACTTATTTACATCCACACAGAAAAAGTGGAATTAAAGTGACATTCCACAGTGGCAAAAGGCAATCACATGCTGAACTTGAAATTAAAAAAATAAATAAAGAATATAAATTTTTAGGCTATGATTCTAACGAGATGCGTGGTGACGTGTGTACCGTTAAAATGTAGAACAAAATCTTGCACAGTATAAGGAAGTTGAGTATTGAATTGAATCGAAGCCCTTTTTTTGTCAGACATTTTTCGTCTAAAAGAAGACAACATCGTGTTTGGTCGCAATCTTAGCACTGCACTCGACCAACCACACCCACACCCACACCCCAATTTATGGAAACAAATTCTATGCCTAGTATATATTATAACATAAATCTAAGGTGAGTAATAAGAACTATATTAGTTAGAAAATAAATAAATAAGATAAACAATATATAAATAAAAAGATTCGTAAAAAAATTGTTTTAAGATTATTGATTAACTGTGTTAATATGATATCTTAATAAATTTGTTCACCATTTACTGTTGTCTAATATCTCCAATGTTTCTTTATTATAAAACCTAACATATTATCATCCCAATTATCTCATAATTTTTTCTCCATTACTCAATTGAATAACTCCAAACTCAAAACACTTGAATGACAAAGTCATTTTTTGGGAGATTGAAAATGTCCACCTCCAATAGGCTTACTTTAATAAATATGAGAGGAGTGTACAAAGACTTGTTCTATGCAGAGAAAAAGATTTGAAAGGTAAGCCTACTTGTATCCAAGTGGCTGAATGATGTATAGAACAGTTCACGTGAACAGAAAGCGACATAACAATTTTCTTCTAATAAACGAAGAGACAGCCAAAGCCAAGATACTGGTATATGTCTGTTAAGAGAAACAAGCATTTTTCATATCCTAATTTTCTTTTCCCACCATAATCATCATCTTTGTCATACTATATCCGGCTCCAACAACAAAAGCTTAGTGACAGACAATACAGCAGCAATGAAGTCATACAGAAAATTAATTAGATGCAACAATTTCAGCTCAGCATGAAAGGAACCCAGCCATATGACAGGCGAGAAGTGTGATTTATGATGAGTTTTTTCTTTTTTTCTCTCTGAGAAGATTCCTTTAGAAGAGAAATTATATATGGTTGACATGAGCCAAACTGGCATAAGAACTAACATCACTTTTATCACAAAACCCCAAGACATTGGGTTTATGAATCTGTTATCTCATATGTTATATAACTTTGTTTGTTATTTCTATCGAATGTGAAACTTAGAGTTACACTTTGATTATTCCTAACAATTAATTATACAAAATTGCTAAGAAAACAAAAGTGTAAAAGATAATAATATTTCCTTGGATACTATTGGACCTACATGTTCATAAAAAGACTCCGTATGACCAACATCTCCTTCCTGTGTTATACCATCAAAGACACCAATGGCCACAACTATATACAGGAAGGGTGGTCTGATTCAAAAGATCTTCAAATGATATTCTTCTTTAATTTAAATCATCCTTCACAAACTTCTTCCAACTTTCTCTTGATCGCTCAATTCCCCTAGGTAAAGAAACGTTATTTCAATACAAGATATCTAAATAATACATCAAATAATAGTGCTATAACTGTAATCTGAACTGTATCAATGGAAGCATCTAGCATAAATGTTTCAAGTGTATTTTCAATGATCTTTCATTAAAATATCTTGAAATGACTTGGCATGGAAAGTAAATTTTTCCTGAAGATTGGCATGAGAGGCTAGAAAATTGACTTCGTAGTAGGCTCACTTTTAATTTTGTATTCGGATGACGTTATACCTTTCAAAATTTGTAGGATTAATTTCATCTGAGACTTGCTACATGTTTTATAAGCATGGATATATTTACTTTTAAAAAATTATTTAAACTCACTTTTAAAATACCATTTCCAAATGCAAAGCCATTTTTTACGTTATTTTAAAAATATATTAATTCTTTCAAAGTTCTACCAAACTCAGTAGAAATAGTCCAAAATTGTCATCTTTCCATTCCAACCTAAAGTTTAGAGAGATAGAAACCATGAACCTGATTCTGAATTGCTACAGGCTTTTGACCTGCCAACTTTCGGCCAGAAGGAACCCGTGCCACAGATGTAGCAGCTGCTACAGCAGCCACACGTATTCTGCCAAATTCATCATGCATTCCTTATTCTCATATTCAATTTCCACTTAAAAAGAAAAGCAATGGGAAATAGAGATGAAGAAAAACAAGCTAGAAAGTTTATATCACCTTCTATGTACATCAATATACACATCAGTCTCGTCCACAATTTCTTCCTGCAAGGATGAAAATTATTAGAAAAATTTCTTCATTCTAAGGAAAACAAATTGTACTTTGTTTTTGATGCACCAATAATGCACAACAATGCCATGTGACTAAGGTAATCTTAAAGGGACGATAACAAAAGTGAATAACCGAGCTGTGATTAGTACAAGTGGAGGCTACCTGAAGGAGTTCTTCAAACACGTCTTCCAAGGTAATGATTCCAATAACTTCATCCCCATCGTCAACATTGTCAAGAGAGTGGTGGGAACCATTTGTTGCAGTGACATCCTTCTGAAATTGTTGTTCTGCAGCATGCTTAGAGAGTTTGTCAATATTGACAACCTTTTCTGATTTCTCGTAAAACCTGGCTAGTAATGGCATAGTTAGTTGAGAACTCTGCTTTATGACTTCTTTATCCTTGGATTTCTCAATGTTACCAGTTGCCAGAGGGTACTTTGTCTCTCGTTTAACCTTGACTACAGCTGCCATATGACTGCTTCCTTTTTGAAACTCGTTGAGGATATCATAGAGAGGCATATCTGCTGGAACTCTGGATTAGTAATGAACAACAGTTTAGTAGAATGAATGAGTTAGATAGACGAAGTATAAGGTCACCATCGGTCAAACCTTGGAATTCTCCGGATGGAAACAGCACTGACTGGGGTCTCTGTTTCAGCTCTTACAGTAAGAAGGTTCTTTACCTAGCAAATTGAGTGGTAAAACGTTGTTAGCAGTTAGTTCTAGAAAAACATTTTTTTAAGCATTTCTGAATCACTGTGTAAAAACTCACTAGTAAGAGGCCAATTATATTTTTGGGGTTTCCACTGTATACAGGAACACGACTATGACCTCGTGAAAGAATTTTCCCAATTGCTTCCCTGTGATTAAGCAGAAAAAAATCTTCAGCTCAAAATATATAGGTCAAATAACAAGGTAAAGGTAACTAGATGAACTTTCTCCCTTACTTTTGGGAATGTTGTTCAAAAAATAAATTACCTTAACTTACTCAAAAAACGGTTCAGTAGAAGTTAATCTGACTTTCAATTAGATGACCTTTCTCCCACACTAACTACTCTACTAAAAGAATAGCCTTTTTTAATCAGTCCAAAGAAATAAGGAATGTGATATCCCAGAATCAGCAATGCATTTATGAAGTACAAATATATATCATATGCATAAGAAAATCAAGAGTGTCTGCGTAATCATTAGTTAATAACACAGAAATGCCACAGCACATATTCCAGACAACAGATAAATTTCTGTCCGTACTGGAGTGCTGCATATCTTGCTTATCTTGCTTTTACAAACTCATTCATTGATTTACATGCTACTGCCATTTCAATGTAAATCATGGCAAAATAAAAAGAATGAAAAAAATATTCACGCATGCAATTCAAATACACGAGTTCAGGTTAATAATAGACCGATAAAGTGAGGAAAAACTGTGTCGGGTAAGTGACATCAAGTAGTCCACATTCCACAATAATTTGGTTTGAAATAATTATGCCCTCTGAGATTCCTACATCGATCTGACCAGAAAAGCCAATAGAAAAAAACGCACCAGTCCAATTTGGAAGCCACATCCAAGGAAAATGTAGATTCAATTGGTGTCATGGCCTCCTCAGCAGTCTGCATAATGATGTAGAAATGTTTTCTATTATAAAATCAAGCCAATATAATAGATATATCTAGGTTCGGATTTATCTTGAAACTGAAACAGAGGATTGTCCTGAAAGAGTGGGTAAATTATAACATCCATAGACTACTATTACTGAGATTGTTACCGTAAAACAATAAAGAGAGCCCAGCTAAAGCTTTTCAGAACATGTCCAGTTGCTAAGCAAAGGAACTGGCATGGATGATGAAGCAAGGACCATACATACAAATGTAGATTTGAAATTTGAAAAGTCATATGACAGTTACTTCTTTGCCAGAAAAACATGCTCTCCTACATTAGGCACTCATGATAGTCTTATTCTACAGCTTTAAACACAGAGCCAAAATGTCATACATTTAGAGGCATAAATTGTCTCGTTGGCACAGTATATTTTTACTTTTTCAGGTATATCAGGAGCAAATTTCACGCCATTCATATATTCTGATGTAGGGAGTCTTTAAAGAAATGACAACTGTCAAACTCTTTGTTACATATAGATGGCAAGAGATAGAACTATCAGAATGCCTTCTCCAAGTCAACAGTAGCTACCTTCTCCGTGAGATCTAATGCTCCGCTGATAATCGTTGCCTCGTCATGAGTGAGTTCACCACCTTTACCAGCCTTCAATGGTAAAAGAAAAAGAAGTCAAGGGAAACAGAAGCAATTGAAGAAATTGAAAATTCATCATGGAGAAATAATAAGCATTCCTTTATAAAATGTATCAAAGTTGTTTTTTAACATAGTAATAAATTAAAAAGTATACAAAATGGTCATAATTAAAAAATTACCTCTTGGCTATGGATTGAGACAAGGGCTTTCAACTGTGCTCGTCTAAATAATGCATGACTATGACCAAGTAAAATATCCAGAACCTGGAAGCATAAATGTAAAGATCTACAAAAGCCACAATTTATTTTGAATAAAAATGTCCGCTGTTACGAACTATATAGCATATGTCTTCAGAAAAAAAAAACAGCTTAATATGACTACTGAATGGTTCAACCTTAGATAACCTAATCCAAATTGTCAGAAGCCCTTTTACTATAGGGCATAAGGTTAGTAATTGGGATAACTGAAAGAAAAATCTATTTGAGCATATCCTACTTAATCAGAGTCATAAAAACAATAAGTAGTATTGTAATGGGTAGGTGAAGTTGTGTATCACCTTTACAGCATATTGGGCTTGGAGAATGATATGATTTGCATATAATTTCTTCAATTAAAATTATAATTTAGACAAGCATAGGCCTTACCTTTCCAATAGGAAAAGCAATTGGATAACAGATTATCATCAGAACACGTACAAGCCCCACAAAATTAGCACCAACATAGAGCCCATATCTCGTGCATATAGCTTGTGGGATAACCTATTCCAAAATGACATTGTAACAACAGTCAGTGTAATTTTCTGCTTAAATACTAGTGTATGATGCCTGAAATCTGGATTGGAAAAATATTGTACCTCTCCAAAAGCGAGAACAAAAGTCACAGATAACAGTACTGCTACAAACGGATGAAAAATTTTGTCAAGGTAAATTGGAAGTGCCTGCAAAATCAAAAGGGCAGGAAAGGAAAACATGAAACGAAGGATCCACAAATAATCATTTGTTGTTATAACATCAGCTACCCAAAAGCAATGTTAACATAAATTATTGGTTCTGTGACATCTGTTATAATTGGCTTTTTTAGCTCTTTACTCTTTTGGGATCATCATTCTTGTTGACCAAGGGGAAATGAAGGTGCCATCAATTTCAACTTGACTACAGTATAAACTTGTTCATTGTCAGGAATTTTCAAATTAATTATAGGTTTATTCTAAAACTGATCCAAAAACTCAGAACAGAGATTTCTCTCAATTTCTTCAGCCTAAGTTCTCACTTAATTAACATTGTATTTTTGTAAGAGTTGTACAGATAAATATGATGACCTTGACTCAGTTAAACAAAAAATGATTTTGTAGAAAAGTTACCATCTTTTTTAAATAATTACCCTTATATAATTTAGAAGCAGTGTGGGTGTAACACTTTGAACACCAAACTGAAGTGCAAAATGAAATCCCTAGAATTCTCCAATGGGGAAATCAAGCCAACAAAACATGTCCGATTTCTAAATTCAAGGTACTGTACCATATCATGTACCTTTTTGCCTTTTTGATTATTGAAAGAATAGACAATTGTTGATTGGTTGGTAGGTTGGTTGGATGGTTGGTTGGATGGTTGCTTGATTCAATTGAACTATTAAATTAAACCCTCTAAAGAAATGACCAACAATGAAAATGATCAAGCAATACAATTTCTTCAAGAAAACAACCAGGATAAAAAAATTTACCATACGAACATATTTACTTCCGTTGATCAGTAAGAAACAAATTATGCAGGGTAATCAGACAGCAATTAGTTTTACAAAGAAAGCAAACCCATTTGATCAAGGATTAGAATTCCCAAAACCAAGTTGCGAATACCTCCATGGCACAGGCGTTACAAAGAAGCAAGGTGACAAGCAACTGATGCTGCTTCTGAACAACGGGCAAAATAGCAGCTGCAAGAGTGAACCAAAAGGTCAAAGAGAGAAACAAGAAAAGAACGAAATTACCATAATATAATATTTGGTTGAGAATGTTAGTTAGGGTGGTACCAGCTTGTTTCTTCTCGGTGGAAGAACCACTCTGCTGGAGAATCTCAAGGTCAACGAGACCCAGAGACATTAATCCAAGAGTAAGACCAGACATAATCCCAGCGAAGAGAACAAGCAAACAAGAAATTCCAGCATAAAAGAACCACCAGAGAGTCCCAAATGGAATATCCTCAGCATCGTAGACGAAATTCCCTGGTCGGAACTCCATCATACCCACCCTCTGCTCATGCAACATACTCTGTTGCTTACACCTCAGGAAAGCAAAAAAAGTAACAACAATTCACACTTCCCTCGAAGAAACAAAACAAAGAGCACACGCACCATCACGAGGACCATAGTAATAATAATATTTAAGAAAACATAAATGGACCTGCCATTCTATATCATTTTGATAGTGCCATTTGTTACGTAAATAGAATCTGTCGGTATCGGTGGTCACTGTAACTTAGGTACGTTTTATTGTGTTGGGCCCAGACCAAGTTTATTGTGGATTGTGTTAGAGTAGTCCGTTTTTGTTCAACGTTTTTGTTTTTGCTAAATGGAGTCACTGCATTAACTCACCCATAGTAAATAGAGAGAGAAAATATTTCATTTTTCAAAACTTTGAGTTGATACCTGTAATAAATCCTGTTTCATTCTATATCTAACAAATCGTTTTATATAAAAATTAAATTAAATTGATAATTCTGAATGAGTTTAATTTGGTTGCTATTGATTTAGAAATAGTAGAGAGTAGTTGGAGGGGAACTTTGATGGCTATTATATGCCACTGAACAATGGAATAATACAAGTTAATATCATCCTAATGTTATGCTAGAAGAAGAAACATAAATAGAAAAGAAAAATAATTAGTAATTTTGTAACAATAATTAAGAATCACTTCGATTGAGATATTATTTTCTACCCATTAGGAAGTATTCTAGAAGTGCATATTGATAAGATTTAATATGCAACAACGTCGATGTTCTAATCTTATGCTATTTGGTTAACAAGGAGAGACTTCTCGAACACCAAAGATATTATGTTCCTCTTTTTTATTACGTTGATATAGTGTGAAAATATCTTGATGAGTTGAAGATAGATGTTACGGTTATGAAAAAGTCTAGAATACCACACTTTGCTAGATACAGTGTGATAGCTAACCAATGGATTCCATGTCTTTCTCAAAAATGTTATGTTCAAACTGTATGGTCAAACGTCTTTATTAGGTATTGAGAAGGATTTGCAGTTTCTTAGAAGACAAGAAACAATTAATATTTAATATTTAATATTTAATGTTGATTGACAAAGTGTGTAATTTCTCTTTTGGACGTGGATAAGTTATATACGAAGAAAACATTTGACTTCTGTTTTGTAGAATAGATTGTAATTCTAATTTTTTTTCCTTTTTAAAATTTACAATTAATAGAAATTACTTAATTTAGAATAATTGTTTTTATTTAAAATCTTAATGTATATTGTTTTATAAATAGACTTTATTAATAAAACATAAAAATAAAAATTATCTCAAACATCTGATACTAATTACTTTTTCTAGTGTTACATTTTTTTAATATATGTCCAGTTATTTGTTTTTTATAAAAAAAAATTATTATATATGAAATCACAACCACCAAATAGAACGGTGAACTATAGTAAAACCAAATTTTTTTTTAAATAAAAAAGTCTCATTAACCATTTCATTAATATTCCAACAAAACAAATAAATAAATAAATTATTTTTACACAAATGCATACAACACTCTAAAAGAACAATCTCTCTAGCCAAAAGTAAAACAATTGACTCAATAGACAACCTTTTCTGTTATGATGGTACAAAACATTCTTAAATAACAATCTTCTCAGTCATAAGTGAAATATATGACCTTCACAAATTAGTCTCTTCAACCATGGTGGAACAAAATGCTCTTTCGAGCAGCTTCTTCGACTAATGAAACCCGTCATTCTTTCAAATAGTCTTTCCGACTATGGTGGAACATAATATTCTTCTAAGCAGTCTCCCTGATTAGGGTGGAACATAACACTCTTTCAAACAATCTCCTAAACTAATAAAAGTCATTATTCTTTCAAGAAAATAACTTCAACTAATGAAACATATCACTCTTTTGATTAACCTCTCTAACTAACATGAAACACATTCACGAACACATAAACTTTCAAAATATGTCTTCACTAAAGCTATATTTTAAACCATTTATTCTAAATACTCATGCAACTTCATAACATCTCATTTCATAGCTTTAAACAACAAAAGTTAGAAATAACAATTAGAAGTTAAGATTTATTCATTAGTTAAGATTTATCCTTTTATTAAAATAGATATCATGGATAATATAAACTTTTTAAATATGAACTATGAATGAAAATATTGGTGAATATCTATTATTATATTGTTTTAGTAGTAATTTTGATTTTATGAAAAATATAATTATTACATAATGAGATTATGAAGAAGTTGAAATAATTTTGTATTCAAATTACAACAATTAAATAATTTTTATTTCATTTTAGTGTAATGAAGATAATTATATTTACAGGCATGTTATTTGTATTGAAATTGTTTTCAAATAAAAATATATATGATAACTTTTATCACTGTGATGAATTTTCAAAAAATATTTGTTAAGGGTATATAAATATATAAAAAAATTGAAAAATATCAAATATATTAAAATTTAAAAAGACTAATTTAAATTATATATTAATTTATATGAATATAAAAAAGAAAATTGAGGGACCAAGGTCCCCTCAGTCACCATGATGATCCGTCCTTGATTTTAACTATGCTCTTACAATTTTCAAATGCCGTTTATATAATATATTAAATGACGAGTGTTATAGTAGTTTGAATAAAATAATATTATATTTTGTAACGATAAAGTCTATAGAATGGGAACCAACCACTATTTATAAAAATAAGGTTTTATCAATTATGGTTTGGTTTCCACAAATAGATTATTATTTTTTTAATTAGATTCATGTGCAAAATCAATATAATTGGATCCCGCCATTCAGGGTTAATGAATTTAGAATGAAGGTGGATTGTTAATGAATTTAGAATGAAGGTGGATTGTAACGTTAAGCTTAGTTGTTATTTCATTATGTAATATCATCGTCTTCAACCTTTCCTCTAAATAAAAAATCCTAACAATTCATAACAGTCATCGAAAAACATCATCATTAATTTCTATGCGTCCCACACAACCACCACTACTACCCCAAAACCATTTTCCTCAAAAATAACCAAAAATAGTGAGTTTTCTCTACTCCCATTGCATCAACCACCTCACGCCGCCATGAAAACCTACAAAGAAATTAGATCCAACACCCAAAAAATCCAAAAAAACATCAACCCTTAAACGCAATCATCATCATCACGAATCCTAATTCAGAAAACAAAAGCCCAGATACCAAAAACTCAATCGCGACGCCATAATCATAAGTCAATCCATCATTGCATAAGATCGAATCACTCGCAACAACCACGACGAAGCTTAGAGCCCAAAACTCTGGCTACCGTGAACAACTCGCACTTCATTGTGACTCAAACCAGCAGGCAAAGCACACCAGAAAGCGAAACCATGAACCCTAATCACATTCTCTAATTTGCACATCCAAATCGCAGACTCTATGAAAACCCAAATCTCTTCACATTCTTCGCGGACCTGCAAAGAGAAAGTTCATAAACATAAAAAATCCCAAATCGCAACAACCAAAATCATAGAAATCTCATTCCCAATTTCGTTTTCAGAAATCTCGTTCCTAATTTCAAGAACCCTAATTTAGTTTTCAAAAATCTCATCCTCAATTTGATTTTCAAAAATTCTAATTTTGTCACTCTAAAATTCAACTTTCAAAAATATAACATTTTTAACCCAATTTAATAGCAGAAACTCAATTACATTGATTTTGTCCTTTTAGAACTCAATTAAAAAAATTTGAAAAAAGAATCTATTTAAGAAAATCTAATATAAATAGAAACTATTGATTAAACCTAATTTCATCCCATACAAGGTTCGTAGTATTCTTGAATAAAATAAAGCAATTGTTTTTATAGTCAAATGCATAAACTTTTGCATTCATTATTCATCATGTGCTTTCTTATTTTTCATTATAGAATATATCCAAAAGGGAGTATTTGGCCCACGCTTTCTCAATAAAAGTTCAAAGGCATTAGGTGGGTTAGGTTTGCTTAGTCTAGGGGCAAAAGTGTATTCTCTTGAGAGTTTTTGACTTCATCAATAAAAATATTTTTACACAGATTTTTTACAACATTCTAAATATATTATTTTCTTAATAATTTACTATTTATTTATTGTTATAATGACATATTTTAAATCTAATAATAAAATGATATGTATATTGATTTAAAATATTATAAAAAAATCTGAAAAAAATGAATTTTCTGGCATTTTATTATTTTAGATAAAAATCTTCCTTAAAATATATTTATTCCTTAAAATATATTTGATGAAAGACAATAATATATTAACACAGATTTTTTTTATAATATTTTAATATAATACAGGTATTATTTTGTTATAAATTAGCATAATAATAAATAAATAATGAATTAATAGAAAAATATACTTGTCTGTTCTTTAAAAATGTTGTAAAATAATCTCAGTATTTTTTTTGTGGGTTCTGGACGGTAAACTCTTCATGAAATTCATGTTGCAGATACAAGAAGCTGAGAGGGTTCTGCTGCTCTTTGCTTGCTGACAATTGCTGGGACAGAAAATTTGGGCTTTAGATTGAAAATTTGTTAATTAAATTTCATCTCGCCGGAGTTTGGACTCTTCGCTAATTGATGTGGCAGTTTTATTATGATAACTCGCTGATATTTTCAGTGTAAAAATCAAATGCATACCTTGTTAATTTAATGATAGAGTAACTTTGCATGGTAACATAGCAGTGAAGTCTAATCTCATTTCATCTTTTATTATTGAATAATTTGGTTTTAACTCTAAATTTTTCGATCACCATATTTTACCATCAAATTGTTTTAATTACATATCCGAATAACATTACAAAATCTAATAAAATTTTATCAAATCTTTATCAATATGACAATTGATACTACAATTAAATCAATAAACTTATTAATGTACTTCTCCCTAAACTCAATAAGTGATGAATCGTCGTATTAAATAATGTCATATTTGATACTTGTATCGTATTTATGTATCATAGTGTCATGTTTCGTGATCCGTCTTCTTTCTTTTATGAGTCTTTATTTTATTAAGAGATTGGTCTTGTCTCTTTATACATTGAATGCTTATAAGATATTACTTGCAAATTGTCTTTTGGCCATGTTAGTGGTTGTCCAAGGGAATAAGTCTCAATTTTTTTGTTAACACTTCGGTTATGATTCTCATGTCATCAATTTTCAAACTTCCTCTCAATTGTGTCCTACTCTCTTTCTCCTAGTTGGTAATGTCTTTCTTAGGTTTTGTTCTTATGTTATCGTTTACTCATGATTTTAGGTCAATCATAGCAACAATTCATTCTTCATTGTGTCAACATCGATTCGGTTCAGTTGGTGTAGATTCTATCTTCAAGCTAATGATGTAGCATTCTTATGTCGTCTTGTACTCAACATGAATGGTAATAATTTCTCCATTCTATGACAGGAACTTCATGGTTAAATGTGGAATCAACGTTATCTCCTAAGCTTGTTAAACAAATGTTCTCCTAACAAGACGTTGTATAAGGTGTTAATAAACAATCTCATATCACACTTTGACAATTTTGTATCTTATGGTTTCTTCGTCAAACTTGTGACCTTTAGTTTTTACTTGCTCTTCCGAGAAAGTAAAATCCTAATCGCTAGAAAGTTTACCAATACAATATGTCAACCAAGCTACCTTAGTCCACCAACATTTTCACTACTGCAAAATTGGCGAGTTCAACACCATGGGTTAATGGCTTGGAAGTCTTCATTTGTAAAGATGATGATCAACATACTTCGCTTGGTCCTTAAAAGATAAAAATGTCATCAAGTGTTTCTTCCTAATAGAGTTTGATGCTCCTTACTTCACAAATCTTCCTAATATAATGTTAATAACACCTTTTAAGAGCATGTTCCTTTCCTTTTTGGCATTGTCTTTTCTCTTTGTGGTTGACTCTTTTTCTCTCTTCTCTAGGATGACCTCTTTTGTGGTTGCGAACATCTCTGTCATATTTTTTCTCTAGGATGGTCTTTAGTGTTGGGAAAAACGTGACCCACATAAATAATAATACTCTTCAATTCACTGGGGTTATTTTTCATTGAACCTTGGCAACCTTTAAATAGGTGCAAATAGGTGATAATGACCAATTTTACTTCATTATCCAACATCAAATTGATGGAATTTGTCAACTCTTCCTTTACTTTTAGTCTTGTTTAACTCAATTTCTTGTATTTGTAAGTGATTACATCATAAGTTGTAATTAGCCCTTTTGATGGCTAATCCCCATTCAAAGAAGCTGGGAGAAGATACTCACCAAAGAACATTGCCAAAACCCAAGAAAAGAGAGAAGAGTAGCTGAAAAGATGAAGAACCCAGGCTGCTGCAGAGAGTCACGCCAGGCGCCTACTGACCTAGGCGGCGCCGGGCGTGACAATGCTGACCGAGGACGCGCCTGGCGCCTGTCTGTCGGGCCGCCGGGCGTCACCTTTGCTGATCTGGCAGAAACAGCTTATTTAGTTCTGGAACGCAAAGGGGTTTGCATCTTTGGCATCCCAGACACAAATTCTCTCAATTGGAGCGTCCAGAGGCGAGCTAGGAGCTGTGGGAACAGCCCTTCTTCATCCTTGGGTCCTCCTCCTTCTTCCATTTCCACCATTGTTGTAAGCTCAAGCTCTCCATTCATGGAGAGCTAGTTTCATTCTTGTTGGGGATTGATGTAACCACGGATCTCTTATGTAATTACAGTTGTTTTGAATGATTATATGCCTCTTTCATTGATTGTTAGTGTTTAATTCCTCTACTTAAAGCTTGTATGAGTAATTCAACCATATCATGATTTTAGGGTTTGCTTGATATTGGGAAATATTGGGTGAATCTAGAACTGGATTAAACACCTAAAGGAAATTGTATCTAGGGATAGAACTAGGACCTTTGGTTGTCTTGAATCTCAATTCTTAAAGCGGATGAACTTGTTAGGTTTTCCAAGGGATTGGAGTTTAAGAAGTAAGTCTAGGCTCTCTCTACCAAGGGATTGGGTTTGAGTAAATTAGAAGATTGACATTGGCTAATTAATGAAGGGGAAGTGATTTTCTATACATAAGAGTGAAGTAGGTGAAATCAACCCCCAACAATATCATTCCATATCATTTCTAATCTTTCCATTTCTAAGTGTTTGCGTTATCAAAGATCACTTTTACCATTTACTTTTTATCTTTACTTTAATTGCATGAAAAGCCCAAAAACATGGAATCATTCTTTAGTCTAAATTAGTTAGATATTATACGATTGTCTAGGACACGAGTCTCTTGGGAAACGATATCCGGTCTTACCGGTTTTATTACTTGAACGATTGGGTACACTTGCCAAAGTCACAACAAGTTTTTGGCGCCGTTGCCGGGGACCCGTGTTAAAACTAGACTTTTGTGTGATTTTTAACCGATTTAGGCTTTATCTTTTTGTGTATAATTTTCTAATTTTTTTTGTAATTATTATCTTTATTTTTGGGCTGATTTGTGGCACGAGTTTGGTTGTTTTCTAGTGTATGCAGGGAAACATTCGTACAAGGAGGACTGTGTCATCTGAACCACTCCTTGTGGACCCTGAGATCGAGAAAACAGCTCGTAGAAACAATAGTGACACCAGGAGACAGCGAGCTCTGAGTCAACAAGCTGCCCCGCAATCTTCATCTTCTTTCAACAATCAAGAAATAGAATCTTTTGATTCTTCTTCTGTGAACGGGATGGCTGGCGCAGGACCACCTCCAAGGAGAACCATAGGGGACTCAATAACCTACACAAGCCCGAGAAATTTCTCAAGCATTGTGAGGCCCACTATGAGTGACAAGCTGGCAGAAATGAAGCCTGCTTTACTCCAGCTCATCAGTTCAAACCAATTTTCTGGCCTGGACAATGAAGACCCCCATGCTCATTTGGTCACTTTCTATGAGCTATGTGGTACTATGGGTGTACAAGGGGAGGATGAAGAAGCATTGTACATGAGACTCTTCCCATTTTCTCTGAATGGCAAAGCAAAGGCTTGGCTCCAGTCACAGCCTAACCAAAGTCTTACAAGCTGGGAGGATGTGGAATACAAATTTCTAGCACGCTTCTTTCCACCATCAAAGAGCACAGAGGTGAAAGCTGCCATTGCTACCTTCGTACAAGGAGTAGAGGAACCACTATGTGAAGCCTGGGAAAGATTCAAGTCTTTATTGAGAAAGTGTCCCAGCCATGGATTCAGTCTAGAAATGCAAGTGCAAACTTTCTGTAATGGTTTGCAACCTCATACTAAGATGATACTAGACGCATCTTTTGGTGGTTCAGTACTTTTCAAGACTGCTGATGAAGCCATTGCTGTCATAGAAAATATGGCTTCTACCGACATGCGGAGTCAACATGGGAGAATGCAAGTACAAAGGAGAGGAGTTTATGAACTTGGTGCTCAGGATGCATTACTTGCACAAAATAAGCGTCTTGCCCAACAAATGGAGCTCCTGACTCAACATATGGCCAAGCTTCCTCAGCAGTTACAAGCAATGCAAGCTCAAGCTCAACCACATAATCAAGTAATGAGATGTGATTTTTGTGGAGATAACCATCCCAACGGTCATTGTCAAAGTCCTAGTACGTCCCAACCTGAAGAAGTCAACTATATGGGAAATCAAGGACGACAACACTTCTTCAACAATCATTTCCCTAATCCTTCCAATCAAGGGTGGAGACAAAATCAAGAAGCTTCTAGCAGTAAAAATCCGTATCAACCTGCCCAACATTATCAACCTCAAAATGATCGGACTTCAAAGCTAGAAGATACCTTGCAAATGTTCATACAGCAGTCCATCCAAAACCAGAAAAACACTGATGCATCTATAAAGAATCTGGAAGTGCAAGTTGGTCAATTGGCAAAGCAATTAGCAAACCAACAGGGTGGACAATTTACTGCAAATACGCAAGTCAACCCCAAGGAAGAATGTAATGTAATATTCACAAGAAGTGGGAAAGAGGTTGGAAGAAAAGAAGAAGAAAAAGAAAAGCCAGAAGAAAAAGAACAAGAAAAGAATGAAGAGGAAGATCAAGAAATAATTGAAGAAGAGATTGTTGAAGGTGGAGAAGAGAATAAAAAGAAAGAAAAAGAAAAAAATCAAAAAGAGAAAGAGATTGTGAAACACCTTCCTTACCCAAAAATCCCATCTGCTAAAGGAAAGGAGAAACAATTGGCTCGGTTTAAGCAAATATTTGATCAACTTGAGATTACCATGCCATTGACCGAAGCACTACAACAAATTCCTGCCTACGCAAAGTACATGAAGCAAATCCTCAACAAAAAGAATAAGTATTTAGATGAGGAAACAATTGAAGTGCAGGGAAATTGCAGTGCCATCATGCAGAAGACTCTTCCTCCAAAATTTAAAGATCCAGGGAGTTTCACCATTCCATGCACTATTGGAAACCAGGAGATAGGTAGAGCTCTCGTTGACTTGGGGGCTAGTATCAATATGATACCCCTATCTATGCTTAAGAAGATTGGTGGTCTTGAAGTCAAGCCTACGAGAATGATGCTGCAGCTGGCGGATAGATCCATCAAGTATCCCTATGGTGTTGTGGAAGATGTGGTGGTCAAAATAGACAAACTCCAATTCCCAGTGGACTTTGTAGTTATGGACATGGAGGAATCTGCAGATGTACCACTCATCCTTGGAAGACCTTTCATGAAGACAGCTAAGGTTGTCATTCATGTAGAAGAAGGAACAGTGAAATTGAAAGACCAAGATGAGGAGGTGACTTTCAACGTCTTTGGGGTTGAGCAGCAAAATCATGAAAAAGAGACTAGTCTTGAAGCTACAGATGAACTTCTATCAATTACTAGTCTAACGGAGCAAGCTGCCAAGTTGGTAAAGAGGAGCCTTAGTTGTTTATCTCCAAGAGTAAAGGAAGAAGAAGAAGAAAAGGAAGAGGAACTAGTTCACCAAAATCCTGTGATGGCAAGCGATGAGCCCAAACCTGGCAAACCAGTGAGATTCAAGAATAGGTTGTGGGTCATCAAGAACATAAAGATAAATGGAGTGCTTGAGATAGAGGCTCCATATTCTAGGAGAGTCAAGGTGGTGACTAGGAAATTGTTGAGAGGATGTTGGTGTCATGACAAGAAGAAGCATTCCAACATCAAAAATCAAACTTGAGCTTAATGGTGTCAAGCTAATGACGTTAAACAAGCGCTTACTGGGAGGCAACCCAGCTTTCTCCCCTTTTCTCTTGTTTGTTTTTAATTTTTGAGTGTTGTTTGATTGTTTGATTGTATGTTTTTATGTGTAGTGTGTTGTCTTTGTTTTGAACCATGCTTGTGTGAAGAACAACCAAGGTGAATTTTTGAGTTGATTGTTAGATTGTTGAAGGATATCGTGCATTGATGTGAATTAGAGTTGTGAAACTGTTTTGGCTGTTTTCTGGGCTGTTTTAACTTGTTTTCAAAGTGCCTTTCTTAAGCCAATAGCCAAAAATGTTGCCTAACTTGTGGAATTTCAAAACTTTGAAAGAACGACTTCAATTTCCAACTTGAGTGCTCAAATTCAATTCCTTGGGTTTTGAACAAGTTTGTTTAATGATAATATATAATTCTGGAGCATCTCAAGTGATTTGAAGTTCAAATTCACAAAAACCCGAGTTAGGTAGCTTGGAAATCAGTTTCTACATAATTCTGCAGAAACTCACGCCCGGCGCCTCCTACACTAGAGGGCGCCTGGCGCCTGCTCGTCCACTCTAACCATCACTTCTCAGATTCAGCATCTGGCTGGGTCACGATCCCACGCCCGGCGCCGCATGACCTAACAGGCGCCCGGCGCGACTTCTGCAGCAGATTTTTTTCATTTAAATCTGAGTGCACAGTGGGCTTGGACCATCAAATTCTTTTCACCCCACACTCACCCTAACACTCCTCTCAGTTCAGAAACTCCTCACACACACTATCATTCCATCTAATTTCTCTCCACTTCACGTTTTTCACTCTTCTCCACTCCAATTCACCTAAATCAACTTCCTTCTCACAAAATTCCAGCCCACACACCACATTGCTGCTGCCACCACCATTTGAACCCCTTCATTCTTTCTTTACTCACTCTCGGTCCATCTCCACCCAAGCACTCTCCCAATTCAAAAACCCACACACCAACCTAATCACATTCTCTGTGCATCAAGTAAGCTTTTCACTCTTTTCTATTGTTTATTCCTTCACAATGCTTAGCCTTGGTTGTTCATCATGTACATGGTTTGAATTTGACCTAGGGTAGTTTAATTTCAGTTCTATTTGAGTGTTGTATGTGATAGCTGCTGGTTAGGATTCAACTTCTTGCTTTCATAGACAAATTCGAACACACACACACAATCACAGTGGCTGGAATGCAGAATCTGGGTTTGCCCCAATTCTGCATGTCGCGCTAGGCGCCTGCTGACTGGTGCGGCGCCGAGCGCGACTCCCTCTGCCCAAGTTTGGAACTTTGTTGTGTTGTGTCCTGCAGCTTTTGTTTGTTGTTTAAATGTTGTTTTTGATGAATTTTTGATTGAGCTGTGATTATATCTGAGTTTGACCTATATTAAAGTAGCAAAAGTGTGTTGATTCATGGAGTTTTGCTTGTGCCTTGGCTATTGATGATTTGTTTTCACTGAGTTATGCATCATTACATCATCTAAACTTAATCTCATACAATCAAACTGAGCCAGCAGCTGAGAAGCCATAAAGCTAGAATCTGCATAAAATGCTGTCACGCCCGGCGCCTACTGACCTGTGCGGCGCCCGGCGTGACCACCTCTGACAGCAACCAGAATTTTTGTGGTTTTGCTGCTTTGGCTTCATTTCTTCACTGATCAGGGCTTTTCTTTGATATGTTTTGACTGTATGGTTTGTGTGCATACCATTGAAAGCATTTGGTACATCATGATGTAAGCTAATGATGAATTTACTCATGAATCTAAACACATTTATCCTCTTGAACTCTACCTTATTTTGCAGCTATGGCTTCTTCATCTGGGTTTAAGCGAACCAAGACTACTGCTGGTCTTAGGGAAAACAAAAGGAAGGAGAAGATATATTCTGCTATCTTCTTAACCCCAGAACATAAGAAGCACTTCTCCAATGTTCATAGCAGAAAACTCTTAATGGAGAGAAAAGTAACCCTCCTCCCTCAAGATGTGCCAGAATTCTCCAATGAGATTTTGGAGAGGCAATGGAGCTCCTTATGCACGTACCCAGAGCCCGCCAATATTGCAGTTGTCCAGGAGTTTTATGCCAATGCAAAATCCTTCTCTCCGGACTCAGAACCTTTCTGGAGCTATGTGCGTGGTCAGCGGATCTCATTTAGTGCTGACGCTATTAATGAGTTCCTAAACACAGAGTGGGAAGATGATGATGAGCTATGCGGGTACGCCGAGCTGATGGCGACTGAGTTAGATCATGAAGAGATTGAACAGACCCTATGTATTGCAGGAGGATCATTTCAAAGAAATAGGCAGCAGCAACCTCTTCATATCAAGAGAGTGCACCTGCATTCTCTCAGCCGCCTATGGATGCCTCTAGTGCATTCCAACATTTCACCATGCACGCATGTCTCTGACGTCACGGTCAACAGAGCGGTCATCCTTTATGCCATTCTCACTGGACGCTCTGTGAACTTGGGGAAGCTAATCGCAAATGAGATACGCAACTGTGCGAATTCCACAAAAGCTCCCCTTGGACATCCCTCTCTTATCACCCATCTCTGTAAACAAGAAGGAGTGGACATCACTATTCCACCATTCGAGCATCCTAGGAGACCTATTGATATGGGGTATTATACCCAATTTTGTTTGGATGCAGATGATGGAGTTGCCAGTCCACTACCGAGATCGCCGAGGAGACATGTCAGACAGCGACCTATTCCCCGACGTCCTCCGCCACCACCATCACCTCCAGCTGATCCTTCACAGATGCCAGACTTGAGCCTTGCATTGATTAATGCAAAGTTGGAGGCGGTAAATCGGATTGGCCAGGCGCATGCAGAGATGATGAGGCATGTTTATGCAGCATCCCATCCAGGTTTCATGACATCGGATCAATACAGCGCCTTCGTTGCTTGGCCTGGGGACCAGTCCTTTCCTGCTGGGGGGGGTAGACCTCAGGCTGGCACTGCTGCTATGGATGAGGATGACGATGACGACGAGGAGGAGGATGATGACGATGACGAGGTAGACGAGGACGAGAACTCAGACTGACTGATAGCCATCACAGCAGGAGTCGTTTTTTCTTTATTTTTTCTTCTGTTTTCAGTCTTTATTTTACGTTTAGGTTCATAAACATCTTTTATGCACTTGGTTTGACAGTATGAGTTGTTGTGTGAAAATCTGGTTGTTATGCTTTCTGTACGTGATTGAACGTGTGGAAATAGCTTATTTGATTGAGCATTGATTGTGATGTGTTCACTGAGTTATGCTAATGCTTGGGGAGTCGATTGCAGTCAAAATTCATGACATTGTGTTTAGCAGAGTATGGAATCGTAATTAACAGGGTGAGATTTAGTGCCTCATATTCTTTTGCTGTGTGATTGCTATCATGCTAGATCACAATTGACTTTGCCTGAGTTTCTATAATTTGAACTATCTACTTGCTTGTTGAATTTGATCAAGGTATTCTTTTCTCACCTTACATACACATTAGCCATTCAACCATAATTGTAAAAAGATCTTTCCTCTTTGTACCTTAAGCTTATTGAAAATTCCCTGAACCTTTTACCTTGAGCTGAATAGAACATGCATCTGCATTATAACAGAATAATCCAAGTTTGGGGGAAATGATGGTGTATTGAGAAAAAGACAAAGATGGAAAAGTAAGAAAAAGAGAAAAAGAAAAGTACTGAATGAAAAACAGTTGGGTGTAAGTTTGAAATTGGTTATGATACATGAGGAGCAAAGGAGAAGCTTATATGCATGAAGTGAATTAGGTAATTTCTCAGCTCAAGAACCGTTGATCTCCAGAAAAACCATGATTCTTTCTTAGCCCAACCACAACACAAGCCAATCAAAGTCCTTGTGACATCAACTTGCGTGTAAATTGTTTTGAATTGATTGAAACGAAAGGCAAAGTTAAATTGTGTGATAATATGATTGTAGAGTGAGCGTTATACACCCCTATACACCAGTGCATTAGAGTGAAACACTTTCCAGGTGAGGATTGATTCCATACATCAAGTGAAACACTCTGTCATGGTTGTTGATTTCTTTTGCACCCTTTGCATTGTGATCATAATTGTTGATAGGTGAACACCTCTGTTGTGCTTGATTGATGACAGCTGTATATATCCATTATGTTCTTTCTATTAGATGCTAACGCAAGATTTTCACTTCTTGAACTTAAAGGTTATCTCAAATTTGAAACCAATGCATTTAAATGATTGTATTCTAGAATAGTTTACCTTTTGCTTGAGGACAAGCAAGGTTCTAAGTTTGGGGGAGTTGATAATGACCAATTTTACTTCATTATCCAACATCAAATTGATGGAATTTGTCAACTCTTCCTTTACTTTTAGTCTTGTTTAACTCAATTTCTTGTATTTGTAAGTGATTACATCATAAGTTGTAATTAGCCCTTTTGATGGCTAATCCCCATTCAAAGAAGCTGGGAGAAGATACTCACCAAAGAACATTGCCAAAACCCAAGAAAAGAGAGAAGAGTAGCTGAAAAGATGAAGAACCCAGGTTGCTGCAGAGAGTCACGCCAGGCGCCTACTGACCTAGGCGGCGCCGGGCGTGACAATGCTGACCGAGGACGCGCCTGGCGCCTGTCTGTCGGGCCGCCGGGCGTCACCTTTGCTGATCTGGCAGAAACAACTTATTTAGTTCTGGAACGCAAAGGGGTTTGCATCTTTGGCATCCCAGACACAAATTCTCTCAATTGGAGCGTCCAGAGGCGAGCTAGGAGCTGTGGGAACAGCCCTTCTTCATCCTTGGGTCCTCCTCCTTCTTCCATTTCCACCATTGTTGTAAGCTCAAGCTCTCCATTCATGGAGAGCTAGTTTCATTCTTGTTGGGGATTGATGTAACCACGGATCTCTTATGTAATTACAGTTGTTTTGAATGATTATATGCCTCTTTCATTGATTGTTAGTGTTTAATTCCTCTACTTAAAGCTTGTATGAGTAATTCAACCATATCATGATTTTAGGGTTTGCTTGATATTGGGAAATATTGGGTGAATCTAGAACTGGATTAAACACCTAAAGGAAATTGTATCTAGGGATAGAACTAGGACCTTTGGTTGTCTTGAATCTCAATTCTTAAAGCGGATGAACTTGTTAGGTTTTCCAAGGGATTGGAGTTTAAGAAGTAAGTCTAGGCTCTCTCTACCAAGGGATTGGGTTTGAGTAAATTAGAAGATTGACATTGGCTAATTAATGAAGGGGAAGTGATTTTCTATACATAAGAGTGAAGTAGGTGAAATCAACCCCCAACAATATCATTCCATATCATTTCTAATCTTTCCATTTCTAAGTGTTTGCGTTATCAAAGATCACTTTTACCATTTACTTTTTATCTTTACTTTAATTGCATGAAAAGCCCAAAAACATGGAATCATTCTTTAGTCTAAATTAGTTAGATATTATACGATTGTCTAGGACACGAGTCTCTTGGGAAACGATATCCGGTCTTACCGGTTTTATTACTTGAACGATTTGGTACACTTGCCAAAGTCACAACAATAGGGCCTTGGGCCAAGTACAAATAATAAAAACTAACAATAGAATATCAACTAACTTAAAATAAAATCTACCTAATCTATCTCTATCTTATATCAATAAAATAAAATAATAATCTCCTAAATAAATGGAAAATCAAAACTGCCTATATCTATTTTATCTCTATCAAAATCAAATCAAATATTACTAAACCCAAAACTAATAAAATAAGATTTTAATGAATCCCTAAAATTTAAGTTTATCCCAACATTTAGGTGGGAGTTCTTGGGCCTTATGGGTATCTAGTATTCTCGATCTATGATCTTCTCAATATCTTGTGTAACATCCCGATTATACAATAACCAATATTATATAATAAAGACGTTAACATCCAAATATAGAGAACAGTCGGAGTATGACGGTAATTAAATATGAAATTACAGTCATTCATCAATAACAGAAACTGAAAATTTAAACTTGAACAGTTGAGAGGATTAAACACTACAAATGTTTAATCAGAAAACTCTAAGAAGACTACTCCGCAACATCAGCAACCTCCAGCTCTTGATCCAAGGAAACTCCACGACAAGATCTGCTCCCACATCGCCAAAGAAACATACCCAAACAACACATAACGAAAACAATGCAAGGGTGAGCTAGATATAAAAGCATGTTATACATATAGCATAGGTAATTCATATAATCATACTTAGATTCGTATAAAAGAACAATTAGAGCATGTTCATTAAACCATAATTCCACTCACTCATACAACATGTAAAAGTCATCCAAACCTAGTAAACTCACATCACTAGACTTATTACTTTATACCCCGACTTGTTGCTTTATAAACCGACTCGTCCGGACTAGAATGATTGTCGAGCTATGGTGGGTCGTGCACTCGTGGTGGCCTCTACTGCTTTGCAAAGCCATTGCCAATGGGTTTCACCCTACCACACTCACGAGGTTAGTCCGTTATTACTCACCTTGGAGCATACTGGAAGCCTCCAAGACTAGGACCTCCTGCTACTCCTCACCACATGAATCAATCCTCTCTAATTGAGAATGACAGACCATTGGAGTTTCAGGATAACCCCCAAGACTGAGCTCCCATGCAAATCATCCCACACACAATAAGGGCACCACCATGTATCCTCTCCTTGAAGATCATGGAATTACGTCCAATAAAATAGGGCACCACCATGTAATCTCCCTTGAGATTCATGGAATTACGTCCATGAATTATAGTGTTACTTTGAACCTTAACCTCAATTATGAATAATCAGATACCACCATATTATCCCAACAATTCCAACATATTTCATACATTCACATATTTTCACATAATTCATGTCATAGATAATATTCCAAACATTGGTACACATAATTCAATCCAAAAGCAAAGGAACTTAAAATTCAACATATTTGTAAAATACTATTTGGACGAGTACTATTCACTGAACACTGTTGGACGAACGTTACTAAACGAACGCTATTTTCCACACCAGGCCGAACGCTCATTCACCTGAATACACTTTGGATGAACACTTGGACGAACGCTCACTGGAACGAACGCTCACTGTGAAGAACGCTCACTGGGACGAACGCTTACGGGGACGAACGCTCACTGGGACGAACGCTAACTGGGACGAACGCTCACTGGAACGAACGCTCACTGGAACGAACGCTCACTGGGACGAACACTCACTTGGACGAACGCTACACTCGACAGGACGAACGCTCAATTTAAGATTTAAGGGCGAACGCTCTATTCAATATTTAAGGACGAACGCTCTATTCAATATCTTAAGGACGAACGCTCTATGAATACTTAAGGACGAACGCTCATACTGAATACTTAAGGACGAACGTTCAACTGAATACTTAAGGACGAACGCTCAACTGGATACCTAAGGACGAACGCTCATACTATTAACTTAAGGACGATCGCTCAACTGAATACTTAAGGACGAACGCTCAACTGGATACCTAAGGACGAACGCTCAACAAATAAAGGACGAGCAACTTGGACGAACGTCCAATTTGGCTCATCAATTTGGACGAACGCGCGATCTGCAGAATTCTGCAGGATCGCGAATTCAGAAACCCAGAAAACCAGAAACCCAAATTTTCATCCCCAAATTTCCCAGATTTGCTTCAAAGACAGTAAAATTCAACAATTAAACAGAAAAATCTAGCTCCCCTTACCTCTTGCAGACTTCCTTCAAGAACTTGATCTTCCATCACAGGTTCTCTCTTTGGTTCTTTTCCGGTGGAATCTCCCTTCTTCTCTGGTTCCCTTTTTCCCTTTTCCTTTCTCCTTCTGATTGCTGCTTCCTCCTGGCCTTCCTCTCAGTCCCAACTTCCAGTGCTCCTCCAAGTCTTCAATACATTATTCTACCTTCCTTTCTCTTTCAGGTCTCCTCCTTTTTCTCCTGCTGATACCTCCCTTTTCTTTTCTCTGGATCACCCCCACATACCAACAAGCATCCGTGACCAAATAGTTCCTCCCCCGTGAAGAGAATAAACGAGAGGATTTTGGAGATGCAGTTTTTAGAGTGAGGAAGAATGGGTTCCTCTCCTGTGAACTTTCCCTCCCCGTACCAAAATGAGACCCTTCTTTTGCCAAGCTTCCCCCGTAAAATGCTCCTCTCCTTTTCTCCCTTTCCTTTCTAATTGCACTCCAATAATGCACTCCTAATCATGCAAGAAGTGGGTGTCCCCACTACTAAGAAAATGAGGTCCTTACATCTTGTCTTCTTGGTATTTAGTCTTCTTAGTCTTTGGAAGTATGGTACTCATGAAGTGACTCCAAAAATCAAATTAGTATCTCAAAAAGGTTAAAGGTTAGTTCTATAAACATTATATATAAGAAAAGTCAATCTTTTAAGCTTGGGATGTTCAATTATTTATACTACTCTTAATGGACTTTTACGTGCACAGATTACGAAAAAATACCAAAATGTCTACAAATCATAATTTTGGTTGTTTAAACATAATATTGTTTAATTGTATCATTAAGTGATAGTATTAAGTTAGCATTAGATTACTGTTACTTTGAATGGGTGTAACTCGACTACCTAAATAATCTCAACTTCATATTATCTCCATAACTTTATTGCATTGTATATATAGATATAAGAACTAGAAAGCAAAATAAATACAAAGATAAACCAATAAAAAAGATTACACAAAATATTTATATTGATTCAGGTTAATTAGTCTTATATTAATTCTTAGTTTCTCATCTAAAAAAAATGGTTATGCTATCAAACGAAGTTTGTAGAAAACGAATAATAATTACAAACTCAATATAACAATCAACATTGAAACACTAAAGAGAATATTATCTTAAAGAAAATATAAGATCAACTCTTGGTACAACCACCATAAGACAATATTGAAAAAATTAGTAATAACTAATTAAAAAGAATTATAAAAACAAAACAAAAACGATCACAAAAATTTTAGAACTCCATGCAATCTTTAATTATTAGAAGCTTAAAAATACTTTTGAAAATATGAAACAACTTTTATGAAACAACTTTGTTAATCATGATATAATTTGTTCAAATTGATTAACAAAGTTATTTGAAATATCTAGATTGAATATCTACTAACAAGGGTTTGAAAACGCTTATTTAAAATAAGAAATGACACTTTTGTTTATTCTATCAAGCATATAATCAACTCATATATTTGTAAAAATAATTACAAAGCTTTCATTTTAATTAATCAAGGAGCATATATCTAATTGATTGAATTCTTTATTCATTTAATGATGTAAGTTTATTTAATCAATTATGAAATATTATAATCGGTTAAAATTTTAAAAACATTAAAAACACTTAATATATTAACTGGTTTATTTCATTAAAAATGGATACTCAGTTATACTGGTTTAAAATCTCTTAGGATCTATTTGATCAATTACAGAAAAACTCTAAAACACATAATCCACATCTTCATCTCTCAATCAATCTCTCAATCACTGTCAAAACATTTTGACTTGAAACTTGAGACTTCACTTTCAATAGTTTTCATACATCTTAATTATATTTTACTTTTCATTTATATTTTTGTTTGTTTCTCAAATTTTGTTTACATTCTTTGTTCCTATTTTTTTTTTTCGTTTTGTTTTTAAATCTATTTCTTCTTTTTAAGCTTGATTCTAAATATTTATTTTCGCTATCGTGTTTTCCACTTTTCTGCGACAATTTGATAAGCCAAAAACATGGTTATTTTCATCATTGTTTCATTTTTTATATTTATTGTTTGCATATATTACACTTTTGTTTTTGTTGTTTCTGTACGTTTTTTTATTTTAATTTCTTGGTATGATTTATTGTTTCCATCAATATTTTTTAATTTTATTATTTATTTAAATTCACAAAAAATAAATTTATAATATATAAATAAATGTAAATTTCATTTTATAAATCGATTTTATTAAATTAGGTTAGACTTAAATTTTATTTATAAAATAGTAAAATAAATATTAAAATAAAAAATTGAATAAATTAAAATAATATTAATAATAATTTTAGTTATGTAAAATAAATATTTAAACATATTAGTAATTATAATAAATATTAATAGTCATAATATTTATATAATTTAGTAGTGTTTGATTAAAAAAATATAAATGAGTAATTTCTAAAAAAAATTCTCTCTCTCAAATTTTCGTTTCCTTCATACTACAATAAATTGCCTGGAGCGCTTTAATTCCCATGAGTTATAATTTTCTAATCCCTCTTAAAGAGTATGTCCACCTTGTTGTTTATTGTCCATTTAATGAGGGTAAAATTGGGTTATTAGATTTTATGGGGGTGCATTCATTTGTAGGACACACGAAAGTGATGTGAGTGTGGGAAAATGACAAAAAGTGGGGAAAAACTAAAATGTCCCAAAGTTCTTAGGTGTTCATAAAAAATTTTGGACAAGGGAAAAACTATAATTTCAGAAAAAATGAAAACTAGAATTGGCGGATTTTTTTTTTTAATCCAATATTTTCAAATTATTATGGGTTCTTTTCACCAAAAGACATTTAATATTAATTGTGTGCCAGTTAATTATAGAAACATTATAATTATTGATATATTTGAAAATATTAATATTTTTACATATTTATTTTATATAATTAAAATTATTATTACTATTATTATCATCAATTTGCTCAAAAACCAAGCTTTTTGGCTCTGTAGAAGCTCCCAATAATAATATTAAATCTTATTAAAAAAACAATGTTTTCCAGAACACACAAACTAAAACCAGAAACAAAGAAAGCATAAATATAGTATCAATCCTTAAAAAGTCGAGAAAACACAAGACAAGACAAGATTTGACTGAGACAATGACTCAGATTGGTGAACCACAAGAGTAGGTGATGTTACAGGCGTCTCCAACGTTGAGTGTGTACTGGTGCACAGGTCGGACAAGGAAGGGTGGCAAGCGAAGCAGAAGTTCACACACACATTGGCTGTCCACTTCCTTGGCCCACCGGCAACAGTTATCTTCTTCAGGGGTCTGGTGGTGTCGGTGACCGTGTCCATGTCTGTGGTTATGTCTGTGACTGTGACTATGGTGCCTCTCTCCGTCACCATCTTCGCCGTCTGGGGATGGAGGAGAATCAGCTGGTGGCGCTCCATGGCGGAACGGCAACCTGGAACATGCATAGTTCACCAGTGCAAATTGTGATCCACAGAGTGGGCGTGGAGCCTTTGCCACAGGAATGAGTGGGGGTTTTAGTTGGCTCTCCGTCTTTGTCACTAACGTTAGCAAGAGCAGAGCCACTGTTATTAGGTTGAGAATCTCCATCATGTCGAATGTTCATGTGATATGATACGAACCCTTGGAAGGTGCTTATATATATACTGTGGTGTTCCTAGGATCTTTTGTGCTTGTTTCTGACGGGTTGTTTTACTTTTGGTGTTGCTATTATAAAATGTGTTCTCCAAGAGTGTTGTCCTTGTTTCAAGTTTATCATGTCTTTTGTGTGATCATCAAGTTTGTAGGTGACAGGGCAATGGTTACTCCAATTACCCACCTACCTTCTTCCTGGACAATTTTTTGATTAGTTAATCTTATACTGTTGTGTGTTAAAAGGTGCTTGTGATAATTAATATGCACGAAGAATCAACATGCAAAATTAATGAGATAACAAAAAGGAGTTGCAAATATGTAGATATGTAAAGAATACATAACGAGAAAAACTATTTAGGATTTGAGGGAAGTAATTCTAAATCATTTATAAGTCAGATTTTTCATATTAGTAGATGTCAGATTTGTGAGATTTCAATTTCTACATTGAGGAGCGGATTTTATGTACAAAATTCTTCCTTCAATCAACATAAATTTATGAAGAACTGTTCTGCATATTTTCATAGGATTGATGACCCTATTGTATCCTTTGTGAGTTCTCCTTTTAACGGAATAAAACACAAAATTCTAAAAAAATGTGTATCTTTTTAACTTACCTCTTGAGATATGTGTGAAAGCAAAATAGAAAATGGAGAATAAAACTTTACAAAAATACAGAACCAAACTTTACAAATATACAAACTCTATCTTTAGAACATATGTATATATTTACAAAAAGACGACTTAGAACTACCAAATACTTGACCTATAGATATCTGACAACGACGTCGAAAACTTAATAATATTTTCTTAACAATCAATTTTTAGAAAGTGCATTGATAATATATAATATTAACAAAAGTCGAATCCACGAGAATTTAATAAGTATATTTACAATTAATTTTTTGGTTTTTGGATTTTTTAAATATAGAGTACATGTAAATATATATAGCAAATATTATAGACTCAGTGAAGTAGAAAATGTGATTGGATTTCACCTCATCTACTATACCACTATTATCTTGTTTACTTAATATGCAAATCATTCAATATTTTGAGAGAACTCTTAGAGGTAGATATAGGCTTATTCTTGTAGCCTAGAACCTAAAGACTTCAAATCTAGTGTGATTCCTCCACTCTTGGTTGAATGAATTCTTACTTAATGTGCAAGACTCTTTCACTCATCATACCCTCTAGATTATGTGGAAGCGTCTAGCTAGAATGTGATGATTTGATTCGACCACAATTTGAAACCAATTTTCCAACTCATTTTAAACTAATTAAATGAATGAGTTGTAAATTCATCATTAAGTATAAATCAAATCACAAAAGTACCTAAGAAGTAGGAGTAAAGAAGTAGAATTTTGTTATATCTAAACTCAACAAAAGATAATTCAGCTACTTATAGAATAACAACTCTAACAACATTTACAGATAAATTTATAATAAGAACATCTCTCTCTAGCCTCACACACCTATTTCTACTCTGTCTTCATATTTGAGTATCCATTTCATGCATGTTATAAGGAGATTATGTCTTTATTTATAAAAAAAGTTTGGATGGTGCTCAACCCAACTTTTGGTGCTCGGCCATAAGAGTTTCCTTCTATGGAGGATTTTCTTCTCAACTCAGTCCCTTGTCTGGTACACAACACTTGACCTTTCCTTCTTGGGAGGGATTTCTTGGGTTGCTCAACCTCATGCATTAATGCTCCAACGTTTTTGCAAAAGGGGTTTCCTCACGTGGCTCAACTTCAATTTAGAAATCCAGTTTGTGTGAATTTGATGGTGTAGCCACCAGATTTCACAACTCAGAGTGTATATCTAGATTCGATAATTGCTTACTGGATTCTAAAATTCAGTTACCTACATATATATATATATATATATATATATATATATATATATATATATATATATATTACATTATTTAATGTATAATTTGAAAGGGTAAAATGGGAAGGATAAGAAAATATATAGGTGTAAGAATAAAATAATAAAGTGTATGAAGAAGCCACATATTAAAAATGAAAGAATTGACGAGTTAGCCGAATAGCTCGCTTAGTTGCAAGAAGGACTTTAGTCTTCAACTAGCTTTGTTTATGGACCGACTCATTTTTAACGAGTCAACTACGAATCATATGTATCCTTAAATAGAAGTAAATATAAAAGTAATTATATTGTTATTCAAAACATTTACATCTCCATCTCAACAAATTTTTCGTGCACCTCCTCAAATATTCAAATCGGTCATTGGTAAAAGTGATTTCTAAATTACATGAACAAGTGTTTTGAAATTTTCAGAATGTGACTTTTGGAATAGAATTTTCAAAACACATGAAGTGCAATTCGGAATAAATGAAATTTCTAGAACAAACTTTATGAAACGCATATATTTTGGAACAAATTTCATGTTGGAAAGAGCTTTTCAAAACACCTGAAATAATTTTGGAAACAGACGTGGTAATGGAAGCATTGATGACACTAGCAGTAGTGGTGGTGTACTACAATAATTAAGGGTTGCAATGCAGTCAATCCGGCCCGTTCTGTTTAAGTTTTTTTATATTTGACCTAAAAAAACAGGTTGGACTGGTCTCTCCTACTTAGAAAAAGCGAACTCAATTTTCTAGTTTGTCCCGTATAGCTCTGACTCGTGGGTCTGCAGGCCGGCCTGCTCTTTTTTTTTTTTTTTTTACCTTAAAATTAAACATCTTATTAGTTCTTCTAGAATAAAATTATGCAAGTAACTTATGAACACCTTTTTTTCATTCACTTCATATTGTTTAATAATATAGATATTCTACATCGATTAAGTACATAATTGATATTGAATTATTTCCGAAAGAAAAATGCATATCATCTGCAGTCTATAATTATTATACCCACAATAAATATATAAAGTATATATTATACATCAATTATTGACTGTATAGAATGTATTTTTTTAGTGTTATGTTTATCTTGAGAGTAACTTTAACCTATAAAATAAACATTTTCAAACTTTTCTGATTATAAAAGAAAAATAAATTAAACAATGCTAACTTTGCACCAACTTCAACTGCGCACCGCATATTACTAAGTTCTAAAGTTTTTTTTTTCATATTATTAATTGTCATTGTAGGGCAATGATTTCTTTTTCCCTAAATACTCGTGACTTAAAATGAGTTACGAAATTAATGTAAAGGTATATGTCTCTTCTTGAAATAATAATACTTTCTTACTTATTTTCATGAATTTCTAATGTAACTTAATCTCATCCAATCCAAACCGATTTGCTTATTCTAAAAAAAAACTAAATATGATATTAATTAATTGTTAACAATAACAAATTTAGGGGTAGGAGCTGGTCCGGACGATAAAAATAGGATGGGCTGACACCAAGCCTTTTCTTTTTTACTTTTTAATGTTAGAATTTATACATACACTATATATATATATATATATATATATATATATATATATATATATATATATATATATTAAAAATATATTTCATCACATAAATATTTTCTAAATTTTTAATTATTAAATTAATTTCTCTACTAAAATAAGTTAAATATTAAAATATTATACTATAATTAATAAATTCGTAGTTATTTAAGATTTAAATTATAAAATTATATTTATAAATTTAAAAATATGATATACAATATTATTTTAATTTTTAATTTTTAAAACAAATAGATAAGTCGTCTAGATTTAATATATTAGACAAGTTTAAATGTACTGAAGTTAAAAATGTCATCTTGACTAGTCAAATTTGAATGAGATGACATATCAGTCAGTGACTAGTAACCCACTTTATCATATTTAAATCAGTGATTACAGAAAAAGAATATAAATTAATATATATAATTTATCGTAATTTTTTATTCTTATTTGTATGTTTTACATTGTAAGTCTTGAAAATGTAATTTAGGTGTTGACATACACATAAATATTTATTTTGTTTTTCACGTTATTCTAACAAACAAAATCAACAAATATCTTTTCCTTCAAACAAATAATTATAGAAGTGGCTAATGATGCATGTATAGTTGAATAATAATGGAATAGAACAATATAAAAACTTGGTTATTATGTTTGACTTATTAAATTAATAAGTGTTAATTAAGATAAAAATCTCTCCTTGATTGTGTGAGCCATTTTTTAGTGTATCTTTTGGTTTCTTCTATTTTAAAGTGTTGATGATAAGTATTATTACCTCAATCTGAATGCTAAGATATCCTAGAATACGAGTTTGGCCTTTTATTAAAGTCAATCTAAATAGTCTCATTAATCAATTAAGTTAGAAATGAGTAGAATCTAAAGATGGTGGTTAAGATTTTGATTTATTTTCTTAAAATTTCTTGAAAGTTGAGAGTCACTTGCACCCACCGCCCATTACCCTCTCCGTAGTCAACAGTCGGCAAGCCCTTTTGTTGCTTAGAACATTCCCATGTGAATAAATCAAAATATCTAAAAGAACTTGCTTAAGTCTAAAAAAAAGGAGTAATAATACTAAGGAGTACAATTAACAAAAATTCCAAAAGCTGGTTGGCACTTTAGCAACAACATTCCCATACTATCCGCTTAATTCGTTTGCGTTTCAAGCATTTATGAAATTACACCGACAACCATTTTACAATTATGAGGTCGACACAACAACATTAATTACCTCTGTTTACATTAATATGGCGTTTTTCCTTTTGCAGCTTTGATGATGACAAAGGTGTAAAGCAGTGGTGGCTCGTAATCTTAAATAGATCCTGTTTGGTTTCAATTGTTTCCAATTCTCTTTCGTTTCTTTTCTTCTTCACCATCATTCGTTGTCTACAAAAAAATGCAGTTATCTTGGTCAAAGTCCTCCAAGAATAGCAGTAATGTTTGACCACATCAAATTTTGTTCTAAATTTATTATATTATTAATGTCTGGATTTTAAATTTAACTTAATTTTAAAAATAATTTATAAATTAATATTATTAACCTCTGGATTTTAATTATATTATATAATTTTATCATATTTTTAGTTAATGAGATATATAATATAAAATACAAAATGGCTATCACATTGGTAATTTTATTTTTAATGTCCAAAAATTACTCATCGAAAGTCGTTAGTTAATATTAAAATGACTATTTTGAGATATTAACGGTTGAAAATAACTATTTATAAACGTCGAAAAATGATTATCTTTGATGTTAATTATCGTCTGAAAATGTTTATTTTTTATGTTAATTAACGTTTCAAAATTATTATTTTAGATGCTAAATGAAGTCCAGAAAGGCACTTCCACATCATTTTCATTTGTTTTTTTTAATAAATAAATCAGTTTTATCAAACCTGAAAAACATAAAACCAATAAATGTAATCTAGTTTTATTTCTAAAACTAAGGGTTTCAACATCATATTGTCGGAAATTGGGAATTCTGACGCTTATTAATCATATGAAGTTGAAAAATATAAATTTTAATACATAATTAATATTTATTTACAAAAATACTACCGATCATACGTTGATTACCGTGGTGAACACAAAATATTTTTTATATTAGGTTATCTTAAAATATATATTTTTATTATACAATATATATATATATATATACCTTTAATAATTTAGATAATAATAAAATAATATTAAAATAATCACTAATATCAATTTTATATTATAACAAAAGAAATTATCTAGAAAAAAAGAAAAAACTAAAGTAGACAAAATTACTCATCTTTTCGTTTAGATAACATTTGTGGTGAATAGTCGTGGATATATCATATGTGAATAATAAATATTTTAATATCGATTAATGGATGTATTAGAGTAGTATCATATTATTTGTACTATAGATATTTGTTCCCCATAAAAATATAAATTAAAATTTAATTTAAATTTATTAAGTTAAATTTAATTAAAATTAAAAGTTAATTTATATTTTATTAGATTAAATATAATTTATATTATATTTTATATTTTTTAATTTCATTTATATTTTATTTTAAAAATTTATAAAATATATTTTTTAAATATTTACAAATATCTACATATATTTATGTTTTTAAAAAATTAAAGAATATTCTAATAAATAAAATATTTGGTAATATATTAATTTTTTTTTACGAATCAGGTAACATATGGACACTATCATACCATTGTCATCTCTAATTAAAATAATCAACCAACATTCTCATTATTCATTATAATGAAACTAACAAACTAAAAACTATAGAAATTATTAAGACTATTATTACACGAGTGATACATATTATACATTTTTTTCAGACTTTACATAAAAAAATTGCATCCCTTCAAAGTTCATGTTAGAAGAACAAAAAACTCGGAGAAGTTGAGGCATTCTTGTTTGGTTTCGTGAAACATAAGCTTATAAAACAAGAAAGAGAGACACCAAAACTTTTTGCAGAAAATATAAAAGAAATGCGTAAAAAGTGTTAACAATGGGATTAACATAATTCACTATATATATAATCATAATTCATTATATCTTATAATTGATTAACATTACTTTTTGGGGCCCTTTTAGAAAATGTTTTAAAATCCTCTTTACGTGTATTTATTCATCGAATGTCATTTGTAATCATTTTACACTTTCACTCTATTTATTTATTTATCTCTAAGAAGAATATAAATGTAATTATGTAAAGATTAATTTCTTAGAATTAAGATGAAAATTTTGTGACAGAGCGGTTTGTAAGTTCAGCGGCAAGTCAACGCCGTGTTGGTGGCGTCAGAAGATGGATCAACTTAGCGGCACGGAAGTGGATGCAGTGTGCAGATGACCTCCCATCCCCGGAAGAGACCTATGTCATCACTGCTTTGCTCCAAAGACAATCTCTCATACGTTACATAAGAAGATCGTTGCTCCCTATATCTCAACTATATTAAATGCACCTCCCAAATGACAGTTTTATCCTTCTCCATTTAATAAAATAATAATTTTTCAACCATCAACTATCCTTAACTCTATTTTAATTCCTATATGCATCTCATCTTATTAACAAAATTAAATTTAATATACTAAAATAGTATTTCATACATATATTTTTTAAACAAATTTAATATTAAAAATAAATATAAAAAATACTAAATAATATATAATATCTAAAATATAAATTCTAAATTTAAAACAAATCAAATAAAAATTTAATTAAATATAACAAAGTAAAAAAAAAGAAAAGCAATAAAAAACCCAAAATCCCAATCCCATTAGTAGCTCCAAGTGTGGAGTAGCTTCAAGTGGAAGACAGACCACAACTCCAAGTGTGGAGAAGGAGAGGATGAATCACAGCTCCACGTGCAGCGAAGACGAACCGCAGCCCTCTTAACCGCACTTTCCTACACGCCACCTAATAGCTCGATCTCTGCTGACACCCTCTACTCCAACCGCAGCGACACGGGTTGAATCCGCATCTCCATCAATGCCCTATTCTCCTCCTCCAACTCTACCGCCTCTCTCCGGCACCCCGCCCTCATAACCTGTTCCAAAAAAATCTCACCTTTAACAAAACATTTTAATTGTCTTCAAAATGCCACAAAGAAAAAACACTGCAACAAGTTAACGACAGAGTAGTAGTTTTCCATATGTCTGACTCAATAACCATAAAAAGAAATGGTAAAAAATGAGGGAGAGGGGAGGAAGGGAGAAGCCCCAGTAGAGAGAAAAAAAAAGGGGGTATAGGTTTTCAGAGATGAAATGCGACAAAGAGGAGATGAGAAGAGAAAGGGGTGGAGGATTTTCACAATTATTATTTTATTAAATGAAGAAGGACAAAACTGTGAATTGAGAGGTGTAGGGCGAGACAAGTGAAGTGCAGGGAGCACCGCTCTAAGATGAATTTTAAAACCCCTACTAATGAACACATAAGTAATCACCTTTTATATTATTATAGTAATGATAATTAATAATTAAAATCAATATCCAATAATGAATGAACTATTTTAATTTTCTTTTTTATTTATTTAACCTAAACAATTTTAATTTTTATTATAATTATTTTTTACTTACAAAAGGTATTCTGTAAAGATTTTTTTTTTCATTTTACAAACTTATCGTACTCAGTATTAGTCCTTCAAACTTTCCTCGTTATCTTGGTACTCGTTCGTTAAAGTCACAAACTTTTCTTACTCAATATTATCTTACAAACTTTCTTCGTTCTTCCTTACTTGTCCTCTATAAGATGAGTAGGTAGAGTGCTCACATAAGATTTTTTTATGCTTAAATCAGTGTTTGGAGTTAAAGTATGATTAATGAAAATAATGAAGTCAAAACTTGATTAAAATAATATTTATAAGAATATTTCACTGACCATGGACCTTTACTTGGATGAGTCTTGAATATGGGCCCATTGTTCCAATGGTCATTTTACTTGTGGCGTTCTACAGTCAGTTTTGACTAAGTTACGTGGTATGTTGATGTCTTTGCAGGCAGAGATAGGTATCGGTAGCCAACACTCGACTCCAGTGAGAAGCGCGTCTATCAGCGGATGACACCTAGTCTTGGGTTGAGAACCTGACACTCGGTGTCCATCGATACCCGCTATAAGACATATTGAGCTTACTCTTTTAAAGTGAAGTTCCTCGTCTTCAATAGTAAGCTTATCCTTTACAGAGTATTTGGTAACCAGCATGCGACCTTTATTGAATATAAAGTATCTCGTATAGGATATTCAACATGAAGTATTTGATATGTATTTGGTTAGTCAATCATATTAAGGTCATAGTTAATAGGGTTGAGGGATATTTGACCACCTACACTACAATTTTTCTTGTTTTAATTTTTATTTTCTCACTTTTCATCATCTAAATTAAAGAAAAAAAGTGAATGAATCATACATAATTCAACTACACAATAATCAATCTTCTTTATATTCAGTCAAGAGTCACAATTTATGAAAAAAAAGAAAGTCAAGAGTAATCAAGTAATAATCATCTTGATTGTATGTACAAAATACTTTGACATATATTCTCTCTATCTTAATTCGTCGAAATTATAGTAACCACAAAAGTAACATCATATTTCAGGTACCACTACCTAAACCAGACGTATAGTTAAAGCAGTTTTGGGACATCAACATCATAACATGTAACCAGTTAGCCACTTTATACTAAACTGGTAAAAGGAACAAAAAGATGCATGTTTCTTCATTTTAATTCCAAAATACTCAAAGCTTCACCCGGTGGAAAAATAAAACAAATTTACCTTCATGTGTCCCAAAACACATAAATTTGTCACCCAGTTAAAAATCCTTTTCCATAAACAGATGTACCTTTAGTCACCTTTTATATCTATGACCTGGGAGACAAAGACACCTTTGATTTACCTTTGTTGATCAGTTAAAAGAGTAATTAATTTTTAAGTTTTTGTGGGTTGATGAATTTAAATCTTAATAATAATGTTTTTGTTCACATGTTAATTATTACTATGATGTACTTGGTCTATTATGAAACAAACATTTAAAAACAAAACCTTTACATTCGGTCAAATTTCAACACAGAATATATATTAGGCCTTAAAAATTAATTGTTTAGGTAAACATAAATTCAGTTTTAATGTTTTGAAAAATAAATCAGGTGTAATTATTTCCGTTGAAAAGAATGAATTTTTGTAACCTTTTGCAGTGTAGAAATAACTAATATCAGATTAAAACCCCATATATTTGCAGGCCTTTTTTTTCTATTTTGTAAATAAATACGTTTTAATTAAAATATTATTAAATTATTTTATATTTACTCTTCAACTCATAAGAGAAAACAGTTCGAGGTATTTTTTTATTGGAAAAAGAATTCATTAAAATTACAATATTTGAATCAAGCACATGTTCCAGCACAAGATTCATATACACAAGAAGTGGCAGTTATATACCATAACATATTGCTATTAATTATGACTATCAACATCAAGAGAGCCAAATTAAAATTAAAAACTTCTTTTTAGTTTCCAAAATTAAATATTCATATATAAACTGATCGTATTAAGTTGACTTTAATTTTTAGACTAAGATATATTTGCCTGTATTTTGTGTGACACTAGTGGGTATACACCATATCATACATCATTTACATACACAATTTATATTACACAACACTAAAATATAAAAGTTTCTAAAATGATGGCCTAAAAAATAAAAAGAAAAAACTCTTCACTACAACCTCTAAAATTATCTCTTCCTATATCGCATATAGGAATATAACAGTTCGCACAAACACATAAAGAGATGAAATAATTTAGAAAGAATTATCATATAATATGATACACATAAATCATACACATCATACCATTAACATACTATTTACACAACCCACCACATATACAAGCATGTTATGATAAGTAGATGAAATGTGCATCAAAATCCTTACTTTCAAAGTTCATACTTGAAGGATATCTCTGAAGAAGATAACAATCTTATATGTATACAATATTTTTAGATTGATTTATACATACGTTGGGGTGTAAAAAAATGTAAAATAAAATAATAGTAATAGTTATTATTATTATATATTTGTTGATAAAAAAACTCGGACTTTCCTTAATCACGACACATGGTATGTTTTCTAATATGGAAAATTAGTGTAATGCTAAAAAAGAATAACTTTGTATGAATAAATTTAACAAATTGAGGATAATTAGAATTATTTACTGTAAATTACATTTGAATGTAAATTAATAACTAAATATAAGAAGAATAAGAAAAACAGAAAGTGGTCAATGGTCAGCTGCGGTAGATAATTGAAAGATATCTCAACAGAAAAGAGAGAAGATTAATGCTCAGACAGAGAGAATAATAGAATTCTAGAGGAAAACAGAATTTTGTTGTATATTCGCTGCCTTTCCAATCATTAGTGTACCTCTATATAACAGCATACATACTACACGAAAAAGTAAAAATGGCAAAAGGAATAAAGTTAGTTATGATCCTAAATCCTTCTAGAACCATAATACTGTCAAATCATCAATTAGTCACGTAGTCGTTGAGGTGTGTGGGTTTCCTTCTGATTCTTTTGGGTAATTCTCCTCTGTCCACGTTTTCTTGATCCTGTGTTGGGCCTTGAGGTTCTTCATCAGTAATGGGCCTAACAATAATCCACGCCGATTTCTTTGTTTCTTCTTTTATTACTTTTTTACCCATTTTGTTGCTTTAAGTTACATGCATGCTATACTATCAATGTTGGAGCGTACATTTAAGTCTAAAAGTATTCTGTGACAGAACTTCTTTTCTAACTTTTCTTCTAAATATACCTTTTTACCGATTGTAAAAACCTTTCCAACATCTATTTTATTGGTAATTCAAAATAAAGACTAAACTTTCCCTGACTTGTTTGAAATGTAAGCTATATGATTGAAACACCTTAGAAAACATTTTCCAAAGCGTGTTGGAAACTTAACCTCTTGTATATTATTCTTTTCTCAACTTTGGAAAAGACTCATCAAATTGTTATAAATATATAAAAAAATGTAAATAAAGAATAAAACTTATAAACTGATAGAAAATTGTTTATTTCAATGTGGTAGTTCATTAAGCCAATGTTGTTTAGTCTATTAGGATCATTTTCAATTGGGTCATGAAGTTAATGATGAATGTTAAACTTTGTTAATGTTATGACAAAGGATCTAAGCAGAGTGTAACTTTACTTGTGAAATTCAAGTGAAACTTTCGATAGTTACTTGTAAAGATTCTCAATAAGATGCAACACATTTTTTAGAGACAAAAAATTGTGTTTTTCTTCCAAATTTGATCAAGATGTTTAAGACAATTAATTCAAGAATTTTCAAGATACAAAACTTGTTGGTTAAAAAAATATTATAAGGTTAGTATTATAACTTTATTATGTATATTATGAAACATTGATGGGTGTTTCAACTAGTGAAATTTCATAATTAATAGATGGGTAACATTTTAAATTCTTTAAGTGGAAATAATCTATTTTTTATAAGGTTTATATATTTATTTTGTAACCTTATAATGGACTAAGATAAGAGGTTGTGTGAAAATAGGTCTAATGCCGATTGATTAATTAAACCCAATATTGTTTAGTGGATAATTTTCGATTGGTTCGTCAAGTTGATTCTAAATATTAACCTGAATTTTTTTATCTTCTTAAAGTTATGATAAATAGTGTAATTAATCTTAAAATAAAAAGAAAAAAATAATTTTAAAGACTCTTAAATTCTCACAAATTAAAAATTAAAGAGTCGGGATCACAGTGTAAACAAAGAAAAAGAAAAGTTTAAATTATTTTTTCTCTTTTCCCATGTCATATGATTTAGTTAAAAAAGAAAAAACATTTGCATGAAAACTTTGTAATATTAATTTGACCAATCAGGCAGGATTCTAGTAATCATACTTGGTACTCAAAAAGGTTGAATTTTGCCGAAATGAATATACATTAATTTTCGTGCTACGAAACATTTTCCTCTCATTTACAGCATCTTTTTTTTTCTAAAGAAAAAGCCATCGAATTAACATAGGAAAAGTAGAGTAAAATTCTCAACTAGTTGATTAACTCCACCTCTAAAAAGCTAAATCATACGTGTTTTTCTCTGTTTATTTGTCTGTTCGTTTAACTTTTGAAGTAATAATAAAACGAAAGGAGATTGTTAAATCACTTTTTTTCCTCATAATTATGAGTAAAATTGAAAAAGAAAACTTTAAATATACAAATTTATCGATCAACGCTATGTTATATACTTTTATGATGTTTTCTTATTATGATGTTTATAGAAGACTTAATCACATTTGTACCCATCAAATATTGAAATGATGGGATTTTCGTATTGTTTTAATTGTGTTAATAAAAAATTTTAATTATCTGAATTTATAATTACTTTTTGAGGATTTGATTCGATGCTTGTTTAGTGTATTTTTAGTGAACCAAATAACTTTGATGTGGATTTTTGTGATAATAGAAGTGGCAAACAAACTGTTTTTTAATCTTTAAATTAGAATATTTTAATTTAAGATTTTATTATTAACATAATTTAGGTGTAAAAACTATTTACATTATGGAAAAATTTTAAGAATATACTTAATTCACTAAATTGTCTTTTTATATGAATATTAGTTTAGAATTTATGTATTTCTCACCGATAATTAATTGATGTGAATGAAAATAATGTCAAAGATGAACTAAAACATAATATGTTTAACGAGAAAATAAGTAAACCAAAAAGATAAATTCAAAAAAGGTAAAATGTAAGAAAAATAAATTGTCAAAAATTAAAAAAAGAAATTGATAAAAGAAATTAACCAAAACATTTGACTCAAATTGTTACAATTATCATGACTAGAGTTGTCATTATTCTATTTGTGATCATTATCTTTGTGATGTTTTTAGAATATTTTTGTTATAAATATAATTTGTTATACTTTTTTTTATCATAACTAATAACTTATTTATATTTTCCTATCATTTCTTTTACATTTAAGTCAAAATAAAATAAAAAAGAAATACATAATAATTAGAATAATTGAAAAAAAAAAATACATCCCGTTGCATCAGTTATGCCTGTTATGACCACGCCTACCGCAGTTGCTTTTACTTAATATTTCCTCTTCCTTTGTGTAACTTCTTCAATTTTTGTCTCATGAATATTTTGATACACTTTGAGTTTTCAATTATCTCATAATTTCCACTCCTGACCTGTTTCAATATCCTATACACTCATCCATTCCTTACTCTTTTCTTTGATTTCTTTATTATTTCTCTTCTATTTAATTACTATTTTCTTAATTTCGATACCCTCAAGACTAGTTTTATCCCTAAGAGAATGTTTGTGTTCAAAATGTTATTATTTAAAACTTTGTTTTTAGCTAAATTTTAGAATAGTTACTTGGTTAGATTAAAAATGTTTTGAAATTTTAAAACATTGAAAATATAATTAGTCACTAGAATGAAATTTACGAAGTGTCACCATGAGAACAAAATCGAAATAAATCTTGTTATAATCTCACTTTCTCGAGAATGACCATCACCCAAGAATATTTTCTTAGAACTCCAGACAAATTAAAGAGTACTACATTCTCAAATTTATATTCCTGGAATAATAGATTTGACCTTCATCAAACAAAAGCACCCTTAGATTCTAAAATGGCATGCGTGATCTAGACCAAAAGTACAATTATATTTATGAAACTGAAAGCAAAGTAAATATATTTATTATCTTAAAAAAAATTATAACAAGAGTTTTTCCAACAGATAAAACAAAACAGATGAGTGGGAAGATGATATAACTTGAGACAACCATTCAATCCATATTATATAATTGATTGACATGTTTTATGAACACAATAATATCTGGAGTATAAATAACAGAAGTGGTATTTTTTTCTTTTTTCTGAGATTAAATACAGAAGCAAAGACAAAAAATGACTAAAATGATCCAGAGAAAATCTCAACAAAACACATAATCAACTGGTATGAATTTGGTTACGTGTGAAGTTGAGATCAACCAAGAACATGAACATGTGACAATCTCAGACTATCAAATAATTTCAACTGATACTCTTCGTACACACAAATATGAAGATTGAAACGTTGACGAAAGAAAATGATGCATTAGGTTTAACTGATTAGTTTGGTTGCATAGAAGGCGCGACTCTCCCAGAAGCAGAATTGGCAGAACTGTAGAGAAACTGAGAAACAATGGAGGCACAGGGTTTCGCCACCATGTTGTTCCAAGCCTCATTGGCGTCGCGGCCACGTTTCTGAAACACGGGCGTGGCGCAAACGCGGTGGATCTTCCACCCCTCACTTCGGAGCATGTGGATTCTCCCAAGTTGCTTGCGTGCCAAGTTGCACGTGTTCCCCTTCACGTCCCTCACCGCCTCCTGCAGCAGCCTCATCCTCGTCTCACCGCTCGCCGTCGTCTCCCGCCGGAAGTACGGGTGGAATTCAGAAACCCCAATTGCCTTCCTTATCCCACGCGTGTAATCGCCGTTCACGTTGAAAAACGGTCTCAACTCGTTCACCATTCCACATCGGAGCATGTGGTCCACGCGCTGCCCCACGTAGGAATAGAGCACTGGCACGGACACGTCGACCCACAGAAAGCACCACTCGAACCGCGGCCCGAACCTATCCACCAGGGCCTCCATGTACGAGTTGGATCCTCCCACCACTATCGGAACCTTGTCGCGGCGCGTTATGGACTCGATGGCGCGTGAAGCGGCGTCGCAGAAGTCGGAGGCCGTGAACTCGGTGTCGGGGTTCTGCGTCCCCAGGAGGTGATGTGGGACCCCACGCTGCTCCTCTTTGGTGGCCTTGTTGGTGACAATCTCAAGCCCTTCGTACACTTGCATTTTGTCAGAGTTTATGATTTCTGAGGGAAAACATGTTGCTAAGTCCACCGACAACCTGGTTTTCCCGCTCCCCGTTGCTCCCATGACCAGCACCACCTTCTCTTTTGGCCTCATCATCTGGCTTTGTCCACCGGAAGGAACGTTTTTCAGAGCCTGATGTGTTGGTCGACACATCACTGACATAGTCATGCTCGTAAAAGGGTCAGAAATTAAACTAAGTGAGAGTGAGAAAAGAAGAAGAATAAATTTATTTAGTTTTATACTGCATATATCACGTATGTTTAAAGTTTTTGAAAAGAAACCTAGTCATGAAATGTGAGATTGAAAACATTGGTTGTTGCTTGTATTTATAGGTGTAAAAGGGATGAAATATCACTCTCTGCACCGATTTTTTGAAGATTGTAAAAGAAGGTCTAGGAATAATTATCAGTGAAGATATGGTGGTCATCACAATATATTCCAATGTTTAAATTCGTGGCGCGGTCTCTCGGGTCAAACCCATATCTTCCCTTTTCAACTGCATGTTGTTATAAGGTCAGAGATTTTCAAGCCTGATATTATTAGGTAAAAGTATTTATTTCCTGTTTTTTGAAAAACAAAGAGAGAGAGACATTGATTTGTGGTGAGATGAAAGAAACGAAACAAAATGTGATGTTCTCTGAGGAGGAAGGTAGCTAATTAAGGTGTCTGCAAAAACAACATGAGTGGACCGTGAGAGCACAAGGTTCTTTTTCTTTCTTTCTATAGGGTGGGGCTGTATAAGTAGTAGAGCATAAAATTGTTGTGATAAGATCTTGTTATTCGCTTCTTTTATTATCTGGAGATTTTGTCTCTTATACACGTATAGGAGTTTGAGCTTGCTTAGCATCTTGCTCCTATCTCAAAAGATTATACCGAGATAGCCTTAAAATATATGGCCTTTTACTCGATCACGACACAGATTCGATAGACTTCAAAACACTGTGCGTTTATATAAATCAGAAATACTTTAGTTACCACTTTTTTTGGGTGAATATGTCGGAAGAAACCTAGCTATAGCTCAAGTGATTTCAAGTAAAATTCAATAGTACGGATGGAATATTTATCTAAGGACATTCGTTTCTTTTATGATACATTTACGACGTTGATATTTTGAATAACTTTTAAACGATTAGGAACAGTGATCCAGTCAATTATTGAGCTACTATTAGACACGTTATTGAATTCTTAAACCAGGTTAACTCAATTGTTACAAAATGAAATTTCTCTTCACATATAAAGAGAATTTAGACACCAAATTAGAATTTCCTTCATAAAAATGAGAAAACCCAAATGACTACTGCAGCAGGAAATTGCTTATGCAAGTTAATTAACTGTATTAAGAACAAGTTTTAATATACAAATGACTGAATTGATTGATCAGTCAGTGATCCTGTAAAACAAAACAATGGCCTTTGCAAGACTTTGTTCTGATCAAAGTACGATTACAATTAGGCTAGTCATCAAAATGGTACACAGAAAGTCCTAAATAGCCTTTGCAGTTGCAACTGTGATTTCATTACTTTACTACTTACAAGAAGTAACAGATACTTATCCGTGCAGAAATATTACAGGCAAAGACACACTTCATTCATCCATCTGCATTCTATATTCAGCACGTGAGCATGATTTTGGTATTAAATGAGACAATGTGAGTGGAACATGTTTTCTGTTTCGGGGAGATGCACTTTGGTTACCAAGGAAACCACAAGTTCATCAACCATCAAGTCTTTGGTTCTAATGTCGGGAAATTCAACACATAGATATACGTGAGACTATATATGATTCATTTGGCTGAAAACATTGTCTATCACAAATTTACTTTTTAATACTATTTCAAAAAAAACCTTCTACCAATAAAAATATTTTATTTATATATAAATTTACGTGCATCTCTTTTCAAGTTGACTATTACTCAAATTTATGTTCCAACCAAATTTTGCGGTCTACAAGACATTTTTGGGACATAATCACATGTGTGTAAGGCTCGAAGTGAAGATGTGAACTTTTGCATGATGGCACCGAAATAGTTAAATTGGGACAATAGCCTTTCATGTTACATTCCTATACATGGTGCCCCACAATTGTTTCAGGATGGCCCCAGTATTCCAACTGACAGAAGTGTAGTTTATAACAACACAACAACGTGGTTTGCTTCAACATTCTCTTCGACTCATTTTCTCACCTCAAACATATTCTTCATTTGACTCAGAGTATAACTGTTACATGGTTTGTCGCCGGAACAGGGGAAGAACAGAGATAGTAGCACCGCTTGTCTTGAGATCAGGCCCCGTTTGAAAACGCAGGATTTGGAAACAAGCACAAAATGTTACAAGCAAGATGATATTTTAACACCCTGAAGACTTTTACACTCATCTCAGACTATCTTTTAATTTCTCTTTTTCTTTATAAAAATAAAAATTTATTTTTTAAATGATTGCTTTACTCCTAAATATCATTGTGCATGTTACAAACACAACTCAATGGACTACAAAATATAACCTTTTTCTAGTGCTTCATAAATAAACACATAACATATCACTTGTTACCATATTTCTTTACTCAACAAGATTAGATTTATAGGGATGGTCTAAAGTTGACAATATTTATGATGGATATTCATCAAAGTTATGCATTGATTAATATAAGAAAATAGAAAATTACTATTAAAACAAAAGTTAATTTGAATGTTATCATTACACTTTAATAAATTTGATATTTGAATATTACTTGTGAGAAGATTTATTATTTTATGATTGTAAATATTGTATAAAAGACTTAGTATTTTCTCTTAAAATTTCATGTTAAAATAGTTTTGTTGAGTCTTTTCAGACGATGTTAAATATATTTTTGCTAAAAAATTACTTTTCACTATGAGATCGCTACAATTTCTCACCATCTTATATATTCAGCCATAACTAATTAACTTTATTTATATAAATATGTAAAAAATGGAAATAAGTTTAATTCAAACAGAACGTGAATTAGATTTATTTTAAAATGAATTATAATTTTTCTTTATATTTAATCTATGACATAACTCTATTATATCTATTACATCGAATAGTAATATTTTGAGTAACATAATTTGAATGAAAATATTTTTATTTTTATTAACGTATATTTGTTAATATTTTCAATTTTTAAATTTAAAATAACTTGGATAAAAATAAGTAATAAAAAAATAGATAAAAATATGATGAATTTAAAATTATGAAATATTTGTACGAATTAAAATCATATAAAATAATAACACAAAGTGAGTGAGTGAATACAAATATTGTCCAAAACACGTATAAACTTTAAAATGAGAGATTTGAATAGAATTTAAAAAATTTTCCCAACTAAGTGTCAGACACTCTTAAGAGAGTTAGAAAGTCTCCAAGTATTGTTGAACACTAAAAGATTTTCATAAGTATTTGAAAAGCTTTTTAAAAAGAAAGCAGGGATAAAACACATTTTTCTATTGGTTCACTTTAAACTAAGTTACGTCCAATTCTTTTTTAAGCATTCTTAAGAGGTTTTACTAATATTTAAAAGATTACGAACGAATTTGACCACTCTTGATTTTACAAACTAATCTAACTAGTTATACAAGTTTCACCACTCCTGGTTTTATACTAATCCAACTGACTATATCATTTAACTCCACTGAATTAAACTAACAAGTATTTTAATTCACTTATGAATATACAAACTAACATAGTGTTTTTGAAATACAAGACCAAATGATTACTCTCTTAGAGAAGATATAATTTTAATAAAATAAAAATTTGAAAACTTTGTAGCAAAAATTTTCTTTTTGCAAAGCAAAAATCCAAACGATGTAAGCTTGAGAGAAAATAAAGATTGTGTGAGAACAATAATAATTTTTGATTTTTGTTATCTTTTCTTCATACAATCCTCTTTATCTAGACTTCTTCATAAAAGATTTATTACTCATAACATTGACTTTCTTGTATATGTGTAGCTTTTTGGTGCGAAGTTAGATGTTATGTTACTTCTAGCAAAGCCAATTGTGTTGCTTGTACGAAAGTGTCACATAAAAGGTATTAGGAAAAAATTCCCAACATATCTTCCTATCTCTTAACGTTCTTATGAACCAATGCAAAACTTTTAAGTAAAAATATCTACTTTAATAATTTGCATAGAAAAGGAGAACACAACACAATAGCACAATAGACAATAAATTACTATATCGTACAGACATTAAAAACATTATATGTTCTTAAGCATTTAAATATATTATATATACTAGCGTTTAGATAAAATCTGATTGAATAACATTTAACGTCTAGAATAGCTTTTAACACACCCTTTATCATAGAGTTATTTAATAGACTTATTTTATTAAGCAATTACGTTAAATTTCAAAACAATGTTTGTTTAAATAATATTATCTTAATATTGTTTAATAATCAATTTTACAAGATTAAGATAATCAAATAGGAAGATAGTGTGTAAATATTTTAAAAGGTTAAGATAATCAAATAGTAAGATAATGTGTACAAATCCAGAAAATCCAATTCATAGGGTTAACAGAGTTTATTTTACTTTATAAAATTATATCAAAACTTATTTTAATATGATTAGTTGAACTCTAAACCATAAATCGTATCACCAATTACATTTATAGTAAATATTTAAATATATAAAAGAAATTTTATATATACATTTGTTTTGGTGATAGTTTGTGTGTCAGTAGAAATATGTGTTTGTATGTGTATATGTAAAAGTTTAGATTGACTACAAATAGGTATAAGTTGTATCACCCTTTTAAATTGAATCCACATGAAATTCTAAGAACATTTTCGTTATATCTCATCTCAATTTTAAATTATTGAAATGGACTTAGTTTATTTCAGTTTATTCTTTTGTAAATAAATTAATAATTACTAATATTCATTATTCACTTAATGAAATGAAACACAAATTTAACATTTATAAAATGTTAAAAAATCAATAAATATAAAATTTTAGGTTAAATAAGTTTTCTTTTCAATTTCAATGATGTTTTTTCAATTTTATCTGATTATTTTGAATGTTCTAATTATCTAGTTTAAAAATAAAAATTAAAAACCGTCCCTTCCATCAAATTGATAGTAATAATGTTACATGTATATATCATTAATTAGGCTTTGTTCGTTTAGAGTGATTTGAGAGAGATGGTTTGAATGGATTTGAGTGGATTTTAGGGTAATTTTTTTGTTTTTTTTTTTTTTGAGTGGATTTGTGAGTAATTGAGAGTGGATTTGGAAGTAAAGTTTGTGAGAATTAGTATAGGATTTGATTGATGTGATAGATTTTAAAAATGAGTTTAATTGGTAGAAATTAAAGATTACTAAAATACCCCTATTTATAAAAATAATATAAAATGTTATTTATAAATGTTATATTTAATTGTAAAAATGTTTGTAAAGAAAAAAAATTATGAATAATTTATAAAATTAATGTTTAAAAATTATAAAAATTAAATAATCAACTTATTTTTAATAAATTAAAAAATATAATATACCTAATTTTATTAAGATGTAGATTTTTTTAAATTATAATATTAAAATAATTATAAAAAAAACTGAAAAAGAAGTTTGCATAATAAATATAAAAAAAGAAAAAACCTGTAACCGGTTACGCGTACGCATGCCACCAAAATTTCATATGCTCATGTAACCGATTACATGCTTCTGTAACCGGTTACGCCACCCTCCCATGTGCTTCATACCCCTGTAACCGGTTACGATTCTCCTGTAACCGGTTACGATTCTCCTGTAACCGGTTACGATTCTTCTGTAACCGGTTACGATTCTCCTGTAACAAGTTACGCCACCCTTGTGTTGCGTATCAAGTGGGGGCACACACGACTTTTCATCAACAATCCACGCAAATCTCTTCAATTTTGCGAGTGATGAAAACGGAGTGCGTCCCGCAAATCCGTCCTCGATGATCCGTTCATTTCAGCTCAAAGAAACAACCATGCATTAATAAATCGTCGCTCTCAAATTCGCATGAATAGTACAATTTGTTCATGCGAACACACAGGCTTAAAGTTAATTTGCTAACATATGACATATTACACTAATGTCATTATCATGATTATAACAAAAGAAATTATGTTAACTTGATTTTTTTTAAATAACTAAATTAAAAACATTAAGAGGGAAGAAATTGAAAATATAGTCATTAATAAGGTTTTAAATAAAAAAAACTGCTTAACCAAACTTTTACTTAAAAAATGTAGTTAAGCCCACCTTCCTCTTGCCTTTGTGACTTGTTTCTGTCTTCTATTGTGATTAACAGATGGGTATTCCGGAAGACACTCGTCTGATACCTATTCCGGATAAAAATTTCCGAAATCATGTGATGGGATGCAGAAACAAATTTAATGGGTACATAAAGAAACACACTTTTATGAGATATTTTGGGAAAACAAGCCCACTACTTCCCAAGATTAAAGCAAACCACTCTTTTGAGATGTCTCATCTTAGGCACTGAACGTGAATATTGCTTCTATGATTGATGGAAGAGACACTATATAAAGAGGACCTAATCCTAAATCCTAAACTGTTCTCGCCATGCCCTTAGCTTCAGAGTAATTACTTCCCTGAAATATCGTCATTTTTGTTTTGGAAGCTAGGTAAGTATGGTAATCAATATGACTTGGTTACGGAGAAAAGCATGCTTAGAAGTTACTACGGAAAACTCGTTAATTCCCTGGGTTGAGATCAAGTCGGAAAAATCTGTAGCAAGAACACAGCAACGTGAGGCAACAGGTAGATGATTAAACTGTTCCAGGCAGAAGAAATGTGTTATGAAGTTCTAAATGTTGCAACAAATAAAGAGAGAAGTTGCAAGCATGATAAAGAGCAGAGTTCCATTTTCAGAACCAATAAGCAATGCTTGGAACATTGCAGTACAACATCTAATGAAGACGTTATTATGTACATTTTTTGAAAAAGAACTAATTAATGGGATTGGTAAGATTATTGAAATTGAGATTAGCACACTTAGCACCCTGGAGCAACAGAGATGAGGTGAAACCAAATCTATTTGAGTCAAGATCAAACTGCACTACATTATCCTCCATTTGATGCCCTCCAATCACAACCGCCGTCCTCCTACGAATCCCACCATCCACGAAACCCAAACACCACACATCCACTCCTCCCTTTTCAATCCTCACCATCGAATTCCCCCCAAAGATTCTCCAAAACACTTCCTCGCTGTGCATCACCAGATCAACGGTCGGAACAGCGGGTCCCACTCTTGTTTCCGTGAGGTCTCCCGCCGAGTAGCACACGCCAAAGGGCTCAACGGCCTCCGTCACCGTTAAGTTAAAAGCTGAGGCTTCGTTGACGAAAAACTGGACGAAGAGTTTGTAAATGGAACTTTCCAAAACGGTGTAGGGCTCCGCAGTGCTGATCTTGGTCCCACCGAAGCCGGTTTGATCAACGGTTAAGATGGAGGCGTCGATGGGAAGAGCCTTGCCGTTGATCTTGATGGAGGTGACGTTTATGAAATACTCATCAGAGGGTTGTGAGTTGTGGGTGACGACAGTTTCGGCGACGGGGTTAAGAATGAGTGGGGTGTAAGTGAGGTCAATTTTGGAAGAGAAAAAGTAAGAGATGGAGGTGGAGGCGAAGATAGCTGCGCCTGTGTTGGATGAAGCAGGCAAGCAGAGAGAGAGAAAGAATGAGGGGAACTCAATGCAATGCTTATTTGGGCCGGGAGGGAGTTATTGGACCGGCCCAAAGCGGCTAGTCCGGTCACATTGGTAGCGAGGCCTTGGAGCAAATGGGCGACGGCGCAGGAGAAGATGAAATCGGAAATGAGAACGAGTGTGCTCCGAGAGGAGGTGTCGTAGGTTGGAAGGGCGAGAGAATCGATGAGGGCGGTGTCGAGAAGGGTGGTTCTTGTGAGAGGGTTTTCAGGGAAGAGGGCGCATGTGTCGTTGGAGCAGGCGTTAGAGGGGAAGGAGTCGCATAGGGAGGTGTTGCAGGGGATGTGGTGGGAGGAGGAGGAGGTATAGGTGGAGTCGCAGAGGAGCCAGGTAAGGGAGGAACCGAGGTCGAGGTGGAGTGTGGTGTGCTGGAGTGGGGTTTTGAGGAAGAGGGAGAGTGTGTAGAGTTGGGTGGAAGGGTCTTTTGTGATTGGGGCAACCAAGGGGATTTGGAGTGTGGGTGTTAGAGACAAGAAAAGGGAGATGGACAAGAACGATAACCTGCTGCAGAGAGATGAAAGAGGCATTTTAGAAGGTTCCGTTGGGAGATGAAGACGCTGTGGTTGGTGATGGAACGTTGAGAACATAAATGCCTTGAAATTCGTGGATAACACTGTTACTTACGTCCACCCATGTCAAGTGTTGTCGGTGCAATGCAATTTTTTTATTGTTATTACATTTTCATATGCTGCATGCTAAAGTACACTTGTAAAGTGTGGCGCTAAACTACCTTCCTTATCAATAATTATAAAGATGTATGAACACCCTATCAAATTTGACATCTTTATAGATAAATAAATAAAAATATTGATTTAAAAATAACTGCATCAAAGAAACAGCACAGGAAAAAAAAGATGAATGTCTCGCAAGTCTTTGCAATATCCATATATATATATATATATATATATATATATATATATATATATATATATATATATATATATATAATGATGGCCATATATCTATATACGGTAGTTTAGCAAGTCTACTTACTTGAAGAAGCAATAAGGAAAATTAGGCTGGATTAGCCACGTCAAGCCCAGTTAAAGAATTCCATTGCGTGCTTAAGATCTAAACAACAGCATCAGTATCTGTAGCACATCTATCAAGTGTCAAATATAATACAAGTTTCTTGAAAAGAATACATAAACTAGTGAAATCTTGAGTTAGTGTCCTGTTAAAGCCGTTTCTGTTGAGCTTTTTCCATTATGATCTTGTGATATGCTGTAAATAAGAAATAAAAATAAAGGAAATAATAGGCAAAATTGATAATATACAACAGTGACCAAAGCCAAAATCTTGTAACCCAAACAAAATCATAGAACCTAAAGTTCTTTCCTATGTCATGCACGAGGTTGATGATGGGGCAGCACAAATACAATCTCTTGGCGACAAAAATGTACAGCTTCTGTGCTCGTACTTCAAAGTCTTGCTTGCTCTTTAGGTAAATACACAAAATTCGGCATTCTTAGTTTTTATTGTATAATAACTCACTTGCGCCTTGAGGAGACCATATGCTGATGAGCCTTGATATCCTTTTGTATTCTGTCTGCATACAAGGGTAGGCAAATTGTCTTATTGATCTCATTCAATAAGACTTCTTCAGTGATGTTATCCTTTATGCTTCGCATTACCTGTATTAAAAAATTTACAAAAACTGTTCAACAGGCATTTTACATGAATTAGTATATAAAAAACATAGACAATCAAAAGATGATTGCGTAACAGAATTGAAAAGTATAACAGGTTTTATAACCTTTCTATAGGTATTGATATCATTCGGAGTTGCTTTGTCTATTCTTATCCGCATACAGACCCAATGATGCTCCCCGGAATCCCAGTAGCATTCAATGATCTTTCCGGAATAGGAAGAAATGTCTGATGCATCTGAAAATCATTTGGAGCCAAAAATTAAAAACAAATTATGGCTTCACCTTTCCAGATATTAATTTATGTTATAGCTAGCTTAGACGGATTCAATTGTAAACGGAGTCTTGCCAATGGAATGAATACATTTCAATCGCAATTCAAATATGACCAAAATCGGTTAGTTCATGCAAATAACTGTCATCTAGACAAATAATGATGACATTATGATCGTGTAAAGTAATAATGATGGTCTATAAGTTGTACAACCTTTAAAAATAACATTCTCTTCCATGAACTTCTTCCGTCCACGTTCAAACAGAAAAAGCATGGGACGATCACCAGCTCCCACCTGCCAACAAAGGCATCGTCAACAAATTGTCATAATAGAAAAGAATATAACACCAAATAAACTAATTTAAATTTTGAACTTGGGAAGAAGTACTTGTACAACCTCACAGAGGAAATCAACAGAGTTCATCTCAGGGTATTTCCACTTCAGAAGACCTTCATGTGTGCGAGGGACATATGGATCATCCCAACCCTGACAGAACCATCACTATTAACAATGGACAAGTAGATAAACCAAAAAGCCTGTATGCACATTTATGATGATATGTTCTCAGCCAGTTAGTAGTCGTTAAAAACCAAAACTTCTTAAGTATTAAAATTTCTCAAAATCCAATATTGACTCATGCGGCAAAAAAAGAACTAAGAAATATGAACTTCCCTAGTACAGCATGTTTTCAGTACATCATCCTTAAACAGATGATGTTTCCTACAAGCCATAGTGTTCGTCCAACTATCCTATACATCCAAGCTCAACTTGGGAAGTTCAGTCCTCTAGAGATACTAATTACTACCTGCAATACAAGACCGTCTGATGAATGCGATAGTTGTGGAATGAACTTATGTAGGAGCTTTGATACAGTGGATAGTAACCAAAATCCCTTCCTTCTCACCTAAAACAAAAATACGAAAATATAAACAAAATAGCTTATCCCACTGGAAAATGATTCTGAAAATAGAATACTAAAATAATCATTATACATACACTAAATGGTTCCAAGTCATATCTATAATAAGGATCGGTATTTTTTGAAAGGCCCTCACGCTCCATGTTACGAGGTTCAATCACTTCTTTCTCCAGCAATCTCCACCTTTCATAAAACGGCAGCTGCATGTATTAAGACCAAATGGGCATGTCAAAAGTCAGCCAATCACAACTGTGAACATCAATCCAAGGACTTACAGGGTTCCAGGCGTACGTTATCTAGTATATTATGTCCTTTTTAATGTTTTACCAACTTTTCAAATACTCTCATTGGAATGATTACATAATTCACATTAGCAGCCAGACTTTATTGGAAATTAGAAACCCACTCCCAGAAATATTGAACAGTATCTGCTATTTTATTGTACAGTAGTGAATTACAAGTTAATAAAATAGATACTGCTTCTCTGATGATAATGATGATGACGCCTTATTATTTCACTATTTGCATTGTCTAGGCAGAACCAAAAAATAAGGATTACTGGTGATCAGGTATTTTCAAACTTCCTAAGAAAAGGACACAATTCAGAGGTAGTTTCAAATCCAACTAGAAGCTTACATGTGCTCATTTTACTTCATGATTGTTTGTAGACACTTTAGTTAACTGAAATACAAATACCTTAGGAATACATCTGGTTTTAGTAGACCCCGAATTACAACAACTAAAAATAGCAAGGGTAAACAAGAGTTAACCAGTTTAAATTTCTTTATTTTATAGGTTTAATCCTTTTCGACATCCCTATTTATGTACGAATGTCTCAATTGGGTCCTCGTTTTTTAAAGTGTATCAAAATGGTCCCTAATTTTGAAAATTGATATCAATTGAGTCCTTTCCGTTAAGTTGGCTGGATGGCGTTAAAAAAATTGATGAGTGGATGCTAAACCCTAAACCCTAAACATCCACTCATCAATTTTTTTAACGCCATCCAGCCAACTTAACGGAAAGGACTCAATTGATATCAATTTTCAAAATTAGGGACCATTTTGATACACTTTAAAAAACGAAGACCCAATTGAGACATTCGTACATAAATAGGGATGTCGAAAAGGATTAAACCTATTTTATATAATATAATAGGAGTAAAACAAGCCATCAAAGAAGTCAACAATATCTCAACACTGTAGTTGTCAATAAATGTGTACCTCTGTCAAAGAGACCTGATTGATTGCCATCAAATCATAGATGAGGTATCTTCTCTCTTGCTTATGTGTGTGTGGATCCCTGTCAATAATCATCTCCCCATCAAGTAATGTGTAGTGGTGATTTCTCTCAGGTGTACCCTTGAAAGCAATTGAGTTATCATTTAGATAACCTAAAAAAAAATTATAAAAGACGAGACACAGCTTCCAAATACCCAAGTCAGATAAAACTCACTTGACAACAAAGTAAATTGAATAAACATATATACCCCATTTGAATATCTGCAAGGAAATCGCATATTGATCCTGTGGAAGAGAAATTTTCTGTCAATCAAATAACATTCATCACAAGTAATCAGCATCATATAGCGTGTCCCATCAGCTTTCCATGTGGCATAGTAATATCGTTGCCTCAAGAGTTGCAGGTTGTCCCTGCAAAAGAAAAAACAATGATCTAAAGTAAGTTGTTAAAACCAAAGAAGATGATTAACAAAAATGAAGACTTAGATTTACAATCAAGTTTTAAAATTAATCTCCTCACTCAAACTCAACTGCATAAAATGAATATTTTGCTCATTTCTCATAAAAACAGAAAAAGGATAGAACTAAGAAATGTCTCACAGAACATCCATTAACTCAGCCAAATTTGTTTGCTAAGCCAAACAGCAATTTGAAGTTAATTTCAGCATTTTTTTTACTGGTAGGAATTGAACACATGTCAAGAAGTTTATAACAACTTAGTCAGGTCGCTTTGACAATTAGTAGAATATTTTGTAAATACAAAATAATATTCAAATAAAATCTTAAATATTCATAAAAGAAATTAAAAATAGATTTTAAATCTAACTCAACTTCACAAAATTAACCTACAAGATAAGATTTACACCTATTTATATACTATAATTTGACTAAATCTCTAGTTGATGTGATAACAAAAACCAAAAACTTGTCTATGTAAATGCAAAATGGATCAAAAAAAATTTCAATTGACAGAAGTTAAATTATAACATATACAGGGTGGAAATCTGGAATTTGAAGTTCCAAAATGTTTGAAAATTAGTCACAGAGGTTTTGACAAATGATCCATCCCAAATTAAACCAACAGAAAGTATGAAATCATGACTTCTCTATTGGCATCTCTGTATAAGATTTAATATATCATAAAGATCCTGTTATGTTGCACTTGGTTATTCTTCTCCATCAGCTCTACTAAACAATAGAAAAGATTTTTTTTAATGTAGTGAAAGAAATGTCAGCCAATTTGAAAATTTCTGAAATAAATATGTTAAACAAAATTTGCGAAAAGCACAAGATGAAAATGTCAATGAATATTGAAAACTTCCTGTTAAACAATTGAAAGACGAGTGACGAAAGAGAACACATACTTTAGGTATTGTTAATTCCTAAGACCTAGTAGATTAGAAAAATCGTTAATGTCCATATCAGTAAAACAGAGAAGTCCTTTCTAAAGTTCCGTATAAATCTCAACGTAACAAAAACCAAAACGATCAAATGTATTAAGATTGGACCTGTTCAGAGAAACAGGGTGTGATCCAGGAAACTGCAATCGTCCTCTTCCCTAAAAAGAGATAATATTAAAAATAAAAACCAAAAATAATGCAATTAATTCATGGAATAAGAGTAATCACATGAAACTAATGTTTCCAAATAAAAAATTATTTGGATTCAAAGTTCCCCTGGAATTTTAATGAGATGCGTCATATACAACACATTGCTCTAGATAGCATAAGGGGGAGATGACAAGAGAAATAGAGAGACAGGGAAATATTGCTAAATTGAAATTTATTTCCTAGACATTACAGTAGTTATATTATATACATTAAGACTCTTCGTAGACAAATATTGCGTAGGAAAAGAGTGAACGGGTGCTACTTCCAAAACACTATTTCCTATGAAAATTAAATCATATACGTGATGCATGAATTTTGTTAACATGTGATACAAAAAAAAGGCATTCTTGATTATCTCAACTACGTTGAGTTTAAGTCATTTTCAAGAATATATATATATATATATATATATATATATATATATATATATATATATATATATATATATATAATTCAACAAAAAGCCAATTCAGAAACCCACCCCTGTGTTCAACTTGAGCAGTTGATAACAAACTTCTTGCATCGCTCTTAGCTGATTTGGAGGAATTGGATCTCCCAAAACATCATCGGTTGTCAATACTTCATTTCTGACTATATTCTCCTAGAAGATAGAACCAAACATAAGCAAAATCCACATAAATATATAATTCCCAGAAGAAAAAAAATTGTGAACAGACTTAAGGTTCGTAAAAACACGTCATATTTTCTATTTCAACTAAGCACATAAATGAGAAAAAAAATGGAATTATATAAGGAAAACAATTCAATATTAAAGTGGCCACATATTTATCTAATAGCCACTTATTTAAAAAAAAAAGTTTTGTTATAAGCATATACAACTAAGTCTCGACAACGAAAGTAGAAAGATGCAAAAGATGAAGCCAATTCTATTTTTATGCCATATCAGATATTTTTCAACAAAAATAAAACAAATTAAATGGAAGACTCGTGTTCATACAAACTGGTTGGAAATAAGTTACACTTCAAGCCTCCATCGAAGTAAGGTGTTCCTTCAACCCAGTGGAACAACAGTAAATCGTATAACTAAGAAGTTAAGTAAACACAGTCAACAAAGTGGACATACCTGTTCTGGAATGTGCCCATAATTGTCCACAGCCGGGACAGTTGGGCCCCGATAATCAGGATCCGAAGTTCTCTTCCATTCAGGAGTTTGAGGACAAACAAGATCTTCAGGTTTCTTTTCACGATAAAACATGTACAGGGCGTCAATATAGTCCTGCTTGTAAATTCCTGGGTGACGTGCCAAAGCAAATTTATTTATCGCCTGGAAGATAGCAAGCACAAAATTGCATTACACGTTAATTAATCAATTCATGCAGGTATTGAAAACAAACCAATGAATTGTCCAATAAATTTACTCACCTCGGTAACAGACATAGATTTCGTACGCACAAGAAAGTGAACAATCATATAACCTGTGCGATTATGCCCATGGGTACAATGTACAAGTATATATTTCTTTTCATTTGTTCTTTGGGAGCAAAAATCTTGAACCTAAAATGAATATCTAACAAGTATAAATCATAAAACCTCAAGTAAGATATCAAGCACTGTACCACCATTGTTAGGAACACTAACAAGAAGACAATACTTGACTATCAAATTGTGAGCATTAATTAAAAAAAATCAGTAAAAGTAATGCTCGTGAATTCTAACAGTGAACAATACTATCAACACTGAAAAAAGGAGCTACCTCCTCACAGAACTTTTGTACAGATTGATCATCAGGTACAGCATCTCTTCCTTTGCATCTTATCTGCACAAACAAATAGAAAATCTAAAGTCAACTGCAATTAAAATTTCATAAACAATAGAATGAAGATATAGTTACCTTGACATGAGCAATTCCTTCTTTTGTCCAATCTGATAGAGGATAATAACGAGTAGTATTTGTCAGATCAATCACTAAACCAAGCTGCAAAAAACATAAAGTTAAGGACTATGAAGCTGATTGCAACACATTGTATACAACACTACAAAGAAAACAAGCATTCATTCATGGGACACAATGTAAAATCACAACAATGAAAGATACTCATTTTTTTAAGGATACTTTTAAATTGCTTGAAATTCGTTTTTCTTAGTCCCGCAATATTTGGTACAGCTATTCAGGTAACAGAGAACATTTAAAAGATCCCACAATATTTCCAATTTTCCTCTTTCCATGATTACTAATCTTTCTGTTTGCGCAAACAAAATATAAATACTAATATCCTCATTCATCCTGTTTCTACCTCTTTCTCCTCAAATCCTACACCGTAATCTAAGCTGTTTGGTGTAACTTGCACCAAATCCTTGTAAAGCACATTACATTGAGTTGAAAATAAGACTTATTTTATTATTCTCAAATCATTAAAAATACATTCTCATACCCTCTATTTGTAATAATCTAGTTCTCCTAAAAAGAGAAATAGGAAAACTAGAAAAATAAAATAAAATAAAAGATTATGTATCTATTTCCTCTAATTAGGAAGATTCTAAAGATATTATCTCAAATTACAACACATTGTGTCATATATATGTGAACAATAGAAAGTTCCTTTAAATGTTGTGAGCAATAAAATGAAAATTTGCTTAACATGACAAAATGAAAAGTTCAATCACACTAAAAAAGATGATAAAAAAGTCACATCAATAGATTCAAACAAATCCATCCTATGACTTATCTATTTATATTGGCAACTTGTGCACGTCAATCTACTATTGTCTCCCTTAATATACTTAAAAACATACTTATTTCCAAGCTGAATATATTAATCAGAGGAAATTGTTTATTACTGTGCATTTGATATACTTACTTCCCGACCTAAGACTCTTTGTTGATGAATCGCTTGTTTAGGAGTATATTTTTCACGTGGAATGTTATCGTTGAAGGATTCACCAAGTGGAACCTTTGAAGGGATTATGCGTCCTAATTCTTGTCCATGTGCTGGGCAGTCAAACCAACCTGCAATATACAATCAACTAAAAATAAAAATCTATAAAAAATAAAGCACAGCATCATAGAGTAACGACATTACAAGAATGAAGAGCAGTAAAACAGAATTCAACTTCGTAAAGAAAATTGTAGGCTAGTGTAATAAGTGGAAATGGGCATGACCATTAATTTTGTAAAGGATTAATGGGTTAGGAAGTTAGTTGTGATTAAAAGTTATATATAAGACCTTGATATGGAAATGGGATATCCATTAATAAAATTGTTGAGGAATGTTTTAATTCCTTGAGTGAGATCCTGGTGAGATATGTGTGTGTAATTTTGTATGCCAGTGTTTTCTAAGTAAAGGTGAGGAAGATAGTAAGACTGATATCCAACTCAATCTTTAACAGTGGTATCAGTTAGTGAACAGGTGGACAGAGATTGTGGTAGGAAAGCACAATCAAAAATTGGAGGTACCTCTAGACATATTAGACCAAAGGTTGATAAAAAAAGGCAATCAAGTTGTTACTGAACTACCAGTCCATTGGAATCATACGAGTCCAAAGGATGCTATTTGGCATGAGTCAATTGAAAAAGCAATTTCCAAATGTAAAATGGCAGGAAGTATTACGGAGCAGGGAGGAGCAAATGTCCTTGGGGCAAGGCCTTCACAAGATGGGGCCATTGTAACGGGTAGAAATAGGCATGATCATTAATTTTGTTAAGAATTGATAGGATAGGTAGTTATTTATGATTAAAAGTTATATATAGGACTTCGATGTATGGAAATTGGATATCCATTAATAAAATTGTTGTGTATTCCAAGAGTGAGATCCTGGTGAGATCAGTGTGTAATTTTGAGTGCTAAGGTTTTATGAGTAAAGGTGACGAAGAGAGTAAGATTGATGTCAAACTCAATCTTTAACACCTGGAGCCAACTATGACAAAAGAACTTAGTAGAAAACCATTCGTGCATAGCGTATTAGTTGCACACACAAAAAAATGGCAAATTAGTTAAAGAAACAGGTCTTGTTCGTGCAATAGTGACTTGTAATAGTGAGTTCAAACTATGTAATCAACTTTAATTTTCCAAGAAGAATAATGATTAACCAAAAGATAAAGTCTGCGTCTCTAGTAAAGGCCATGAAATATGCCCGTATGTCACAATGCCTACAGCTTATAATTAACACTTCACAAAAATAACAGACATTTAACATAGACAACCATCTTCCATATAGGCCCTCATTTGGTATAACCTTTTTGGAGGATTATAATTGTTCTCTTTAACTCAAAAAATCTCTTTCATGGAGCCATTATGAAGAAAAAACGAGTATCTCGCTATAATAAGTTGATCCAAACACGATAACTCTAGTTGGTGCAGGGAAAAAATAAGCCTCCAAAGCCAAAGGTAACTTATAGCTTCACTTATTTATAGCAACTCCATAATTTGTATAGTTAAGTTCCAAATAGAAAAATGGAAAATACGCTAGAATGAGATCGAAGTAGCGGGCAACATCTTCACAACATAATAGTCTATAATTGTCAACCAAATCCGTCTGAATTAAATGTAAGACAAACAAATACAAGAACCTACCATCAGGAACCATGTTCCTATCATAAGGTCTAGAATTCATATTGTACGGTCCCCGTTCATGCCCTTGATCCATGTATGGGGGCTTTCTTTTCAAACCTCTGCGTGTATCTTCATTATTCTGTTGCATAAAGAACTCACAATAAGAAATAGAATGGGAGGTATCTGAACAGAAATAAACGACAAAAGATAAACAAGTCAACACTAATCTAAGAAAATGCAGAACATAAAATTGCAAGTAGTAGAATCAGTTGAACAAATATAACTAAAGAGCAATAGCTACACTTCCACGCACACGTATATACCAGAACAACCAAAAGGTCGTTGTGCACGCAGTTTGCACAGTGAAATTCATTGGCACAAGACAAAACAGAAAAAACGTCACCTTAAAATATTTCCATAGGTACCATAATACTTTAAGACAAACGCTCACAAAGCAAAATTCAGAAAAGCATGATAAAGGTGGATACAGTTACTCATGCGTCACTGAATTTGGAAAACTGCTTATTTTAAATTGTGAAAACGTGACATTAGACGACGCATTACATCTACCGGTAGTATTAATCCACGAACAAAAAAAAAAACAGATACAAAACATGTGCCTTGTATTCTTGAAAATGAAGACCGATGTTAAGCAGAAAAGAAATAAGTTGAATTATTCTGGAGCGTTGGTTTTTGGTCCTAGTCGCAATCGTGGTGCTGGGTAAACCTAGATTATGTGGCGAGTAACTAATAAAGGGATGAAGTAGAGGAGTAGAAACAGAAAACATATGCAGAGAGTGAAGATTATGGTTGCGGAAAGGATGAATCGAATCTACCATGTGATAGCTCATGGGAGTAACAGATTGAGAAGAGTACGAGAGTGAGGTGAGAGAGAATGTGGTTAGGGTTTTTGATGGATGAAGAAACGGAAAATTGATCTTCGAAGGAGAAGAATTTAAAGATCTGCTGTGGTGTGCGCCACCATACATATCCGGGTCTTCGCCCCGTAGAGAACCGACATAACCACCTCTTTTTTCTCTCTTCTTTTTCTCACTTTATTTATTTATTTATTTATTTACACTTACCTCTCCTGCGTTCTTTTCAAACTTTATCCGACACCCCTGTATTTTTTTAAAAATAATAACTGAAATCATTTACTAAATGATGAAATTATTTAATTTAAAAATAACACCCAAAAGAAAACTTTACTAAGTTAAAATCGTAGAGATATTGCGTCGTTCTCTATATGGTTTGAGAAAAGGAAAATGATACTCGAACAACCAAATTTGACAACATTTGAACACGGTACACGTGTCAGCGTTTGAGCGGTCCACGTTTTAAAGGAAAAAAGCTGTTGCATTCTGAGAAAACCTGCTTCAACTGTGACGTGGCGAGGGACGGGCACGGGCAGTTTAGGGTGTGCGTTTCAAATTTGAAATGATATTCGAACTTCGTAGAAAGAGAAGCGGCGCGAACATTGGGGACGAATGGTGTGACCTAGACAGAGAGACGAGAGAGTTGGAGAAAGGGTTCACGAGCGAGAGAGAGACCGAGTCCTTCCGGAGTGCCGCCGTTCACTGTTGAAGGCCGTGTCGGAGAGATCGAACGCCTCCAGCCCGTTCCGTTTGACGGCGCTGCAGCTCCGACGTGGAGCGCTCGACGCGAACACGGCATCGTGTTTCCTCCGTTCCGGCCCAGCGACCTAGGGAGGCGTTGAAGGTGTCGCTTCGTCCCAGGTGGTTCCGTCCCTGTCCCGGAGTGCCGCCGGACCTTTCTTCTAAAGATATTGCCGTCATGAAGAGGCGGATTGCAAATGTTCTTGAACCTGGGGAAACGGTATGTATGTATTATTTCATTCTTAATTTTCTAATTTTTTATTTCTTTGTTCTACTGAAGTATCATTGTAAAATACAATATTTATTTTCCAATTCACTCCAGAGTAGTTGTAGATCATCCATTTGTTTAGGCAATCATTGGTTTTTTATGTGGCCAAGGAGTTGTGGAATTTCTTGCTAAGGGTAGTTCATATCCTTAAAAAATATTATCCAGTTAAAAATATTTTACTCTCAAATCTGAACGTGTAAGGAATGTGTAATTTTGACATTGTGCTTTTCAAGTTGGAACAAATAAATACAGAAAATAAGAGAACCCGAATCTGCTGTTGACTCCATAGTTGCGTATGCAAATTTACTTTTAACTTGAGTTGAGTATGGCAACCCTAAACCGTTATCAGAGAAAGCCTGTTAATTGCCATTTTTTCAAAATAAAGGATTAATGGTGTTCATAAAGATAAAAATATAAGAAACAATATTTAAAGTTATATTTGGCTTGTATCTAACTGCAATTATTAATTTTATATCATGTTCATTTACATGTTCTCTTTATATCTTGTAAATCTTTATACTTGACTAGGCTGGAATTATATATCATATATCTACTTCGTTAAGATTTTTTTGAGGTTCATTAGTTGGGCAGTATTAACCGATATTCTTCCAATAGGTATTGCAAGCCTTGAGAAGGCTAAAAGGTAACAGTGACAGAAAGGCAAAAATGTCTGCTGAGACTAAGGTTGTATTTGACCAGCTAACTGAGGATGCTATGAAGCTGATGGAGAATGGTGAATACAGTTGAGTTAATCCCTCCGGGCTTTGTAGATATTATGCATTGTGTAGACATGTAATCATTTAGATAGGCTGATGAGACTCTATGTCATGCGACTTGTTTTGATTCACTGTTTCTTTAGTTGGTATGCCTACATTATGCTTAACTTTGGCTCCTTGACCTTTTTCGCAGATGTTTATCATGAAAAGCGAGAGGTTTTTGATCGTGAAGCGGGTTAGTGTTATACACTATGCTTTATTCTACTTATATTATGTTTTGTTGTTTCATTATGTTTACATTGTTAACAACATGATGTAATATGTTGTTTGATTTTATAATTTATTTGATTTAACTACTTGGTTTTACTATTATAATACTGTTCAACTTATGTTGTTATTATAGATGACGAACGCTTGATCATAGATGACGAACAGTCGTAGGCTTGAACCGTTAGAGCCAAGAATGACCGAACGGTATATCCGCGAGGCCGAACGGTCGTTAAGCGGAACACTGGTGTGGATGAGCGGCAGGAGAGAAAGACGAGCGGTAGATGAGGGAGGACGATAGGACGAACGGTTGGAAGCTTGACGATGACCGAACGCTTAAGGCTGCGAAATGCCGAACGTGCTGAAGGCTCACGGTTTAGGACGAACGGTCACAGCAACAGTGGGAAGAACCGAACGCGCTCAATGGAGGACGAACGCTTCATCTCTTTTTTTTTTTTTATATTTTTATTTTTATTTTATTTTTATTTTATTATTTTTATTTATGATGAAAATAAAATTATTAATCAACCCGGACGAAATTGAGTGTTGACAGAGTTATTGATGATCAATTGGGTCCTCCAATTTTGAAAGTGATCAATTTGGTCCCTAATTTAACAAAATTGAGTCAATAATACCCTTTCCGTTAAATGCAATGGACGTCATTAACTTTTTAAACATGTGGTATGTTGAAGCATCCTTCAAATAAAACTGTGCCACCTGCAAATAAAAGGATGCCTCAACATGCCACATGTTTAAAAAGTTAACGCCGTCCATTATATTTAACGGAAAGGGTATTATTGACTCAATTTTGTTAAATTAGGGACCAAATTGATCACTTTCAAAATTGGAGGACCCAATTGAAACGAACCCACAAATATAAGGACCTCCGAACCTATTAAACCTTGAATTAATGCAGTATAGACTAGGAAGGTCGTCTCTCAAGGACCAATATTGCGGTTCAGTCATAAATGACACACGAAAAAAAGGGGGGGGGGGTTTGGATTGTTTTGTAAGGAAAATTAAATTAATTAAAAGTTGAAAGTTAAAAACAATTGACAAAATTATGAAAATTAAAAGCTGAAAGCAGAAAACCGAACGGTTCTAACCAGTGTTAAAACCGAACAGTGATATAAAAGACCGAACGATCCAAAGCACAGAACGAAAGGTTGAAGTATAAATTGCACAGAAGTAAAAACCGAGCTGTAATAACATTGAGACCGAGCGGTCTCCGAAAATGGATTTGTGTGAACGCTAAATACCGAGCGTCCTAACCGCACGGTTCTTATAACAAGGCCGATCGGTTAAGGCAGTAAATCAGAAATGAGCACAATAAAGCCGAACGGTAAAAGCAGCTTAAACAGTTAATGAAAAGGATGAACGATATTAGGTGACCGAACGGTATGAAGATAACAGGCAATGGAAAATGATATTGAAAACTAAACCGAACACAAAAACGAACGTTAATGACCGAACGGTACAAGAATATTCATTCATCAAGCTAAAGGTACCAAGACCAGAGCTAAACCAGAAAATAAAGAATCAACCGAACGGTTAAAGCAGCAAGGTAAAGACCGAACGTCCATACTGTGACCGAACGGTAGATGTAAGTATAAATGAAGGAGCCATTCGATCTCTAACAGACCGAACGGTATGAAAATTAAGAACGAACGGTCGATAAACAACAAGCACGAACACAGAGATAAGTCGAACGTCACAGAGCAAATAAAAATCAGATGAAAGATGGACGAACGATCTCTAACAGTGACGTTAAAGACCGAACGGTTTGACAGGCAGAAATAGTAAACGTGCAGAATTCAAAACTAGCAGAAACGCAATTGCAGGATCAGTAAACTCGCACAATAAAGCTATCAGTACAAACGAACGTCAAAATTAAATTGCAAACAATCAACAACAGTATAAATTAAATGGCCAAAATGGTAAACGTCTACTGTGCCAATCACCAACAGCTCCTACTGCCGTGACTTCTCCTCGGCTGGAACTCCCTATGCACCTCACAGCACCTCACGGCACCTCACGACACCTCTACTCTCATACAACAATCTCACTACATTACATTATCTGGAGTTCAAAACTAATCTACTGAACTTGGAGGAGAAGAACCGAGAGCCTCCTCCCAAGCGTAACCCTCTCACTCACGGCCTCTCACTCTTTTAAAGCCAAATTCTCAAGTCTCGTTCTGGTGCTGCCTCGTGCGTTTCCAGCCAGGTTGCCATGCTGTTGTCTCCCATTAGCAACCTTTAATGAATTTCTTCCATCACTCTTTTGCTTCTCTGTCAGATAAAGCCATGTGGGGCCCTCCATTTTGTTTACACTTCTGCATGTTCTGCACACCATCGCTGCCCATGCTGGAATAAACAAGGTCTGTGTCAGCTTTCCACTTCTCTCCCATCTCAACATGTGCATCCAATTCGGCTGGACTTGAAGATGGTGTGTGTTGTCGTTGCTGCTGTTTGATGCAGCTGGACGTGAATGCTTCCAACGTTGCAGCTCCCAAGCTTCTCATGGGCGTGCTGCTGGAACTGCTAGACGGATGAGGTGTGAATGAACAGAAAACGAAAACTTAATACATAATATTCATATTCAAGCACAATGAATTTAATTTAAACTCTCTTTAAGAAATGCCAGATATTTGAACTAGACAGGAGGTGACCAACATGATAGTAATAACCAAATCAAAATAACACAGAATTCAATGTATAATAACACTACACCAACACAAAAACTGAAATTACATTACACCAACACAATCAACTAAAACAACAAATTGGAAATCATAACAAACATTGTCAGCATTTGTTAAACCACGACAAAAAAGAGAACAAAAAAATAATAGTCATTTACTAATTCATATAATTTGTGCCACATAAAACAACATTTTCTAACACTCATGGTACAGGGACAGAATTGGTACCTTAGGCAAAATAAGTGGATACCTGTGTGCCAGTTTTTGCACAACAAGGCCAACTACATCCATCACTTTCATTTTGGGGTGTCTTGTTTGTTTTCCCTCATTTTATCTACTTCTAAGTAATCTGGGAACACTCATGTTAACATTATTTCATATAATTCGTGCCACATAAAACAACATTTTCAAACACTCATGCTACAGCAAGAGAACTGGTACCTTAGGCAAAATAAGTGGGTACCTGGGTGACAGTTTTTGCTCACCACGGCCAACTACGTCCACCACTCTGATTTTGGGGTGGCTTGTTTGTTTTCCCTCATTTTATCTACTTCTAAGTAATCTGGGAACACTCATGTTAACATTATTTCATATAATTCGTGCCACATAAAACAACATTTTCAAACACTCAAGCTACAGGAACAGAAATGGTACGTTAGGCAATATAAGTGGGTACCTGGGTTCCAGTTTTTGCACACCAGGACCACCTACGTCCATCACTCTCATTTTAGGGTGGCTTGTTTGTTTTGCCTCATTTCAGCTACTTCTAAGTAATCTGGGAACAATTTCTTAACATTTTATTAACAAAATCGTCTCCCATAAATATACATTCTCTAGGACCCTAGGTTCACCAACATCACTGCTACCAAACCCGAATGAAGTGGGTTATTAAATTCCATTTTTTGACAGCAAGGCCAACTAGGTCCATGACTACCAATCGAACAGAATTACAGCAACAATGTAAGATTAACCACAGAACTTGTATAAAAATGAGTAACAGAACAACACCAAATCCAATCCAAAAACAACATCATCCATGTATTCAACATTCATTCCACTGAAAAATCAAAAAACAAACCAACCTTCAGTGAAGACGACGTGTGGCGGTTGGAACGGAGACGGTTGCCTAAGGTGTCGGTGGAACTCACAGTGCGGAAAACCCCTCTTTTTGGTCCACCTCACAGCCCACACTCCGGCGAACCTCCGGCGGCACTCCGGGACAGGGACGGAACCACCTGGGACGATGCGACACCTTCAACGCCTCCCTAGGTCGCTGGGCCGGAACGGAGGAAACACGATGCCGTGTTCGCGTCGAGCGCTTGATGTCGGAGCTGCGGTGCCGTCAAACGGAACGGGCTGGACGCGTTCGATCTCTCCGACACGGCCTTCAACAGTGAACGGCGACACTCCAGCAAGGACTCGGTCTCTCTCTCTCTGTCGCTCGTCAACCCTTTCTCCAACTCTCTCGTCTCTCTGTCTAGGTCACGTTTGAGCGTCTCCAATGTTCGCGCCGCTTCTCTCTATACGAAGTTCGAATATCATTTCAAATTTCGAACGCTCACCCTAAACTGCCCGTGCCCGTCCCTCGCCACGTCACACTTCAAGCAGGTTTTCTCAGATTGCAGCAGCTTTTTCACCCTAAAACGTGGACCGCTCATACGCTGACACGTGTGCCGTGTTCAAATGTTGTCAAATTTGGTTGTTCGAGTATCATTTTCCTTTTGTAATTGCTAAGTTACTAAGGAAATTCTAGTTTGATGATGAACTGCTGACCCAGTGGTTTGGCTGCACCATTGGATAGATGTAAAAGGATTCAATAACGGTAACGATGCACAGTAAATCTTGGTGGCATAACTAAATTCTGTAATACTCAAGACTTCCAAAAGATCAGAAATTCAGACTTCAAAACTTCAATATACAACCACTTTCATCATAGAATCTGAAGAAGTAATAATTAGATCGGGAAAAGTATAACTGTTCAAATTCTTAGAAAGTCCTCTGACTCAAAACCATCATGTCTCGCAAAGAGCAAGTTATTGCTTCCTTCCTCTTCCTTTCTTGCTTGGTTGAGCATCCATTTGCTCTTTTCCAGTGACTTCTGATAGATCAACTGCAGAATTACAAGTGATGGAGAATGTAGAAAGAAATCTCAGCACCAGACAAGAAAGAATATCCAAAACACAATCAATGTAAACCATAAAGGAATATTGCACTGAGTGGTTTCGTATTCTCAAAAGAATCTGTCTTTGACCAGTTTTATAGATAACACGAATGTTGCACAGAAGTCTTTGTAGTTAAAGCATCATCACATTAACAGCTTAGAGTAAGACATACCATCAGGACCACGGGCCAACAAAGCAAAGAACATATTGTTCAGTTTTTCCATCTTCTTAGCCTCCTGTGCTTGGTCTGTCTTGTACTTTAGACACTGTAAAAAGTACAACAATTGACAATTAGAAATTAAGATTACGAGGCTAATAATGTAAGAGGCAGTCAATCATAAAACAATGGAAAATGATGCTAATTGCTAGGAATATAATTATTACAAATCATTGAATAACAGATTTTGTTCTGCTAATTAAAATGAGAGCTCATACGCGGCTAAATTAAATTTTCACCACCAACAATCATGAGAATTTTATTAGTATATTATTTTCTTTGTCAGAATAATTATAATGTTAGAGTCATTATTAAGTCTAAGAAGGGAGTAGTGTGTTGGGAGCTGCTTCCTGTTGTACCTAGTTATGTCCCTAGGTATCTAGTAAACTTTTTTGATCTTTCATCTTCCCATTATATCAGATTTCTATCATTATAAATAGAAGATGATTAGAGGGGTCTTTCAAGCCCTCAAAAATATATTTCCTCTCTGTTTTAATCTTAAGCTTCTTTTATGCATATTATATTCTTCTTTAGAGAATCTGATAGAATAATTTTATTGGCAGAGTTATATACCACCCGAATTAAAAGGGCAACCCAACTGAAACATTAATGGGTAACTTCACGTGTATTGCCGTAGTTAAAGAAGTATGGAGTTACTTAAGATTAAAAACAGAGAAAACACTTTTGGAGGGCTTAAAGGACCCTCTTATGGTCTTCTATTTATAACAATAAAGAGCTGATACACTAGGGAGATGAAAAAATCAAAGGACTGTACTTGACTGCTAGGAACAGAACTAGGTATAGTTGGAAGAGACTTCCCAACACACTACTCCCTACTTTAGACTTAGTGATTACACTAGCATACACAGATTTAATTATTATTCCAACAAAATTGATATTATATAATCAACATAATCTAGATTATATATGTATTATTAGGAATGTTTTTATTTATTTCCATATCACATATTTATTTTCAGAGGATATCAAATTTCATCTATTCATTGCATTCATTCCTTTTTCTAGATAGATATAATTGAAACACCCACGTTGCTTCATAAACACGGTCTTAGCTCAATGTTTCTTTCTTTTCTAAAGTTTATCATAAGATCTTGTTTTTCGGAAATGTGTCCGGTAGACCCATTTGTCTTTGAAGGATTTTTATTTTTTTGCAAACCTTTCACAGGTTCCCTTTCACTATTTAGGCACAACTTCCAATGAGTTTTTGACAACCACCACTCTTTCCAGCAAATATAGGGTTGTGATCGCATCGTGCCAATTCATCCACAAACATCATCCAAAATGCAAACCATGTTATGTCATCGCATTGGACATACAATTGATAGGTATTTGAAGCTAAATGGGAAAACCCCTCAATCACACAATATTGCCCAACCATATATTGTTAAGTCACCTGTTGCTCCTACCTTATTGGTTGATTTATCTACACCAATGTTTAAACACTTTATGGTATGCAACATGCCAATCCTCCAGTAACACTGCTTTGGTGGCACACACCGTAATTCATTCACTGGTCTCTCTCAATCTCCCTCCCTTGGTCCTTGGGTCATTGACTCCAGTGCAATTGATCATGTATCTAGTAATCCTTCTCTTTTCTCTTCCTTTACTACCGTTGTCAATTTTCCTTTTATAACTGCAATTAATGGTTCACAAACACAAGCTTGTAGCATAAGTACTACATAACCCTTCTCATACCTTACAGTTGACTTTGTTGTTTTTATACCCGTAATTGATCTCCTAATTTACTTTCTATTACCCATTTAACCAATTCCCATGATATTATCCTAAACTTTATTAAAAATAATGTTACCTTGAAGGATCGGATATCAAACCAGACAATTGATGCTAGATTTGAGTCACATGGCTTTTACTACCTCTCTCCATCACCACGGCTATGTGCTTCGGTGATCTATCAATGATGATTCATTAAAAATTAAGACATCCCAGGTTGACAAAATTGCAAAAGGCAATGTCTGTCTTCTTTGAAATGTGAATCATAATTAAGTAAACATGTTCCTCGATCTTTTCTTGACTGTCTTAATAAACAAGTTGTCTCTTTTTCCTTTAATTCACTCTGATATTTGGCATCCTTCCCATACTATTACCCCTTTTTATTTTAAATATTGTTACCTTTATTGATGGTTATTCTACATGTACTTGGATTTTATGGTTATTCTAGATATATCTAGACATGGTTATTGAATGATCGAAAGTGTTTTCTATGTTTCAAACTTATATTTATGAAATCAAAAACACAATATTATATATGCATAACTTTTTTTCGTGGTGGCAATGCTCATGTGAATATTTGTCGAGCCAATTTCAATAAGTTATCAAATAATATCATTCACCAGACTTCGTGTAATCATAATCCTCAACAAAAAGGAGAAGCCAAAAACAAAAACATATATTTTATTCATACTATTTGGGTACTTCTTCATAGTCATCTTCACCAATTTTGGGGACATGTTATCCTTAGAACATGCTATCTCATTAATTGGATGTCATCATCTTTCCTTAAGAATTGGGTAGCCCGCTGTGTCCTTTTTTCCTTGTTGCCCTCTGTACAATCTTTATTGTACAAAACATCACACTTGGTTGAGATAAATTTTTCCTTGGTTATTTAAATGTGTCTTCATGGGATATAATCCTTGTCAAAAATGGTATCGACTTTTCTCTTCTGATCTTCATAGGTATAGTGGAGGACATGCCTAATCCTTCCCCATCAACCTTTCCTGCACTAGATCCGGTCTCCTCTAAAAATGATCGGCCTATTTTTGTTCAGAAGGTATACATTCTATCATTAACCCTCGTCTGCACCATACAAACCTTAGTTATCATCAACTTTCCACCATACACTATGCTTGTATATCCACATTATCTTCTATTAATTTTCCTAAGTCACACGGTGAAACTCTATCCCATCCAGAGTGGAGACAACCAATGATTGAGGGAGAAGTGTGCATTTCAAAGTAGTGGTACTTAGGTGTTGGTTCCTCTTCCAGCTAGAAAATCAATTGTTTGGTGATAATGGTTGTATACTCTTAAAACAAGACAAGATGGAACCATTGGTCGTTATAAAATTGGACTGGTTGCCAAAAGGTACACACAAATCTATGGCCAAGATTATATTGACACCTCCCCTCCTATTACTAAAATGACATCTATTTGACTTCTCTTTTCCATTACAGCCATTCACCATTAGACAATTTCAGCTTGACGTCAAAAATGCCTTTATTGTGTAAAAAACGTGGAATTTGAGAGCTTTTAAGTTTGTGTGGATCCTTTTTGAGAGCCAACTTTTGGAACCGTGTTAAGTTTCTTTTTCATTTTGGGCTCTTGTAAACCTAAGCCCATAAAACCCACTAGCAACAGAGAAAAACACCTTCATTGACCTGACATCACCACATCCTTTTCAAACTCTATTGCAACATGTGTCATCTCGTACCAGGCCCCCAAAATGCATTGTATGAACCACTGCAACCAGAGCTCTTTATTGTGTGCTTGAGGTTGCAGACTCTCTGTTTGGTTTCTCTACTTCTGCTGCTCGGCTTGGTTGGTCCATTGATTCTCTACTGTGGAAGAAATAAGGATCTCTAGAGCAATTATGATTTCAATTTGGATGATCTATTTTAGAGGTCTAGTCTAAGAGTTCAAATGTTGTGTTTTGCTACTTGGCACTACTACAGTCATTTTTATGCTGCTTTGTTATTTATGACTTGTGAAATGAGCTTTGTGTGGGGTTTAGCCACTGACTTTCATATGCTTATTAGTATGTGATTATAAATTTAACCTTAATTAAATGTTACATGGGTTTTTCTCCCTTATATTACATGCATTTGTACGAATTTTATATATCTTATAGAACCTTATGCATCATGTTGTGGTTCCATGGTTTACGATTTTGTATCCCCTTTCCAAGTCTCAATACAATCCCAAGTTGAATTCCTTGGTGTATTGCTAACATTTCTCTAAAATTATATAATGCCAGAGGAGAACAAAACATTCAACAAAACATTAACTTAATGTCCAATTAGGCCATTGATCAGCCTTAAACTCATATTTCATTCCAAATTATTTGGAAACACAATCAGGCAATGTTCATGACATTGATGCACGCCAAAAAACAAAAGAACTAATTTAGACTTTAAGCAAAACAGAATGAGGTGTTTATAGTCCTAGAAGAAGAGTAGTCCATTTATCCTCTATCCAAACCAAATACCTTATAAAGTGAGATACTAATATAATCAGATAGTAAATAATCACTAGATTACAAACCTCAACTTTCAAATCACATCAACAACAAAATAAATAGTAGAGTAAATTGCACTAACCACCTCTTAAAAATACAAAAAACATTCCTGAATTTTTCCATCCCTGCACACCTCCCTTAATTGTTTAAAAAACATTATACTAACATTCTTTATACATTACAGTAACCACCCTAATTGTTTGAAAGCATTACACCGTCTACCCCTATAAGGTAGATGTTAATAAGCAGAAGGTGCTTGTGTAATTTCACATAACCTTAGGACTGATTAGTGTAATTTATTCTACAAGCACCTCCACCTTTTTAACATTTACAGTAACTTTAGAAGGAGAACAGAACACAAAACAAGAGGAAAGAGAGGATCCAGTAGGTTAGAGTAGAGAGGGAGAATTACAAGGGAAAAGAGGAACAAACAAAGGCAGAGAGAGGGATCATGTATTAGGAAAGGGTCGTGCAGCAATTAGGGTATTTTGATCAAAATGGGTGATACGACCTTGGAGTAACAATCCAAAGTAATTCACCCATGGAACCAATTCAGCATGGCACACAACTCATTAGGGAGCAAAGAAAATAATTGGATCATGCCATTCATTAAGTTGGCAGAAAAAATAGACAACCATGAACTGCAAGATTGCCAAACTCTCTAGTTAACTAATAAACTGTTATGTAATTTTGGATGGAGGAAACAAGTTAACTCTATCTCTCAGCAGATAAACTTGGCTGAACACTTTAAACCCATTAACACATTTTGTATAGAAGAATCAAATTATGATTTCATGTTAATCCACATTTACAATCTCAAACATGCACAAAAGACTGGCATTTAAAAATTAAAATACATTGAATATATATTTGTTTTGTTCTAGAAAAACAAACTGATACCTGCCGGTTATCAGTGACCCTAAGTACCAACTTGCCATCACAATGCCTGTACTTCATGACATACCGTGTCTGCTCCAAATACAATTGAAGAAATTTCATTTTCAGTACGTTTTAATAGAACAAGAAGGACAAGTTGGATAACTTGGACAATCAAGAAACTGAATTATAAAAAATCAATTGAGTATTGCCCAAGTGAATATGAAAACAGAGCAAATATTCCAATTAAAGGCTTTTGTAACAGTAAAATAAAACAAAAGTCTCAATGAAGTTTGTCAGGGTTATGTTACTTTAAGAAACGAGAAAACGTTGAAGGTATAGAATTACAGAGTCAGGATCAGCACGAAACAACTGAATGGATTGCTCCACAAATTTGTCCCACTTAGTTATGTAAACCATCACACCAGACAGATACTTCGAAACAATTTTCTGCCAATTGTCAAGCTCTGGTCAACTAAGTTCACCTGCATATCAATGAGAAAAAAATGAAAATATAAAAAACCAGTGTCACTAAATTGATAACAAAGTGTACATATGATGAAAAATTAGGATCTAAAGTCAGCAATTAAATTTCATTATGTCAACAAAACTAAAAAAACAACAAATTCAAATGCATAGTCTCACACCTCCCGAAATTTCACACAAATATTATCAACCGAATGAACCAATCCACATTCTCTGGTAAAAATAGAAACTCACGTTTATAATGAAATAAAAAACTTGTCAGAAAAAACAAATTAGATTTATATTGAAGATATCTCATTCTTATCGATCCTCGATTTGTCTACAACCCTACTTTCTTAGTAAATTATGCAAAGAACAATGCAAGTTACCCTATTAAAAGAGAGGAACATGACAAGAGAAGCCATTCAAGAAGTACCAAGTTCCTTCAGGGATCCAAAACCCACCAATGCCACATTGCATGCCATTTAAGCCTACACTTTGAAAACACACACACACACTCACAAGTGACTAGCTAAAAATACAAAACCCACTGTTAAACTGATTTTTGTCACCTAAAATCAGAACCAACTAAGTTTTTCCACTAATGTAGGGGTCAACCTAGGTATCAATCCAAGGACTCAGTACAATTAAAGTTAACTCTTGTATTTTATTCATTTACTACCTATTAACTAATGCAAGGTGGGGAAATAAAAATGAAAGAATGAAATTTATAAAGGAAAAGAGAATTTAAAATCTGTAAACTGTTTAAAAGAAAAAAATGAAATTAATCAAAAGAGAAAATGTCAAAACTAAACTATTCTAAATGAACAACATCCTATATGAAAAGCTATTTAACTGTCACTCATTAAATTGGATCTATTACTATTTACACACAACTGAAACAAAACTTAAGACTGTGTATCATGATCAAAGAATAAAATCTGAAATTGAAAATACAGAAAAATCTAAACTAAAACTATTTTAATTTCCAATCCACAGTAACATAAAAAAATGAAATTAACATGGAAAAGAATTTCTAATCTATGAGAAAGAGTTCCAATTTAAAAAAAATAGAAAACAAGTAACTAGACCTACAGGTTGCAGATAGAATGCTCAAACTAAAATGAAGAACAATTTAACAAGTAACACCTAACTAAGGAGCAGAACAAACTCATTGGTTAAAACCATGAATCAGAAACCTAAAAGCAAAGATTAGTGCAGAATAGTATTCACTTGCAACTCAGGAAGACATCCTGTAAAATCATACCCTCTTGTATACTCTCTGTACCAAACCATAGCAATTTTGAGTCTGATGCAAGCTTTTATTCAATATCAAATGCACAGTCTAGTCTAAATGCACTTAAAACATACAATCTAATTCTAAAAACCTATAAATTTTCAATGAAAACAAACTGCCAGAAACAACTTATCGTGAACAGCAAATGAAATCAAGTAATAAAACCTAAACTATTATCAACCAATCAAAAGAATCCATAAAAGGAATCAGAATTGCATTAAACATTAAACATTGAAGATAAAAGTACATGATACCAGAAATCACCGAAAATCACGGCCTGTCACCCTCGCAACTCAGTGAAATCTAGAATCGAAGAAAAGCGCGATAAACCATGAAAGCGATAAACCTATAACGCAGTGTCTGTCACCCGCCGCTCTCTACTCTATGAAACTAAAGAATTGTCTCTCGCTCTCACTCTCGTGATCTCCAAGTCTCGTGAGTGAAGTCTGTCACCCTTCACACACTCGTTCGTGGAGTCTGTCACCCTCCGCGATTCACTCCCTAGAGCTAAGAATGGCGCCTGTCACCCACCACCCGTGTCTATTTACATAAAGAAAACCCCGGGTCTAAAGAAAAGAGAAAATGAAAAAAAGGAAAAGAGGAAACTTGCTTGTGATGCTTTATTCTTCTCTTCATCATCGGACGGCTACCGTTTATCTGTTTCCTTGCTTTGCTCTGACCGTCGATCCTATCCACGTGGCAGCTCCGGTCAGCTCTTCTTCTCCACCGGTCAGTGACGTTTGGAGCACTGGCTAAATGGCTTGAACATTGGGAGCTTTCCTCTCTCACCTTTAGCTTTGCCCTAGCTTTGGGTTCTTTCTTCAAATGAAAACGAGGGGAAGAGACCCCCAAGGCAGCTGCTGCTTGTGTAATCAACCCGGTCTATGCCAGCAGCGCCAATTCAGTGCATTCCAGCAGCGGTGCAGAAAGCTTCCTCGCGGCCCAGCTTAAGACGGCCCAATTCAGTGGCATCAGCACCAACTTCAAGCGTGGTGGCAGCAGTGGTCCAAATGTTAATCAGCTTCAATTCAAACAGCCCAAAGAGTCCAGGAGCACTGGACAAAGAGTATTAATCCAAAATTAAAGAAAAAAGAGAAAATCAAATAAAAGAAAAGAGTACTAATTTTTATGAAAAGATTTTCTAAAAACAATTTTAATTTTCTAATTATTTAAAAATTCTACAAAATACACCTAAAAACCTATTTTTAACTAAAATTATACAAAACTAAAGAATTTAAAGAAAAACCTAAATCTAGCCTAATTCTAAACAAGTAAAGACTAAAATAGACTAACATAGACTCTTAAACACCTAAAAGAATGCAAATTTAAGGAGTTATCACCCACTTAATGACATACCGTGTCTGCTCCAAATACAATTGAAGAAATTTCATTTTCAGTACGTTTTAATAGAACAAGAAGGACAAGTTAGATAACTTGGACAATCAAGAAACTAAATTATAAAAAATCAATTGAGTATTGCACAACTGAATATGAAAACAGAGCAAATATACCCATTAAAGGCTTTTATAATAGTAAAATAAAACAAAAGTCTGAATGAAGTTTGTCAGGCTTCTGTTACTTTAAGAAACGAGAAAACGTTGAAGGTATAGAATTACAGAATCAGGATCAGCACGGAACAACTGAATGGATTGCTCCACGAATTTGTCCCACTCAGTAATGTAAACCATCGCACCAGACAGAGACTTCGAAACAATTTTCTGCCAATTGTCAAGCTGTGGTCAACTAAGTTTACCTGCGTGTCAATGAGAAAAAAATGAAAATATAAAAAACCAATGTCACTAAATTGATAACAAAGTGTACATATGATGAAAAATTAGGATCTATAGTGAGCAATTAAATTTCTTTATCAAAAAAACTAAAAAAACAACAAATTCAAATGCATAGTCTCACACCTCCCAAAATTTCACACGAATATTATCAACTGAATGAACCAATCCACATTCTCCGACAAAAAGAAACTCATGTTTATAATAAAATAAAAAACTTGTCAAAAAAAACAAATTAGATTTATATTGAAGGAATATCTCATTCTTATCAATCTTTGATTTGTCTACAACCCTACTTTCTTAGTAAATTATGCAAACAACAATGCAAGTTACCCTATTAAAAGAGAGGAACATCACAAGAGAAGCCATTCAAGAAGTACCAGGTTCGTTGCTTTACTCTGACCGTCGATCCTATCCACGTGGCAGCTCCGGTCAGCTCTTCTTCTCCACCGGTCAGTGACGTTTGGAGCACTGGGTAAATGGCTTGAACATTGGGAGCTTTCCTCTCTCACCTTTAGCATTGCCCTAGCTTTGGGTTCTTTCTTCAAATGAAAACGAGGGGAAGAGACCCATAAGGCGGCTGCTGCTTGTGCGCACCGTTTCACTAAAGTTGCAGACCCAACTTGTGCAATCAACCCAGTCTATGACAGCAGCGCCAATTTAGTGCATTCCAGCAGCGGTGCAGAAAGCTTCCTCGCGGCCCAGCTTAAGATGGCCCAATTCAGTGGCATCAACACCAACTTCAAGCGTGGCAGCAGTGGCCCAAATGTTAATCAGCTTCAATTCAAACAGCCCAAAGAGTCCAGGAGCACCACTGCACAAAGAGTATTAATCCAAAATTAAAGAAAGAAAAGAAAATCAAATAAAAGAAAAGAATATTTATCAAAAGATTTTCTAAAAAAATATTAATTTCCTAATTATTTAAAAATTCTACAAAATACACCTAAAAACCTATTTTTAACTAAAATTATACAAAACTAAAGAATTTAAAGAAAAACCTAAATCTAGCCTAATTCTAAACAAGTAAAGACTAAAATAGACTAACATAGACTCCTAAACACCTAAAAGAATGCAAATTTAAGGAGTTATCACCCACTTAATTGCATAAAGTAAATATTCACAAAGTGGGGACCTACCACTATCAATAACAGCATGTCATGAAATCCTTCTAACATGACTCTCATTCATTCAACAACGACGTGGCAATAACAATTTAAGAATCAATCGAAATCAAATGATCCATGAAAAGTAAAAGACGTTATCAATTCGAGTCAATTTTGATCCATAGCAAAACAATCAAAATCGATTCAGTGCTTACCTACGAACTACGAGAAACAAAATGAGGCAGTGAAAACCTTTCGATGGAACACTTTGCGTAGTGCCAAAGCCGAAAGCTCGTAGGCACTGCAAGCAAGCCTTTTATACAGTAAAATTGGGTTAGACTTAGATATGCTTAAATGAAAAACCCAATTTCTGTTTCGTTATGTTTTAGAGAGGCGTTTTAACTTCTACATATGATTCTATAACTCTATCATGCCTTAACGAGTTTGACCATGCTTAAAATAGATGTTGAGCAAAACAGGTAGAATTGTAAAAAACGTGGAATTTCAGAGCTTTTAAGTTTGTGTGGATCTTGTTTAAGAGCCAACTTTTGGAACCGCGTTAAGTTTCTTTTTCATTTTGGGCTCTTGTAAACCTATGCCCATAAAACCCACTATCAACAGAGAAAAACACCTGCAATGACCTGACATCACTACATCCTTTTCAAACTCTATTGCAACATGTGTCATCTCTTACCAGGCCCCCAAAATGCATTGCATGAACCACTGCAACCAGAGCTCTTTATTGTGTGTTTGAGGTTGCAGACTCTCTGTTTGGTTACTTTACTTCTGCTGCTCGGCTTGCTTGGTCCATTGATTCTCTACTATGGAAGAAATAAGGATCTCTAGAGCAATTATTATTTCAATTTGGATATCTATTTTAGAGGTCTAGTCTAAGAGTTCAAATGTTGTGTTTTGCTCTTGGAATAGTCACTTGGCACTACTACAGTCATTTTTATGCTGCTTTGTTATTTATGACTTGTGAAATGAGGTTTGTGTGGGATTTAGCCACTGATTTTCATATGCTTATTAGTCTGTGACCTTTGTTATGTCTACATGGAGCAACTTCCTGGATTTGTTGCTCATGAGAAGTCATTTATATGGTATGTAGTCTAGACATCTAGGATTATTTTCATCTGAGGGCTAAAATTTGTTTAAGATTTGGATTGTGTTAGGATATTTACCCTATTTATCATCATTATATTGTGTCAAGGGTTACCTTATTTATCATGGTTATATTGTGTCTAGGGTTGCCCTATTTATCATGTACTCTTGTATAAATTTATTCTTATAAATAGAAGATTAAGAGAATGATTAATCAAGCCCTCTAGAATTATTTTACAGATTACTTCTCAAGTGATTGCTATCTTACAAAAGTGCTTTCATTGGCAATAATAGAATTTTATTTTAAATGGTCTTTCCCTATTCCTCTTAATGCTTCAATTTAATATAATCTAGTAGGTTCAAGGATTCCTTGATACCACTTTCATTTAGGCCCCATCAAAGAACATGTTGAACTCCATAAAACAATGTTCTTTCCACTCTAATGAATCTCCTCACAATTTCATCAATATCCAAGCTATAATATGATTGGTGGTCTCAATTACTTGAAGGTTTTGAATGGTTAGATATCTCAACCATGCCACCATTTGGACGAGTGCAGAGAATGCACAAGCCCTATACATGTTGAACTCAAGTCGACATAGATATAAAAGGGTGCATGGAAGGGACTAACTTCAAACCACCAGGCTTAAAAGGCATAAGAACCAATTCTCCTAAAAGCTTAAGCAACTAGATGTACACCTATAAATGGGTTTGTATCATTAAAAAATTAATGAGACTCGTCATTGAGAGTTGAGATCCCATTATTTTTACCCAATAATAGAGTGTAATGGAAATAATTTGTTAGTGCATTGCATGGTATACAGAATCACATATGATTCTATAACTTTATCATGCCTTAACGAGTTTGACCATGCTTAGAATAGATGTTGAGAAAAACAGGTAGAATTGTAAAAAACGTGGAATTTCAAAGCTTTTAAGTTTGTGTGGATCTTGTTTGAGAGCCAACTTTTGGAACCGCGTTAACTTTCTTTTTCATTTTGGGCTCTTGTAAACCTATGCCCATAAAACCCACTATCAACAAAGAAAAACACCTTCAATGACATGACATCACTACATCCTTTTCAAACTCTATTGCAACATGTGTCATCTCTTACTAGGCCCCCAAAATGCATTGCATGAACCACTGCAACCAGAGCTCTTTATTGTGTGCTTGAGGTTGCAGACTCTCTGTTTGGTTTCTCTACTTCTGTTGCTCGGCTTGCTTGGTCCATTGATTCTCTACTATGGAAGAAATAAGAATCTCTAGAGCAATTATGATTTCAATTTGGATTTCTATTTTAGAGGTCTAGTCTAAGAGTTCAAATGTTGTGTTTTGCTCTTGGAATAGTCACTTGGCACTACTACAGTCATTTTTATGCTGCTTTGTTATTTATGACTTGAGAAATGAGCTTTGTGTGGGGTTTAGCCACTGACTTTCATATGCTTATTAGTCTTTGATTATAAATTTAAGCTTAATTAAATGTTACATGGGTTTTTCTCTCTTACATTATATGCATTTGTACGAATTTTATATATCTTGTAGAACCTTATGCATCATGTTGTAGTTCCATGGTTTATGATTTTGTATCCCCTTTCCAAGTCTGAATAGAATCCCAAGTTGAATTCCTTGGTGTATTGCTAACATTACTCTAAAATTATCTAAATTATATAATGCTAGAGGAGAAAGAAACAATCAACAAAACATTAACTTAATGTCCAATTAGGCCATTGATCAACCTTAAACTCATATTTCATTCCAAACTATTTGGAAACACAATCAGGCAATGTTCATGACATTGATGGTCGCGAAGAAAAAACAAAAAAACTAATTTAGTCTTAAAGCAAACCGTAATGAGGTGTTTATAGCCCTAGAAGAAAAGTAGTCCATTAATCCTCTATCTAAACAAAACAAGTTATAAAGTGAGATACTAATATAGTCAGAAAGTAAATAGTCACTAGATTACAAACCTCAACTTTCAAATCACATCAACGAAAAAATAAATAGTAGAGTAAATTGCACTAACCACCTCTTAAAAATACAAAAAACATTCCTGAATTTTTCCATCCCTGCACAACTCCCTTAATTGTTTAAAAAACATTATACTAACATTCTTTATGCATTACAGTAACAACCCTAATTGTTTGAAAGGATTACACCGTCTACCCCTATAAGGAAGATGTTAATAAGCAGAAGGTGCTTGTGTAATTTCACATAACCTTACGACTGCTTAGTGTAATTTATTCTACAACCACCTCCACCTTTTTAACATTTACAATAACTTTAGAAGGAGAACAGAACACAAGAGGAAAGAGAGGATCCAGTAGGTTAAAGTAGAGAGGGATAATTACAAGGGAAGATAGGAAGAAACAAAGGCAGAGAGAGGGATCATGTATTAGGAAAGGGTCGTGCAACAATTAGGGCAATTAGGGTATTTTGATCAAAATGGGTGATACGACCTTGGAGTAACAATCCAAAGTAATTCACCCATGGAAACAATTCAGCATGGCACAAACCTCATTAGGGAGGAAAAAAAATACTTGGATCATGCCATTCATCAAGTTGGCAGAAAAAATCGACAACCGTGAACTGCAAGATTGCCAAACTCTCTAGTTAACTAACAAACTTTTATGTAATTTTGGATTGAGGAAAGAAGTTAATTGTATCTCTCAGTAGATAAACTTGGCTGAACACATTAAACCCATTAACACATGTTGTATAGAAGAATCAGATTATGATTTCATGTCAATCCACATTTACAATCTCAAACATGCATAAAACACTGGCATTTAAAAATTAAAATACATTGAATATATATTTGTTTTGTTCTAGAAAAACAAACTGATATCTACCGTTTATCAGTGACCTTAACTACCAACTTGCCATCATAGTGCATGTACTTCATGACATACCACGTATGCTTCAAATACAATTGAAGAAATTTCATTTTCAGTACGTTTTAATAGAACAAGAAGGACAAGTTGGATAACTTGGACAATCAAGAAACTGAATTATAAAAAATCAATTGAGTATTGCACAACTGAATATGAAAAGAAAGCAAATATACCAATTAAAAGCTTTTCTAACAGTAAAATAAAACAAAAGTCTGAATGAAGTTTGTCAGGCTTCTGTTACTTTAAGAAACGCGAAAACGTTGAAGGTATAGAATTACAGAGTCAGGATCAGCACGAAACAATTGAATGGATTGCTCCACAAATTTGTCCTGTAACACCCCGAATTTGGCGTTACAATTTATGTTCCATAAAATACATATAATTTTTTTTTTCTAAATTTAATTTCAACATCAACAAAATATTAAGTTCTTTATTACAACACAAGTCTTCTGAAAATAAAATCCCACACAGTTCATAAACTTCTGAAATTTAAAATTTCCCACAGTTCGGAAATTCAAACACAGATTTATTTTAGAAATTCCCCATGTCTCCTTTTCCCCCCACAGATCTCTCATCTTCTAAGCAAGTCCAGAACCATCTGCTAATTCATCTGAAATAGTTTCTGCTCCCGTATAATATCACACATTATACGATCATTGCATTCACATGCACAAACACAAACAGTAGGGTGAGCTAACCGATTCAAGAAATATACATCATCCACAATCTTACTAACATCACAAGTGTGGCAATCAGTCAAATACATGCATCTCAAACATACTCAAAAACCAACTATTACACTGATACTTCATAATATTTCTCCAGTCAAAATCATCAGTCGATTCACTAGAGTCAATACAACATATTATTAATCTGCCTACTTACCAAAGCACAACAGTCAACAATCCTTCTGTCTACTTACCAAAGTAGTATAACCATGATATACTGATTACTTACCAAAGTAATCTAACAAGGTTATTTTTATTATCTACTTACCAAAGTAGTACAACAAGATGATATTGTCTACTTACCAAAGTAGCACAATAAGGTAATATTGTCTACTTACCAAAGTAGTACAATGAGGTGATATTGTCTACTTAACAAAGTAACACAATAAGGTGATATTGTCTACTTACCAAAGTAGCACAAGAAGGTAATATTCAGCCTACTTACCAAAATAGTACGGTTTATGTTAAATTCACCTCTCATTTTCCCACCTACTTACCAAAGTAGTGTCCGGCTTCAAACCTTTCCCCTCTCGACTTACCAAAGTCGTAGGAAAATAAATAAAAATTCAGATTTACAATTATGGCAATAATGCCTATACTACCCATCCAAATTTACCATCAACTTATTTACAATTCATGATTTAACTCAAATAATTATGACAACTCAGAATGTTCAATATAATTAAATTTTATAATATAGAATATATTATATTACTCATCCTCCAATCTCCAATCTCCAAAATACAACTACACATACAATTTAAGGATATAATTATCCAAGTTTTTTTTTTTACTCAATGCAAATAAATTTACTATTTCGTGAAAAGATTTTTCTTCACTCATATCATTAATTACAGATCTGAACCAATCAAACTAATAATCAGCATGTTTAACTCACATGGTAAAATTTTCAGTCCAATCCAATGGTTAATGAGGCGGAAATCATAATTTTTGTATAAATGATCCAAAAACATAAATTAAGCAATATTGAGATCCCTGAGAAGATACGAAATTAATATCTCTAAATCTGTAACTCCGATCTAAAATCCGAACGGTCGAAGTATGCCACTATCTCTTAGAAACAACATACTAAAAGTTCAGATTAATCTAACGGTTATCTAAGTAGATATGGAGAGTTTACCGAGGTAACTCAGAGACAGAAATTTAAGTGGTTCTCAGTTAAACTCAAAATGCGGAATGAATTCCTCTAAGCACAGACATCTAATTCCAAATCTGAACGGTCAAGATCACTTAATATGTCTTATGAACTACATACTAAAGTTTGGGCTCAATCTAACGGTAGATGAAATATATATGAAATTTGTACCATGATAGCTTAAGAACAACAATACAGTGTTCATCCGATTGTTTCACACTTTCGAAATTTCTTTCTCTAAACATAGACCTTCAATTACAAATCCGACCGGTCAAATTGTATTAATATGTCCTAAGAATCATATATCAAATTTTGAGGTTGATCTAACGGTTAAATAGGTCAAAATCTATATTTTTACCGAGACAACTTAGTAACAGAACTACAGGGTAACTAATTTACTCAAAATTGCAGTATTTATTTCTCCAAGTACAGACTTCTATTTTCAAATCCGAACGGTCAAAGTTTAGTAATAGGTCCTAGGATTCACATACTAAAATTTTAGCTAAATCCAACGGTCAAAACAATTAATAGAAATTTTTCACCACAGTAACTAGAAAATAAGAAATTATAATCATGAAAACCAAATTTTACACAAGTCAATATATAACTACTGTCAACACCCAATTTCGTTCGGATTGACCAGATAAATTTATTTTATCGTAAAAAGAAAAATAAAAAAAATATGTATATAAAAAGAAAAAAATAACAAATAAACAAATAAATAGATAAATAAACAAGGGAAGAAGAAAATATAATAAATAAAATAAAAAAAATAACAAAAAAAAAAAAAAAAACGTTCGTCTTCCATTGAGCGCGTTCGGTTCCATCCTCTGCATGAAACCGATCGTCCTTTACCATGCGTCTCAGTGACGCTCGCCCGCTTGTGCTCAACCGTTCGGTCATTCAGTTTGATAGGACATTCGTTAGTTCTCAGCCTCAACCGATCGCTCATCCTCAATTGTTCAGCATTTCGATCTCACCTTAAACGTTCGGCCATCCATGAGGCATTCACTAGTCACCGTTCGGCCACTCGGTCCTTTAGGACGCTCGTCCTTCGTTTCAACCGTTCGGTCATCATCAAGCTTTCCACACACTACCGTTCGGTCATACTCAAGCGTTTCAATATATAACCGTCATCCTCAAGTGTTCCACTATTCAAGTGTTCGACCGATCGGCCTCGCATGTTTACCGTTCGTTCTTTAGTAATTATTAGCGTTCGGTCATTATTGTTTAAAAGAACGCTCGGTCTCTTCATTTGAACGTTCGGTTGGTGAAATTAATGTTCGGTCTGCATGATGTTGGTCTTCTGCGTACGTACTAATGGTGCTTTATTTTGATTAGCGTTCGGTTTAGTGCGTTCGGTCTAGTTTGATTTGATGTCAGTGTTCGGCCCAATAGTGTTGGATCCAGTTGATTCGTTTTTAACGTTCGCCCTGCGTGATTCTTAGAGTTCGTCCAAACAGTCTGAGGCGTTCGTTCAAGAACCGAATATCACAGACGTTCGGCTTTTTACAATCGTGCCGCTCGTCCAGGTCACTCCTTATTCTGGCGCTCGCCCAACTCACTTCTTTTCTACCGCTCGTCCAGGTGATTTCCCCATGCTCGTCAGGGCCCTAGGAGGCTTGCCGACAATTTGGGGATTTTCTGCCAATTTAAGGAGTGCACTGGCCTCCATCAAAGGGGAGGACACCTGAGATGATGATGCCATGACCGAACTTCAAATTCTGGAGGAGCCTTCATCTCCAACAGCCCATCATCTTCATCCCTTCATGACAGACAACCCCTTGATCGTCCTCACCTCCAACATCCATCAATATTCGTCCCTTCCCTCTTCGTTGTCACCTCACGGCCAACCCCTATCATCACCTCTTTTTACTTCATTTTGATCTCCAAATGTTAACGACCACGGCACAAAGCACTGGCTCCTCTCACCCGTAACCATCCCAACCATTTCTTCTTCACAACTCATTCACTACCTCCACTACATTTCCCGTCACAATCCTTATTCCCTCACCCAACCATTTCTTCTTCATCCATTCCTGTACTGATAGGTCCTCCCGGCATAAGACACGCCCGCCCAGTAATCCGGACGTCCGCCAAATAGTCTGGACCGTCCGTCCTTAGAAACCGGACGACCGTCCAAGGACGTCCGCCCAGGAATCAAGACCGAACGAGCGGCCAAACCATCTGAGAGGTGGACGTCCGCCCAAGGTTGGCATGTCCGCCCAAAGTGGAACGTCCGCCCAAAGTGGAACGTCCGCCCAAAGTGGAGCGTCCGCCAATGTGGAACGTCCGCCCAAAGTGGAACGTCCGCCCAAAGTGGAGCGTCCGCCAATGTGGAGCGTCCGCCCAATGTGGAGCGTCCGCCCAATGTGGAACGTCCGCCCAAGAGCTGGACGTTCGCCCAAGAAGTAGGACGTTCGCCCAAGGACTGGACGTCCGCCCAAGAGCTGGACGTCCACCCAAGGATTGGACGTCCGCCCAAGCAAAGGATCGTCCGGCCAAGAGCTGGACGCCCACCTAGGGTAACACCCCTGACCGACCATCATTCCCAACCGACGCACTTCGCTGATTACACGGTTAAATGCTAATGGCACATTAAGTCCTTAATGAAGATTAAGGTATTATTGGGCCGTTTCCAGGCCCCCAAAAGGTAAAAGCCCATTACGATCAGTATAAATAAAGGTCTCAGGTATGATTTCTGGACAGATTGCTTACAACGCAACACATGCATGCATTATTCAACGCCCTGTCATATTACTGACTTGAGCGTCGGAGTGCCTTTAGCAGGTACTCGGCCCCTCCCCACTGGGAGGGTGAAGCAGCGCTAAGGAAAGGGAGGACGCCCGCCCAGCTTGGAGTTGAAAGCAAAGGATCATCCGCCTGGAGGGGAGGACGCCCGTCCAGCTTGGTGCAGAGAGCGAGCGTCCGGATTGGAGGACGTCCGCCCGGTTTGGAGCACAGAGCGATCGTCCATCTTGGTATCGCCCGCCAGTGAAGCTTGCTTCGGTTCGTGGGATCCAGTTGAAAGTGTCCGCCCGTTTCCGACGTTCGTGATCGCTCATCCGCCCGGCTCCTGCATTTGCCATCATCCGCCCGGCTCCAGCGTCCGGATCGGTCGCCCGTTCGTTCATCTTCGACGTCCGCTCGTCCGCCATCAACAGTAAGTTCGTGTGTTTTAGCATGGTCCGCCCGGATCCAGCCGAAACATTTGGCGCCCACCGTGGGGCCGTGTAACTTCGGTTACCCAAAGGTGACCACGAGAAATGAGCACGGACCACCCCATCACCAGTACTTCATAGCCGCACGACATATGTCCTCGGCCATTCGGCCTCCACATATTTAAGAACGTTCGGCCTCAGCATAGTCTCGGCCGTTCGACCTCCACATATTTAAGAACGTTCGGCCTCAGCATAGTCTCGGCCGTTGGACCTCCTCATATTTAAGGACGCTCGGTCTCAGCATTGTCTCGACCGTTCGACCTCAGCATAATCTCGGACGTTCGGCCTCAACCTATTCTCGGCCATTCGGACACATATTTTCGACCTTACAAGGTACGAACACACCCTTTAAGCTAGAAATACGATCATGTTTCCCTTATACTGCAGGTGACCAACCAAGCCGGACTGAAGCGTTCGTCCAATCCGGACCTAAGCGCTCGTCCGCCCGGATTCAAAGAGTGTTCGTCCAAATCTGGACTCAAGCGCTCGTCCGTCCAGCTTCAAAGAGCGCCCATCCACTTGGCTGAAGCGCTCGTCCATCACGCCTCATCAGGCGCTCGTCCATAAGGCCTTAACTCTCGGCCTCAACATATTATAGGCCCGCTCGGCCTCAGCGTATTGTTGATCGTTCGGACTTCGTATTTAAGGACGCTCGGTCTCAGCATAATCTAGGATGTTCGGCCTCAGCAGTCTCGGCCGTTCGGCCTCCTCATATTTAAGGACGCTCGGTCTAAGAACTATTTCGGCCGTTCGGCCTCGTCATATTTTCGGCCTCAGCCTATTTCGCCATTCGGCCTCCACCTGATTAAGAGCGTTCGGCCTCAGTACAGTCTCGGCCATTCGGCCTCAACCTTTTCTCGGCCATTTGGCCATAGCATATTTTCGGCCTTACAAGGTACGGACACATCTTTCGTTAAACTTGAAATTCGCTATGTTCCCTTCATGGTGCAGGTAACCGGCAACGATGGCGACAAAGCGAAAGACCGTCCGCCCTACCAAACTCCAAGCTGGTGAAAAAGAGTGTTCCAACGAGAACAACTCTCAGCTTGGTTGGGCGACGGAGCGAAAGACCGTCCGCCCTACCAAACTCCAAGCTGGTGAAAAAGAGTGTTCCAACGAGAACAACTCTCAGCTTGGTTGGGCGACGGAGCGAAAGACCGTCCGCCCTACTAAACTCCAAGCTGGTGAAAAAGAGTGTTCCAACGAGAACAACTCTCAGCTTGGTTGGACGACGGAGCGAAAGACCGTCCGCCCCATTAAGACCAAGCTGGTGAAAAAGAGCGTTCCAAAGAGAACGACTCTCAGCTTGGTTGGGCAAAAGGACCGTCCACCCCAGTAAGACCAAGCTGGTGAAAAAGAGTGTTCCAACGAGAACAACTCTCAGCTTGGCCGGGCAAGAAAGCAAAGAGCCGGCCGTCCATAACTTAGCCAAATCTGGCATTCAGGAATCAGCCGGCCATCCGTAACTTAGCCAAATCTGGCATTCAGCGATCAGCCGGCCATCCGTAACTTAGCCAAATCTGGCATTCAGCGATCAGCCGGCCATCCGTAACTTAGCCAAATCTGGCATTCAGGAATCAGCCGGCCATCCGTAACTTAGCCAAATCTGGCATTCAGGAATCAGCCGGCCATCCGTAACTTAGCCAAATCTGGCATTCAGCGATCAGCCGGTCATCCGTAACTTAGCCGAATCTGGCATTTAACACTAATCTGGAGTAGGAGGACGCCAGTCAACAATCCGGCCATTTGTCCTCCAAGGTACGTCAAGTCGACCACCACATGGACCCAACAATTCGGGGACCATCCGAAAAATCCCTTCGCACAATCAAATTACGCTCGGGCTTGGGGGGCTTATGTACTGATAAGTCCTCCCAGCATAGACCGAGCGAACGGTTAACAAGGCCGCCCCCCAAAATGGCAATCAGGACCAAGGCCGCTCGAGCGCCACAAGGCCGAGCGTTCACCCCTGTTGAGTACCAAAGTCGAAGCGCCCACCCTGGACGACTCGCATAACACAAGAACCGGACGTCTATCTAAAGTAGCACGTCCGCCCAAAGATTGAACGAGCGTCCAATCACCCAAAAAGGGACGTCCAAGATGGAACGTCCGTCCAGAATGAAATGACCGCCCAAAAATGGCAATCTGGCCGAGCGTCCAGCCATTTGGACGTCCGCCCTAAGATGACAGTCATGACGGACGTCCAGCCATGTGGACGTCCACCCAAGATGGCATGTCCGGTCAAAATGACGAGCGGCCACCCGTGTCAAGCACCAAAGACCGAACGCCCAAACAAACATTAGTCCGAGTTTGCATGGATCCAGCGGTTTTCCAAAATGACGCCCATCCAGGCACGGACAACCCCTTCGCACGATAAAATTATGCTCGGGCTTCGAGGGCTTATGTACTGATAGGTCCTCCCGGCATAAGACACGCCCGCCCAGTAATCCGGACGTCCGCCAAATAGTCTGGACCGTCCGTCCTTAGAAACCGGACGACCGTCCAAGGACGTCCGCCCAGGAATCAAGACCGAACGAGCGGCCAAACCATCTGAGAGGTGGACGTCCGCCCAAGGTTGGCATGTCCGCCCAAAGTGGAACGTCCGCCCAAAGTGGAACGTCCGCCCAAAGTGGAGCGTCCGCCAATGTGGAACGTCCGCCCAAAGTGGAACGTCCGCCCAAAGTGGAGCGTCCGCCAATGTGGAGCGTCCGCCCAATGTGGAACGTCCGCCCAAGAGCTGGACGTTCGCCCAAGAAGTAGGACGTTCGCCCAAGGATTGGACGTCCGCCCAAGAGCTGGACGTCCGCCCAAGGATTGGACGTCCGCCCAAGCAAAGGATCGTCCGGCCAAGAGCTGGACGCCCACCTAGGGTAACATCCCTGACCGACCATCATTCCCAACCGACGCACTTCGCTGATTACACGGTTAAATGCTAATGGCACATTAAGTCCTTAATGAAGATTAAGGTATTATTGGGCCGTTTCCAGGCCCCCAAAAGGTAAAAGCCCATTACGATCAGTATAAATAAAGGTCTCAGGTATGATTTCTGGACAGATTGCTTACAACGCAACACATGCATGCATTATTCAACGCCCTGTCATATTACTGACTTGAGCGTCGGAGTGCCTTTAGCAGGTACCCGGCCCCTCCCCACTGGGAGGGTGGAGCAGCGCTAAGGAAAGGGAGGACGCCCGCCCAGCTTGGAGTTGAAAGCAAAGGATCATCCGCCTGGAGGGGAGGACGCCCGTCCAGCTTGGTGCAGAGAGCGAGCGTCCGGATTGGAGGACGTCCGCCCGGTTTGGAGCACAGAGCGATCGTCCATCTTGGTATCGCCCGCCAGTGAAGCTTGCTTCGGTTCGTGGGATCCAGTTGAAAGTGTCTGCCCGTTTCCGACGTTCGTGATCGCTCATCCGCCCGGCTCCTGCATTTGCCATCATCTGCCCGGCTCCAGCGTCCGGATCGGTCGCCCGTTCGTTCATCTTCGACGTCCGCTCGTCCGCCATCAACAGTAAGTTCGTGTGTTTTAGCATGGTCCGCCCAGATCCAGCCGAAACAATTCCCAACAACCCAAATACACCCACGGCTACTGGGAATACCTCTACCTTCAACCATAATCCATCTCTTCATCCCTACGCCCACATGCTACTAGTAACTGCCCATCCTCCATATTCACCCATCAACACCAACACCTTATACACGGCTAAACACTCATTCCCCATATTCACACACCCACGGATATACCCGTAACCACCCTACTTCAACTTCATCTTTCAACTGTCAAAGAAACCAAAACCATTTTCATTTTTTTTCACACAGACAGTAAAACACCACCCTCCATCACGCACGTCACAAGAACCCATCACCCAAAAGCTTCATTATCTTCTTCCGTAACACTCACACACGGCCAAATCAACATCCAGTTCAACCACTAAAAACCCCAAGAGTCAAACCCAATCAAAGTACAGGAACAAAGGGGGAGAAACCGTTCCTTCAGCTGGCAGCCGATAACACCGTCACGCGAAGAGAAGAGAAGGGAGGAGGGGCCTGGATCTGGTGGCAGAAGCGAACCCCTCCCTGGGTGGCCGGATCGTGTGCAGCAGTGGTTGGTCTGGTTCGCGGCTTATTGGTGCGTGTGCGGCGGCGGCTGGAAGCAGTGACGCGATAGACAGAAGGCGAGCATCTCGGCCTCGCGCACGAAGAAGAGGTGGCAGCAGCGGCGGCCATGGCCGGGCAACGTTTTGGCTTGTAGATAGCGGCGGCTGGATGCGTGAGTTGGAGAACGAGGCAAGGCTCGTTGGGAGAGAAGCGGTCCGCAGGCTTTCTGGATGTTTGGAATGGAGAGAAGGGAATAGAACCCCTAAGGGATTCTGATTAGGTTTGAAAGAGGCTTTGAACCCTGAAACAAAAAAAGAGAACCTTTTCTGCACCCTTTGTTTCATGATTTGCACCCCTTTAATTTGGGCTTAAGCCTGCGAACAAAATAAGAAAAAAGAGATAAAAAAAAATAGAGAACCGGGCCTGACCACCAAATACTCAATGGCACCCCCAAATTTCATCTTTACACCCGTGGCAAATCCAAAGCTGAAGCAAAAAGTATTGGGCCTAAACAAAAGAGCCTCAATTTCACTCAACACCTCTGATTTTCGCCTTTGCACTCTTATTCTTCTCGGTTTGTTTTCCCTCGCTTTATTTTTAAGCTTTTATTTCTCTATTTTTATTATTTGTTTGATTGTTAGTTTTCTTTTACTGTATGTAGCCCTTTGTGTGATAACTACACTCTTGTATATTGTATCTTATATTTTGTCGGGTTTGTTAATAAAAAATATAAAAAATATATACATAAAATAAACAAAACAAAGCCGTGTGAGTGCTCGTGCGATCATACGCATCAGCCTAGTGCTCATTACGCAAAACAATAAAAAACCAAAGAAAAAGCCGTGTGAGTGCTCGTGCGATCATACGCATCAGCCTAGTGCTCATTACGCAAAAATTTAAATATTATACAAAAAATACAAAATAAAAAAATATAAAATCTTCAAAAAACCAAAAACATCAACATTTTCAAACAACAAACAGTCTTGCTAGCTAGAACTACGTGATCCTTGATTCTCCATCAAAAGTGGAGATACGTAGGAGCAAGGCCGGTCCTTGTCAGGTTCACTTTCCCAAAAATCCAAAATCATTTTACAAACAAAATTCTCAAACAATTTCCAAACAAATTTTCTAAACAATTTTCAAACAAATTTTTAAGCAGTTTTCTAAAAGAACTACGTAACCCTGATTTTTCATTCTAAATGAGAATACGTAGGAGCAAGGTCAATCCTTGTCGGGAACAAAAAACTAAAAAATATATTTTGTTTATTTAGAAGTTTTATTTTAGGGGATAGTTAAACATTTTGAAAACCACATCATATTCGCATATTTAGTTAAAGGTACTGCCTTAGGGCAGGCGTTGTAGGGTGCTAACACTTTCGCTACACGTAACCGACTCCCGAACTTAGAATCTCATTTTCGCAGACCATGCCTTATCATTTTATGGTTTTTCCGTAGTTTTCCAGAATAAACTATGGTGGCGACTCCAAAATCTCTTTTTTTCAAAACCGCGTATTTAATTTTCGGATCGTCGTCCCGTCGCGATTCCGGTTGCGACAACTACCATTACCAAATTTTAACACATTCATACTCATATTCATGATCATAATCAAGAAAGGATTAGCTCCCCTACCTCTTCTCCTTGCAAGAAATTCTTCACTCTTGATACCTCTAGACCACCACCTTTGCTTGTTTTCACTTTCAATTTCAAAGAAAATTCTAACTTAAATCTCTCTTCTTCAAAGAGAGCAATTCCTCTCCTCCTTGCTAGACCAAGTCAGTCTCCACACTTAGAACACTTAGGATTTTCGTTCACCTCCCACCAAGGACCTCTCTACTCTCCCCAAAACTCCAAATCTGATTTGGAATTAAAAGAAGATGCCTTAGACAACTAAGGACCTATGCACTTGGTACTTAGCAATAATAAACAACCAATGAACCATCCTAAACCATTTTTTTCAGCCCTAAAACATGGTAGGAAATTCTCCAAAGGTTCCAAAATGTTCTCCTAGTGCAGAACACAACCTACCCACTCCAAAAAAATCGCAACTTGTAAAAATGTACCTAAAATTAAGGTTGGACGCTAGCCCCTGGACAGCAACACTGTCACGTTTTCCCTAGCTCAGTTAGACCCCTTCCCGAAGTCCAAAATATGCGTATGAGTATTCAAATTGAATCTCTTTGAGTCTAGTTTCCAATGAAACAAGAATCAACTCAATTGGAGTTCGGTAGAGAGAGTAATAAGCAAAACAGTCATCATAGGTCAAAACTGAACCTACCTGAGCGTGATTAACGTTTCCGAGTTTTAATAATTTTACTGCAGCTAGCCCGGTAGTCCAAAAATTTATATTTATATGTCCAATTAAATATATTTGAGTCTAGTTTCCAATAAAATAAGAATCAACTCAATTGATATTTTCTACAAAAAGTTATGATTAAAATAGTAAACCATGTCAAACCTGACAGCATTCCATTTTACATTATAACTTGAACTTTTTACAACTTGGTAAATTCTTGAGATTCTAGGGTCTTACATGTCTCACTCAGTTATGTAAACCATCGCACTAGACAAAGACTTCGAAACAATTTTCTGCCAATTGTCAAGCTCTGGTCAACTAAGTTCACCTGCATATCAATGAGAAAGAAATGAAAATATAAAAAATCAGTGTCACTAAATTGATAACAAAGTGTACATATGATAAAAAATTAGGATCTATAGTCAGCAATTAAATTTCATTATATCAACAAAACTAAAAAAACAACAAATTCAAATGCATAGTCTCACACCTTCCGAAATTTCACACGAATATTATCAACCGAATGAACCAATCCACATTCTCTGGCAAAAAGAAACTCACGTTTATAATGAAATAAAAATCTTGTCAGAAAAAACAAATTAGATTTATATTTAAGGAATATCTCATTCTTATCAATCCTCGATTTGTCTACAACCCTACTTTCTTAGTAAATTATGCAAAGAACAATGCAAGTTCCCCTATTAAAAGAGGGGAATTGCACAAGAGAAGCAATTCAAGAAGTACCAGGTTCCTTCAGGGATCCAAAACCCACCAATGCCACATTGCATGCCATTTAAGCCTACACTTTGAACACACACTCACAAGGGACTAGCTAAAAAAAACAAAACTCACTTAATTGCATAGAGTAAATACCCACATAAGTGGGGACCTACAACTATCAATTACAGCATGTCATGAAATCCTCAGTACATGACAACCAAAACCAAAATAGAAAAATTCTTCTAACATCACTCTCATTCATTCAACAACGACGTGACAATAACCATTTAAGAATTAATCGAAATCAAATGATCCATGAAAAGTAAAAGACGTTATCAATTTGAGTCAATTTTGATCCATAGAAGAAAAATGAAAATCGATTCAGTGCTTACCGCGAACTATGAGAAACAAAATGAGGCAGTGAAAACGCTTTGATAGGAGCACTTTGCGCGTTTTCTATTCAATCCGAAAGAGCCTTAATAGTGCCAAAGCCGAAAACTCGTAGGCACTGCAAGCAAGCCTTTTAAACAGTAAAATTGGGTTAGACTTAGATCTGCTTAAAGGAAAAACCCAGTTTTTGTTTCGTCATGTTTTAGAGAGGCGTTTTAACTTTTGCAAATAGGAAAAATAAAATAAACAAGTATCCCCAAAAGTTTACCTTTTTCTTTTTTTTACAAATAAGGACTTTAAATTTTAGTTAATTAATGTTGAATGAAACCTTATCACATTTGTAAATGTATACCTATAACTTTAAGGAAAATGATACTTGAACAACCTCTTTTGACAACATTTAGACACAGCACACATGTCTAAATGTGAGTGGTCCGTGTGGAAAATGAAAAACTAAATGAAATCTGACGTGGAAAGGGAGCGGGCAGGGTTTTCAAATTGGCGTTTCAAATTTGAAATTCATTTGGAAGATTGTAGAGAGAGAAGCGCGAACGTTGAGAGGGAGACTGTGACCTAGAGAGAGTTGGAGAAAGGGAGTTCGAGAGAGAGAGGTCTGACGGAGTGCTTGCCGGAGTGCCGGCGGACAACGTTGAAGGCCGTGTCGGAGATATTCAACCCGTCCAGCTGGTTCCGTTTCACGACCGCCGCAACTCCGACGTCGACCGCTCGAAGCGAACACGGCATCGTGTTCCGTCCGTTCCGGCCCAGCGACTTAGGGGTGCGTTGAAGGTGTCGCTTCGTCCCAGCTACTTCTGTCCCTGTCCCGGAGTGCCGCCGGAGCATCGCCGGAGTGTGGACTGTTCGGTGGACTGTTCTGTGTTCCAACCGCCACACCTCGGCTTCAGTCAAGGTTCGTTTTTTTTTTATTTCAGTGGAATGAAGGTTGAATACATGCACGATGTTGTTTGTGGATGGTTTTGGTTATGTATGAAATGTCACCCAAGTGGATTTTGTTGTGTTACTGATTTGTATAGATGTTGTTTGGTTAATCTTACATTGTTGTTGTAATTTTGTTGGATTGGTAGTCGTGGACCTAGTTGGCCTTGCTGTGAAAAAAAACAAGCCACCTCAAAATGAGAGTGGTGAACCTAGTTGGCCTTGCTATGAAAAAACTTGAACCCAATTACCCACTTCATTTGGCTTTGGTACCAGTTATGTTGGTGAACCCAAGGTCCTAGAAAATGTATTTTTATGTGACACGAATTTCTTAATAAAATGTTAAGAAATTGTTCCCAGATTACTTAGAAGTAGCTGAAACGAGGGAAAACAAACAAGGAACCCCAAAATGAGAGTCGTGCATCTTTCATACAAATGTTGCATTGGATTCATGTTTTGAGCATTATTGTCTTTGTAGGAAGAACTACAACAAGTTAGGGAGCAATATGTTTGTCAATGGATTTTGGATGTGGACAACGTGCGGAAGAATCAAGTGTTGGAAGATTTAGGCATTTTGTAGAATGTTGGGGATTATTGATGAAAGAACACTTGTTGTTACATTTCATATTTATGTATTGGTTGCACATCCAATCTGATTTCAGAAATTGTTGAGAAATATATTTGGTAGTTAAAATTCAGTTTGTTGTAGTTAATTGACTTTCATGTGCAAAACGTTTTATCCAAGTACCTAGTTGGCCTGTCTGTGCAAAGAGTTATACCAAAGTACCCACTTATTTAGCCTTTGGTACCAGTTCTGGTCCTGCACCTGGAGCGTTACCAATTGAACTTGGAGTGGGACGAATTTGTTAATAAATTGACAAATAATTGTTTCGAAATTAATGACAAACACAACGAATGAGGGAGAAGACATTAGGCACCCTGAATAAGTGTGGTGTACCAAGTTCGCATTTGTGTGGAAAAAGTTATACCTAAGTACCCATTTATTTAGCCTTTGGTACCAGTTCTGGTTCTGCAGTTGGAGCGTTAGCAATTGAGCTTGGAGTGGCATGAATTTGTTAATACATTCCCAAATAATTGTTTCCAAATTAATCACAAATACAACAAATGACCGAGAAGACATTAGGCATCCCTAAATGAGTGTGGTGTAGGATGTTGGCCTGTGTGTGCAAAATGTCATGACCGAATGGTTTTCTGATGACTTCGCGGAACGGTAACCATGGAGACCGAACGTCCTCCAAAACGAGCGTCAACGAACGGGCGGTCAATCACTACCCATTGTTCAGTTGAAGCTTGCACTTAGGCCGACCACTACAAACCGAGCGTCAACGAACGGTCTGCCAAAGTCATTGCCGAACGATTTCAGAAATGTTGTTTAGAGAGCGCTCGTTCTTAACTTTGATACCGTTCGGTCACCTATACGGCCGTTGGGCCTTTACCTTACTGTTTAAGTTGATTTAACCGTTCGGTTCGACTTTGGTCCATATATATTTCGTTCGTTATGAGGCCGTTCGTTCTCCATGGTTACCTTTCGGCCCATTCTTAGGGTCGTTCGGTTTCTGCTTCCAATGATCCGTGTTTACTTGTGCTTTACTTTTTACTTTTAACGTTCGGCTTGTGTTGTTAGTTGTTAGGACGCTCGTTATTTAGCAACCGTTCGCCCCATTCTTAGGGTCGTTCGGTTTGTGCTTGAAATGATGGGGTTTTACTTGTGCTTTACTTTTGACTTTTAACATTGGCCTTGTCTTGTTCGTTGTTAGGACGGTCGATATTTAGCGACCGTTCCCTAATATCCTTTTTCATACCGTTCGGTCTCAATGTTAATAGCGGTCGGTTTTTACTTCTGTGCACATAATGTGGTTTTTAGTGTTCTGTTTTCCATTTAATGTACCCCAACCACCACGTCAAAAAGATTGCCACAATTACAACTCATTTATTATGAAATAAATGGTTGTTGAAACGGTTCTTTACTTTGTTCCTTCTTCCTTCTATCACGTCGTTTACTTTGTTCACCAAGTTCCTCCATCACACTACACCAACACAAAAAGTGAAATTACATTACACCAACACAATCAAGTAAAAGAACAAAATGGAAATGATAATAAACATTGTGAGCATTTGTTAAAAGACAACCAAAAAGAGAACAAAAAAATAATAGTAATTTATTAATTCATATCATTCGTGCCACATAAAAATACATTTTGTAAGACTCGTGGTACAGGAACAGAACTGGTACCTAAGGCAAATTAACTGGGTGCCTGGGTTCAAGTTTTAGCACACCGAGGCCAACTACGACCACCACACTAATTTTAGGGTGCCTTGTTTATTTTCCCTCATTTGATCTACTTCTAAGTAATCTGGAAACAATTTCTTAACATTTTTTTAACAAATTTGTGCCACATAAAAATACATTTTCTAACACTCATGGTACAGGAACAGAACTGGTACCTTAGGCAAAATAATTGGGTACCTGGGTTCCAGTTTTTGCACAGCAAGGCCAACTACGTCCACCACTCTCATTTTGGGGTGCCTTGTTTGTTTTCCCTCATTTCAGCTACTTCTAAGTAATCTGGGAACAAAATTAACCAAACAAAATTACAACATCATCTACTTCAGCTACGTCTACCAATCCAACAAAATTACAACAACAATGTAAGATTAACCAAACAACATCTATACAAATCAGTAACACAACAAAATCCACTTGGGAGACATTTCATACATAACCAAAACCATCCACAAACAACATCATGCATGTATTAAACCTTCATTCCACTGAAATAAAAAAAAAACGAACCTTGAGTGAACACGAGGTGTGGCGGTTGGAACACAAACGAAGAAAAAGGTGTGGGTGGGACTGACAACCCGGAAAACCCCTCTTTTTTGTCCACCGAACAGTCCACACTCCGGCGACACTCCGGCGATGCTCCGGCGGCACTCTGGGACAGGGACGGAAGCAGGTGGGACGAAGCGAGACCTTGAACGCGCCCCTAGTTCGCTGGGCCGGACCGGACGGAAGACGATGCCGTCTTCGCTTCGTTGGCCAACGTCAGAGCTGCGGCGGCCGTGAATCGGAACCGGTTGGAGGGGTTGACTAGCTCCAACACGGCCTTCAACGTTGTCCGGCGGCACTCCGACAAGCACTCCGTCAGACCTCTCTCTCTCGAACTCCCTTTCTCCAACTCTCTCTAGGTCACAGTCTCCCTCTCAATGTTCGCGCTTCTCTCTCTACAATCTTCCAAATGAATTTCAAATTTGAAACGCCAACTTGAAAACCCTGCTCGTCCCCTTTCCACGTCAGATTTCATTTGGTTTTTCATTTTCCACGCGGACCACTCACATTTAAAAACGTGTCCCGTGTCTAAATGTTGTCAAAAGAGGTTGTTCAAGTATCATTTTCCTTGAGAAAAACTAAAACATATGGCTTAATAGTGTGTAGTGTATACATTGAAAAGATATAAGGAAAAAAAATATATCAATATATATAATTGCACGAGTGGTGAATGTTGACTAACAATTTTGGAAGTATTAAAATAATATATATGTAAAATTTATATATTTGATTATTGTTATTAATATAAAAAAAACTATAATTTGGTATTAATTTTTTTTTTATGTTTCTCTTCATAAAAGTGATAATTTTGAAGTTGAATTAATATAGATTTTATTTTTATATTTCATGTATTGAATATTTTTATATTTAAGTATATTTTTTTATATTATATTTAAAAGAATTAATATATAATTTCTTATTTATTATTTTTTTAATGTTAAGAAAATATTTTTTTAATTAAACAATTATATGATTAGTATTATATCTCAAAATAGAAGAACTTCAATCTGTATTACTTTCATATATACACATATAAAAAAAACTGTACTATGAAAATAATATTTCATTATCAAAGCAGAATTACCTCAATATAACAAATGAGAAATAAAAAGAGAATAATGAATTTATATTTAACTCTCTCTCTTTTTCTCTAAGTAAAAAAAGAGCATAGGAAAGGGTGGAAATCATCAACACAAAATTTAGAAGTTGTCTGATCTAGTAAATTAAGAAAAATATATATACTTCTTTGGTAAAAAAAATTGACATAAACTAAGTTGTAATCATAATTACTTAATTTTAGTTCTAAAACACTTCTCATTTTTAATCAAATCAAATATACAAGTAAATTAATTCAAATGAACATTAAAAATTTAGGAAAATACAAATATTAAAACATAAAGATGAATAACTTAGAACACATGTACACAAGAATTTATTGAATTGCATCTAACACAAGAAATTAGCTCTTCATAAATATATGAATAGCCAAAAGACCCAAAAAAAGATGATTCAATAAGTCATGAGAAGAGTTTTAAATACTACAATCTATGTTTTAGGTTAAAGGGAAATTTTACGTATAAACCTTTCAGTTTTTCCCCAGTCTTTCAAAACTTAATGAAAATTTAATATTTTTACTTCTTTTATTAATTTATTCTAAATTATTGTATAGTTTAAAATAAAAATATTATTTTATTAATGTTGGATAACAATAAAATAAAAAATATGATATTTTTGTTTCGTTACACTAAGACAAAATAGTCTTCAAAAATGATATGATTGATAAAAGTCCCAAAATTTCCTTTTATCTCTAATTTTATTTGTTTATGTGGTGATACCAAAACTTAACATAAGTAATTTATTTTAATAAATGATGACACGTTTTAAAAGCCAATTTATTTTTATATTATAGTTTGAAACGTACAACTAAGGCTAAGTTCGTTGATCATTAGTTGAATCAGTGAATCTATAATTGCAAAAAAAAAAAGTAATCTCTCAACTCACTTATTATAAACTTTTTCATCTTTATATCAATCTGCTCATTGTTCTTTTTCATTTTTAAGTGAAATTATTTCAAGAATTAATATTTATATGATCTTGTTTCGGAAAAAGTTAGATAGTTTATAAATTTAAATTTTTTTGAGAGATAATAAAAATAAATCAGAAAATAATACAAAATAAAATCATGATGAGACACCATAATTTAACATATTGATAAGTTCAAAACCAAAAGAATCTTCTATCAAATAATATAAATGCATATAATATGACCCAAAAAGTGTTTACATTAGTTTTGATACATGTAGAGGTACATAAGTTTAAGAAAACATAGAAACCCTAAAATAAAGACCAACGCATAAAAATAACAAAAAACGAAAATTATATATGTAAATAATCACCTATGAGGCCCGCTCATCCACAAAACACAAACTAGCTCATCTACAAATTTAACATCATGTAAAATTAAAATAAAATTACAATTTATTTAATTTTCTAAATTATTCTTCAATTGTATTCATGATTGTTCCTTCCTTTCATAAAAACTATAAGATTTAGGGAGACGTGTTTTGATCTTTGACATTTTCATAGATCCTTTGAATTGCAAATACTCTTCTTCAAGTTCTTCTCATATATGTTCGAGATAGTCCTCTATTATATCCTATTTTTTGAAAAAAAAAATATTTTCAAATTCGTATCACTTGAAGATTCCTTATCATTTCCCTTAGAGAAAATTCAACCTGAATTCTAGAATGTGAAAATTCTCCTTATGTTTGGTAGTGTTAGAAGTAACTCCCTCCTTCTTAAAATTATCCGTATCCCTCCATGATGTGGATGATTTATTGAGTAGCTCCTTATAGATGATTTTTGGAGTAGCTTCCCCCTTCTTAAATTTTTTCTTACCATGTCCTTTTTGGAGAAAACTCAACCATGAATTCTAGAAGATCCTACACACAAAACAAACATGAATAAAAAAACACAAATCTAAAATAATCTAAAAGAAAAATTATACTAAAATGATATTTGGATCTTGTAAGAGGTCAATATCTTATTATCAAAGATTTTGAAGGTATGGTCAATTGTTTTTGGCCATATATTCTTGAAGGATTAACCTCTGTGGTAATTGATGTGGAAGAGTTATTGTTGTGCCACCTCCAGGGTAAGAGTCCTTATAGTTCAATATTAATACATGTATTTGGATGGTCATTCTAGAGTTAAATAGTGAGATGTATATCAACCTTATTAGTTGTTGATAATTAATTTATAAGTTGATGTTTGTAAAAATTTATGTTCATTCTCTTATAACATTAGCTTACAATTTTCTCTGTGTTTGTGTTTGATTGTTCTCTTGTTTGCAATGATCATTTGTATGATGTGAGCATATGAAAAACCTTCTTTGGATCAGCTGTTAGGTGGTAAAGATGAAGCAGATGAATGATTTATTTTTTTTTTTTTATATATATATATATATATAATTTTGACAAACCTCATCCTACACTTTAGTTTAAGTATATAAGATTTGTTGGGTTTTTCTTCTATTGTGTATATCTTATTATTAAAGTTATATTTGGATAATTTTAATAGTTTCATATACGCATTATATTTCTAATTTTATTAAATATGTGGTGAATCCTACAATAATGTTAATACTATTGAAAATTTGGAATTCTACGGTTCTCATTCAAAATAGTAATTTTAATCTATATACACAGAAATTTTATAACTTATAAAAAACATTATAAGTTAAAACGAAGAATAATATTATAATACAAATTAAATTACTTTAAGATGAATTCAAAACATTTATTTATTTTTTATTAATTTTTTATTAAAAGATCTTGATAGATGATGAATTTAGTTCCTTTTATTAGATACAAACGAAGTCCCACATTGGATAAAACAATACATGGACATAAGTTTATATACATATAAGATATCTCTTCTATTGGTAAGAGGTCTATCAGAGGGGTACTAAAAGCAAATTTGTAAGGGCTTGACTCAAAGCATAGAGTCATATGTATATGTCGAATCTCCCTACAATTTGTTTTATATTATTTTTTTAAAACTTTTTCTTAGTTTAAAAATGTTGACAAGTCAGTGCCGCATGTCAACAGTGTCTTATATTTAATTTAGTCACAATTTTTCTTTGTTTTGTTCAATTCAGTCTCAATTTTTGTTAATTTTTTTCAGTTTAATTCCAACCTTGTCCCTTCCTAGATTAAGACCAAATTTAATTTTTATTAAAATTCATATTTTTGTTAAATATTTCTTTCATTATTATTAATCCAATCCTAACTATATTATTGCAATATAATTATTAGATTTGTCTTGATTTTTTTACACGTAAAAAATAGGATTAGAGTTAGTTTATAAATAATGAATATTTTTTTTTCTAACTTTAAAAATGATAACGAATTTTCCTTATAATTTTAAAAATAAATTAGGATTTTCTACTAATTTTTGAAATTAATGAATTTTTCCCCTTATAATTTTAGAACTAATGAAGATTTCCTTCTAATTTTAAAAATAGTGAAGTATTTTTCTTCTAATTTTAAAACTAATGAACAATTTTTCTTCTAATTTTAAAAATAAAAAGGAATTTTTCTTCTAATTTTAAAAATAATGAAGAATTTTCCTTCTAATTTTAAAAATAATGAAGAATTTTTGTTATAATTTCAAAAATAAAGCAGATTTTTCCTTCTAACTTTAAAAATAATGAAGAATTTTTGTTATAATTTCAAAAATAATGAAGATTTTTCCTTCTAATTTTAAAGAAAACGAAGAATTTCCCTTCTAATTGAAAAAAAATGAAGAATTTTTGTGAGAACCCTTAAATTCTGTAGAGTAGTGGAAGCCAAGAGGAGGGGTGAGAATTTAGAAATTCAGAAACTGGAAGACAGGTGTGAGCAGCAGAGTGGACCGATCGGTTTTTGACAGTAATATTTAAGGGAAAATTTCAAATCAGGTGCCACTTTTTACATGCAAATTCTTCCCTAACTTTCTAAAAACTCATTTTTCTCCTCCTTCTGTCTAACTTCTCTCTAAAATTATCACACTTTCCTCCACTGATTTCACGTTTTCCTTCATCTGATCATTCATCAGAAGGTGTTTGAGGTTTGCTGGTGGCAAAGGTTCTCTTTTCAATCGATCAAGTGGTGCTTTGAGCTGGTAGGTCTTTCTACTTCTAAGAAAGTTTAATTTTGGGCACATGCAAACCAAGTTTTTGTTTGCATGTGTTTATCTTCTTCTTCATCATCATCTCTGATCACGTTTCTGAACTTGTGGGTGATCCGTTTTCTTCAAAACAGTGAATCTTAGCTTTTGAGAGTTTGGTGTTAGGCAAAGGAATTTTGTGTTGTGAGCGTTCTTCTGTTACGAGGTAAGGGAAGCTATTCAATTTGATTGTTGTTGTGATGATTTTGTGTATGTGTGATATTTAATGATTTGATGATTTGTATATGTTGTATGAAGTATTACATTCATGGGTTTTGGGTGGTTTTATATAAGTCTGTAGGGATTCTGTAGAATTATGCAGAAAAGCTATGTGTTCGGTCTCGACCGTTCGGTCATGGTCAATTAATAAGTTATCAATAGAGTTAGCATTTTAGCCTTACCAGTGCATGACCGCTCGATTTTTAGGGAGTGATTGATATATCAAGTGTTGATGGTTATGTCTTTATGATCAGTCTTATTGGATTAGGTATTTTGGTTAGTGATAGTTCATATATTATTAGTAGATCCCGTACTTGTAATAGGCTTAAAATACATTTGTTTATAAATGGATACAAGTTTCTGTATGATTCAGCCATAATGTCTTAACATTCGTTTTCTTTAAAAGTATTAGGTTTGAGGAATAGTTTGTAGGAGTAATTATAAGTGTTCGGATTAAGTTGTAAGTATTCGTCTTAGGAAATACCGTTCGGTTTTACATCAATAGTTCAGTTAATTATAAAGGTTCGGTCTTAGTTCTAGTGTTTGGTTTCATAAGTTAGTGAGTTTCCGTTCGGTAGTATTCAGGGATTTTTGTAGTTACCGTTCGGTCTTACACCAAGGGTCCAGTAATTATAAGTGGTATAAGCTCTAGGTGTTCGGTTTTGTCATAGTTAGTGAGTTTTTGTTCGGTTGTATTCAAGAGCTGGTTGTTATCGTTCGGTCTTACTTTATGAATGATTATTTGGTCTTTAAATGTTAGTTTTCACTAGTTGATTCTGATTTATTTAAATGGTTGTATTGATCAATTGAGTATGAAAATTATGTTGATATTCAAATAAGGTATGTGTTTCAAGTAATGTGGAAGAGAATTCCAAGGAGGAATGTCTCAGTGAAAGGTGTATTGAAGTGGTAAAGTATGAATATGGATAGTGAAATCCACGGAGTTCATCATGATATTCTAATGATTATCAATTCTCAAGTAGAGATGGGTAATGCATTGTGTGAGAATGACAGGAGGTCCTAGCCCATAGGTTCTTGGGTGAGTTATAATGGACTAACATCGGGTAACAACAGATGGTTTTCCAGTTACTACACCACCCGAGTGCATGAACAACCTCAAGGTACATATTCATACAATTCGGATGGTCAAGTCAAGTGTTCGGTTTATGCATGTATTATAGGGTTAAATTTGTATATGTCTATTTGCATTGATTTTGGTATGCTATAGTATTCGGCTTTGTATTGTTTGTACTTGAATGAATTGTATGTATGCATGCCCAATTTAATTGCAGTAGTTTACCCTTATTTTCTGTTTTGTCCATGTTATTGTTCGGTTTATCTTGCGATGATCATCCTTTTTGGATGTGAGCAGAGGGGGAAGATTTTACGTTGGAACAGGAGCTGGACGGCGAGACTGTTGCTGAATAGGTCATGACCGTTCAGCCATAGTTGTGTTAATAGTTTTGGGTGAACCGTTCGGTTACCATTTTCATTCTGTAAATATAACCGTTTGATTATGTATATAGTTTTGCAGTAGTATAAGGTGTGTTTTTAAAGGTTTAAATTTTATGATTATTTGTAATAATTGAAAGTTTGACTTTATCAATGCAGTATTGTTCTATCATATTGTTAAATGGTGACACCTATACATAGTTTTATGCTATATTTTTGGGATGTTACAATTTTCCTTCTAATTTTAAAAGTTTATGAAAAATTCCCCTTCTAATTTTAGAAATAACGAAGAATTTTTCTTTTAATTTAAAAAATAATGAAGACTTGTTTTTATCTAATTTTAAAAGTATTTAAGATTTTTTTTGAAAATTTAAAGTTGGGATTGAATTAAACAAAACTACTAAAATTTTGGACAAGATTGATGAAAATTGAGATTCAATTAAACATAAGTTAATGAGATGTGATATTGATACTGACACAGTTATTTAACACATGACATTTACACTGATTTAACACATGACACTAATATTATTACGTGACACAATGTTGTAGACAATTTTTTTAAATTAAATTTTTTAAAATATGTTAATAAAAATTTAACAAAATTACGTGTGATCTACATTGTATTAATAATTTAGATGAGGTTAAAAATAATCAAATTGAATAAAATTTACTAAAATAAGAATTACATTAAACATCAATAAAAAGATCTGAAAACAAAATGGACAAAAATAGAATGAAATAGTATTTAAGCCTAATTTATATTTTAAAAAAATATTTATTTTACATTTTTGCTATTTACCATTTTGTTTGAATGAGGATTGTGGGCAATGCACTAAGCTGTTTGCATCTTCTACTTAGTTTGTTTTTTAGAATCTATATCTAAAAGAAACACAGCGCAGCTACGCGCGACTCGTGTTTCAAAACCCTCACTTACTCATCGTCTTTCCTTCCACCATGAAGCTCGTCAGGTCTTTACCTCTTCGTTCTCGTTTTCACTTCTCTCTCTCTCTCTCTCTCTCTCTCTCTCTCTCTCTCTCTCTCTCTCTCTCTCTCTCTCTCTCTCCCCGTTTCAATTTGATGCTAAAAGGCGTGTGAAACTGGAACAGGTTTCTAATGAAGCTGAACAACGAAACCGTTTCGATTGAGCTTAAGAATGGCACTGTTGTTCACGGCACCATTACAGGTACTCTTCCTCTCTTTTCGATTGGTTTTCCTCTCCACTGCCTGATTTTGCTGCTGCCATTGTTAAACCCTAGTTTTGCTTCGCTCTTAAACCTGTATATTAAGATTTAGCGTAAAAGCTTTCGGTCTTGGATATTTATTGGGAATGGAATTCTGCAGGGATGCTCGCTTGTTTTCTCAATTCATAAACCTAATGTAGATTTCCATTGCACTCTTTAATCGTTGCCCTGAATTTTTTTTTTTTGTGTATTTTGGGAACTAGTTCTGAGTAGCCTTTAGATGACGAGATTTGACATGTCCAAACCTTGTGCTCAAAGAACTTCATCGATGCCATTCTGTTATTGTGGAAAAAAAGTGAAGCAGAGGCAGTTTGGTTCTCTGTATGTAAATAAGATGCGCATTCTTTTGAGATGTTAGATAGCATGTGTGCATTCCACAGTAAGTGTCTGTAATTATGGTTGCGATGCTACAATTTAACACCCACCCACCCACCCTAGCTCTCTCTCTTTTGTATATAGAAGACCACATTTCCATATAATATATCAATGTAAACTCCAGAGATTCTTATTAGTTATTCTTAGGTTGATCAGTTTGAATAAAATCTGTTGGATGCTATGTTATTAATAATTTCATGTACGTATCAAATGGCTATGTTTTATCATAACGGACAATCTCTCATGCCAGGCCAAAAAAATAAAATCATAATCATGTATTACTTGCAAAGCATTACTGGCAATGCTAAACTAAGATCCATTTCTTCACTTATGTTCAACATTTTTTTTTTCAGTCTAAGTTAGATTTTATAGTTGGTATATGACTTTTTTTACTTGTGATTCCTTTGTTAACATTTTCATGTCTTGTCAGAGTGAATGGCTATTTTTCTGAGTCAAAGATGGAAACTGTCATCAGCCTGATAGGTTGCAACTTACTGCATAGCTAATATGATCTGGAATTTTTAAGTTTGAAATCTCTCTGTTCTCCTTGCTCCCAAACTTACTGTAGGGCAGACCATTTTTTGGTTGCATGCTGTGGCTTCTTCTGCATTCATGATTTTTCATGTTATAGTTACACCTTATGTTATGAATTAAAACTTTTGTTGTCTTTTTCTGTAGTGTAATGTCCTCTAAGAAGCTCAAACACTTATAGATGGTAACCGTGTCATGTAATATTTTTCTATGTTGGGTAAATGCAGACACTTTCAAAACTATTAGTTTTATTTTTATAATTTTTCTACTTTTAAAGTTTTTTTTATACTAATATTGTTTGAAATAATACATTAAGTAGTAGTGCCGTCAAAATGAGTTGAAACCCGTGAGCCAACCCGGCTCACTAAGAGCTCACACGGATTGAACCCGTGGTGGGTCGGGTTGGCTCACCAACACACCTATTTTTTTTTAATTAAATTAATTATTCAAATCCTATTTTTTTTATTAAAATCAAATTAATTATTCAAAACGCACAACCTTTACTTAGCAATAAAGTCATTCACACTCTACTGGCTTTCCAAAAGTTCTCCTTTGCAAATAAAACCCTAAGATTATAGATTGGATAATATTATAGATGAAGATAAAGAAGATGCTTCAAGAGAGCATAATACTGTGGATTTATCCATTCAAAACTCCAATTTAATGGATGGATAATATTATAGATTGGATAAATCAGGAATATATCATTTGTTTTATCTTGTTTTTAGACCTATCATGACAGTTTTATCTTGTACTATATATTTTTGTTAACGGCTATATGTAGTTTCTTGGTCAAACTATGTCTCATTAAACTAAATTGGCAAAATTTTGTGCTTAGCTTAGAATATATATAACAATATATTTCTTTTGTTTCATTTTCTTTTATATCAATTGGACCAATTATTACTGTTTCAATTTGATCGATGAAAGTAACATGTTATAAGAATTTGAGAAGAGGGTGAAAAAAAAGTTAATTAAGTGAGTCAATGAGCCAACCCGTTTAACCCACCAACCCGTGGTGGGTCGGATCGGGTCGGGTTACCCGTTTTGACACCTCTATTAAGTAGATAATTTTTAACATCATACTCCATCTATAATAACCCATTATCATTTTTTAAACATAAATTCCCTTCTTCAATTTAAAATCAATATTAAATTTCAAGTAGTTTTTCTGTTGTATTATATCCATGTTGTGTCCTATAATTTTTAAAATTGGGTGAATCTCTGTCCGTATTACACCTCTATTATATTTCTGTCCTGTATTGTATCCATGATTTCCAGCCTGTCCTCTTATTTTTATTGACACTCTTTTCTCCTTTATAAATTTCATTAAAATGTCTGATGTAAAAGAAGTAATTAATTACTTTTTTATGTTTAAACTCTTAACTTGGAACAGTGGGAAGATATGTGTTGCTTATGAAATTTTTGTAAGAAGCATCGTGAACTATGGACTCTGGATACCTCACTTTTGAGGCAAATCTATTTAAACTTCATTTATTCCATAACATTAATTATTAACCTTGTAGCCTCTGGAGTAAGTTTGCATAATGCTGTAATTTAGATTAGCTATATTGTATCTGCATTTTAGTTTTGTCCTTTACTATTTTTTGATGGCATGATACGCAACTCCTTTATTGCCTTACCTATACCAAATTTGGCTGACATATACCATTCTCTTCGTTCTTTGAGTTTAATTTAGACCCCCTGCAGTTTGTTGTGTGAATTTTTCTTTTGAACAAGCTTCTCGTGGATTTAGTTTGGCTTAGTCACACGCACACGCATAGAAAACTCTATAAATTATATCACATTTTTTGTCTTTAGGTTCAACTCAATAAGTCAAGACTACCTTTTACACCTGTTTTTATGATGAAACGAGATCAGGCATGTTTCATAAGGATAGTGAATCCTTATATTATAATAGGACAATGCATTAGTACATATTCCCAAACGCAATCAAATTAAGCATCAAGGAATTTCCTTCTCTTTACTTGCAACTAATGAGTACCTATCAGCTCATTTCTAATTTTGAGTTTACCGTTTTGGTGCCCTTAATTCTTATTTGGGATTGCATGAGAAGTATTTTGTAGCTTTAGTTGTGCTTACCCATGGGTTTGCTATATATTACAGGTGTTGATATCAGTATGAATACACATTTAAAAACAGTTAAACTAACTCTGAAAGGGAAAAACCCAGTTACTTTGGATCATCTGAGTGTGAGAGGCAACAACATTCGTTATTATATCCTTCCTGATAGCTTGAATCTTGAGACATTACTGGTTGAAGAGGCTCCTAGGATCAAGCCTAAGAAGCCAACTGCTGGTACTGTATCTTATTTGAGTGACTCCAGAAGTAGATTGTTTTTCTCAGAGGCCCATTATGTTCAGGTTTACTGTTATCTTTGGATTTCTGGTTTTCAATGTTCTGATTTTATATGCAGGGAAGCCTTTGGGGAGAGGTCGGGGACGAGGGCGTGGACGCGGACGTGGTCGTGGCCGTTAAATTGCAAATTAACAGAATTTGTGGCCTTTGGTTGTACCTTTATTGTAGGAAATTTTTCTAATGAGTTTAAAGACGTTGTAGAAGTGCTGTTGACCAGTTAAGTTAGTCATGCAGACTTTTTTCACGTTGCCATTTTCTTGCATCAATGCTTTGAAGTTCCCTTGTATAATTCTCCCTTATGGATCATTGTCATATTTCAACTGAGAATCTGCTGCTTACATAATGTGTAGTTTTATGGGGCAAGGTGAACCAATAGGAATTCGTAGAGGTGATTTTATGTCAATGGGTGACTTTAGACGTAGTATATTAAAATCGAGTTGTCATGTCAAAACGCACCAAAAACAACTAATGATTACTTATTTGATCCATATTAAAAAGCTAAACAAGAAAATTTCTATGTATTACTTACATAGATTTTTATCCAATGAATCTAAAATAGTTTAATTTATAGATTCCTTTATGAAGTTTTTGTTAACTTGAGTTAATTTGAAATGTGACTTTAAAAGTATTATGAAAATAAACCTTGTTATCATATATGACAGTTTAGGGATGAAATGTGCATTAGTTTTTTTTTTAATTGCATGTAACATTTATTGGACGTATCAAAAAGTCTTTGTGAATTTAATTAAATCTAGTAGTAGTGTAAATACGGGTTGTGGAAACACCTACAGGATGCTGAGAGTATATTGCATGATCTTAGATTTTTTGTTTAAAAGGAGGCGGATAGGAAATCCAAACATGAGAAAAGAAAAATAATAAGGAGATGTTATAGTAAGTTATTGGCTTAATTAAGCTTTAATTATTTGTAAATATAAATATTTTTAATTGAGTTTTTATTAAACAAAGTTTTTGTTAATTAAATTAAGTGATTGTAAATAAATGAATTGTTATAGTTAATATAAAATGTTATTATAATTAATATAAAATAATAAATTACTATTATTCTTTTTTTGTTAAAATATATTATATTTAATGAAAAATGATAAATAATTATTAAAGATATCTTGATTTTCAAAGGGGTTATTGTTGGCTATATCATAGTGATGATATGAAGATATCTTAGTAATAAATAATAACGTGAATGCTAAAAAGACAACGTGACGTTGGTACTCAAAAAATCTTATCTTTTAATACTGAGATAAAATAAAATAAAAATTACAAAATTAAATAGTTAGATATATAAATTTTTTAAAAATATAGAAATTTTAATTAAAATTACTCAAATTTATGAAAACTTAAAAGGTTATTTAGTTGAACTCAATCATGAAAATAAAAGTTGTGTCTTTAGTTATATCCCCTAAAATTTTTAATTCCATATTTTATTTATTGATTATCACTTGTTTTCATAATATTTTTTATAAATTTAATCAATAATTAAGTTGCTTTAAAAATATATACTACACGCTATCCAGTAAGGAAAAACTTTTATTATTTATTTAATATTATAAATATTTTTTCTTATGATTATTGTTATTAGTAAAAGTAAAGTTTTTATCGTATTTTTATGCTGACATTTTTGTTGTGTGAAAACAAATTTTAGTTAGATTAATAAAAAAAATTTAATAATTTTTTAATAAATGTATTATTATTTTATTGATTCATATATTTAAAACATATATCACATGTTATAAAAAAAGTTTGTGAAAAAAATTAAAAAAAAACATTTTCTACTAATATTTTTTACATAAAGAAATAGCAATCACTTTGATTAAAAAAATTTAGAATAATAAAAATATATTAGTATAAATTGGTAAAAAATGGTTGTTAGGTGGGAAAGAAAGATAGAAAGGGGAAGGAGGAGGAGAAGTTGTCTGTAGTGCAGAAGAAGCTAAGGTTTTGAAAATTGTGGTGGTAAGTAAACAGTGTGAGCACGCAACCTTACAATAACAATCGAGAGGAGAGAGAGATCAGAGAATATTATCAGAATCAGCAACAGTATCATCAGGATGGGGAAGGCCAAAGAAGCGGTGGTGGTTGCTGGAGCCCTAGCATTTGCGTGGCTCGCCATAGAGCTCGCTCTCAAACCCTTCCTCTCCAAGGCACGTGACTCCGTCGATAAGTCCGACCCTGCTCGTGACCCCGACGAAGTTTCCGCTGCCGATGTTCCTATACCCACAACCGACGACCTGCCGGATGTCTCTGCTTCTCAAACGGCGGACGCCTGAACTTTTCCTATTCATGTATTTTCAATTTCGTCACATCTCAAAATTCTCCAAATCGAATAACCTCCTTGCTTTCTGTTCAATTTGTATATTGTGTTCTGTCTTGTTGTAGGATCCAAAAAATATCAGGTTCTTTTGTTCCCTTTCCTTTGGGTATAAACAACGGACAACTGGTATTTTCGTATTTTCCGTTTTAGCTTCTCTAATCATGCTGTGCCTGCCTCACTACTGCCTGTAACTATTTTAAGAACACTAGGATGTAGTACAGCACTCAACGCCTTAAAGTTTAGGATAAGGGATACTAGATACTGTTTGATGAAATGCTTGAACAAACAAATTTCTCAGTAATAACATAGGAGAATTAGAAGAAATATAAAATAAAGTTATTCATACAAGAAATTAAAAATCAGAAAAATTCTACACTAAAAAATTCATGAATTAATTTTGGTTTATGAAGAAACTTAGTTTATTTATTTTTATTTATGTGTACTCCTTTATAAATCTTTGTAGAATTTGTCCAAACATTTCATCACTTGGTGAGGCATCATTAGTGGTGTTCTTTATAGTTGTTTTCAAGGACACATCTGTTAGGTTTATATGGGTTCTGCTATGTTCTGAGGATATCGATTTACAAAGAGCCTCGTTTTATCATCGTGATTTTTGACTTGAGAACTCACAACAGTTATGTGTTCAGAGAATTTTGTGAACTCCTTCAGGGGATGTATGGCTGTCACATATCCAGGGAATGAAACAGATGCACATATCACCTTTTTTTTCTAACTAGTTTAGGTGAATTGAATCTAAAGTCTTCACTAGGGAGAAATTGTCTCCAAACTCTGAGCATATACAGAAGTATTTATAGATTATCTATCTATAAGATCTTCATACTAACAATGAAAATTCAAACTCAAGTCCTTGTCTATATTGCTAGTTAAATATTCTTAATATCGTACTCAGAATTTCTGTATTGAAAATCGATTCTCTTTCTGGTTATACCTGTGATCTTTTATAGACTACTATATTCATACCATAAAAATTACAAAACCGTGTGATGCTGGCTTGGCAGGATTCAATAATATCAATTTTTTTAAGGCTAGACCATCTTGTTCTCGAAGTGAGCAAATATTGTCGTGTATGTGTTAAAAGATGATTTTTTTTCCATCATGCAGAATCCCAGATAAAACTCTGCACAAGTTTTCAATTATCGGTGATACTCAACAAACATATGGTGGGGTCTCACTATAATTTTATATTGGGGTTTTAGAAAATAGAAAAATAAATTGAGTTGATTGCACTTTTCTTTCTTATATTTTATTTCATGATTCTTTTTCCTCTTAGATACAGTATACTAGTGGTCTAAAATGTTGCCTTAAACTAATTTCACTCTATTCAGAAGTGAGTAAAATTTGATTAATCTGTCAATAATCAAAATTGAGCAGTTCTTGAAGAATTTGACTTTTGCCCTAGTATATTAACTAACCACTTTATCAAGTTTCCGGTTAGACAAACTTTATTTTGAACACTTATAAAGAAAATATCATAAAATATTTTTTACAAATTTTACAATATAACTTTATCTTTAGAAATTAGAATTTAGTTTTTAATTATACTTAATTTAATATTAAATTGATTTTCTCCTCATAAAAATTTTAAAAAACTAAATATATTTTTAGTTTCTAAGTTTAGAAGTGAAATTATGAAATTGAAATTCTTCTTTATTGTATATTTTGATATGTTTTTATTTTTAAGCTTTAAAAATAAATAAATATAATATTTTTAATCTATATTTTTTTAAAATATTAAATTATGTTAGAGACTTGCATATAAGTTATATATATTATTTGAAACTTTTAACTCGATTTAGAATATTGGTTAGAATAATTTTAAAATAATTTTAAAAGTGAATAAATAAAGTTTTTTTAGTCTGGTTAATTTTTTTTAACTATGTTAATTTTCTTTTAAAAATGTTAAATTATGTTAGAGACTTGTATTTAAGTTATATATATTATTTAACACTTTCAATTCAAATATCAATTTAAAATATTGATTAAAAAGTTAATGCAGTTGGTTAAAAGATTACATATATATATATATATATATATATATATATATATATATATATATATATATATATATATATATATATATATATATATATATATATATATATATATATATATATATCATATTAAAATTTAAAATAAAAATAAATTCTAACTTCACATATAGAGAATTAGATCAATGTGGTGTGGAGGAAAAGGGTAACCTGTTTTAATTATAGAGAATTAGATGAATGGGTGGTGCATGTAGATAGCAACGTTCGTGTCAGATTGTGTCACCTCTCATTTGTCATATAATATAGCATTTGTCTTTCGCAGCTGCAACCTAATAAAGGAAGTAACACGTGAACATGAGATAAAGAAAGAAAAAGAGATAATATATGAACTAAAAAATTGACAAAAGAGATTCAGGATATCTCATTTTTTGTTTGCTTAACTCTAACATTCTTTGAACAAAACTCTTATAATATTATATGTAAATTTTCTTTTTCTCTATTGTTTTTCACTGGACACAAAGAAATTTGAAAAAGTATTAATATTTTATATTTTATATTACAAATTAGTTTTCTGAAATTATCACGCTACGAATGAGATTTATAAAATACAAATTCTTTTACCTGTATGGTTTAATGGCTCCGAGTAAATTTCACTAACAATGAAAACAAAAAATTTAATGAATACCTTTATTTTAAAACAATAGATTAGGATTAATACATTTTTGCAGTTGTTTTCAATACATTTTCACAATAATTTTAAATAAAAATATATTTATTCATTTTTTAATTAACACCAGAAAAGTCATTAGTGCTATGCAAATATTTTTAAAAAAATATCAATAATTGTGTTCATAATTGTACAAACTAGAATATTTTTAATGAAAGTTTTATCATGAGTTTTTATCAATAAAAAATGTTTTAACATAAATTTTACAAATTTAAATGGAGATGTTGTTGGCAAAATTTGAGAAAGAGAATATATATTTTATACATTCTTTATAGTAAGACAAGTATCTATCTTTTCAGCTTGTTTGGTTGATGGAACCAAACCACGTGACCAAACAGGACTAAAATATGGGTGTCTTTAGTTGAAAAAGTTATATATAATAGGTCATCTAATTATTCAAGTACGTGAATAAATTATGGCAAGAGGACTTAGTTATGTATTTAAATATTATTACATATTTATATAAATAATTTCATCGTCTTAAATATTTTCATCTTATTAAAACAATGCTCTTCTACATAGAAAAAGAGAAAATAAAAGAACCAAGGGATTGTTTGAAAATGGTAAAGTAAAATACAATATTATTTTATAAATTAAATTAATCAATAAGCAAATTAAAATAATAATTTAAATAATTTATGTGAATAAAATAAATTGTATAAGTAATAACTAGTTTTAGTTTGTAAAAAATATTTTCTCCTTTTTGCGGCAAAAAAAGAACCTTGTTATAACATTAGGATATACTATAATATTAAAAGAAGGAAGAAGAAAACATTAAGTTGTTTAAATTAGGAGGAGAAGATAAATTTAAAGTTTTGTTGTTTGGATTAAAATTATTTTAAGATAATATATTTATTTATTTATTCATGATGCATTATTAGGTGGCAAAGTTTGTGTGGTGATGTGACGAGGCAGTTCAGATCCCTTGATGCTGGTGAGGCATAGTAAATTAGTACCCCATCCTCTCTCTCACCTCTTTCTCTGCACAACCCGTGTTTTCAGAATCATTGCAAACGCCCAAATTAAAATCTTCACACAATCTTTCATCTATCTATCTCTCATTTCCTTCAAATCTTGCATGTTATTTCCACTTCCTCTTCTTCTTTCATGTCGTTCTTCTCTCTTATCTGAGGTCACAACTCCCTTTTCCTTCTCTCTCTGTTTTTTTTTCTTTATTACTTTTGGGTTTTTATTTCTTATACACTATATCCATGTTTCTGCTAGAGGGTATTTTTATGCTTTAATTGTGTGAAGGGCTGCTAGTTATTTGTGTCAATTAGCATGGTGTGTTGAGGTTTGATACTTTCTTGTCATTGGTAACTACTGAAGTCTACATAATAGGATCTTTTAAATTTTCCTTGAAATTAGTGATATGAATTGAAAGCCTTCTATTATTAGAGCTCTGTGACAGTCTTTTTAGGATATTTAAATCATAAGCTGTTGTTATGAGAGCTTACTCTTGTTTTGTACTATGATTCATGTGTGATTTCTTTGTAAGTTATTGATGAAGCAACTTGTGTAGAGAGACTTTCTAAGTTGTTTACCTCTTAAGGGTTCTGTACTGGATTGGTCTGTATTACGCAGTTACAGAAATGTTTGCTTAGAGTGAAAGGGCATGTGGTGCCTTGGATGTTTATTGAGACTTTATTGTTGGCTTGCTAGCTGCTGGTCTAGTATTGGGTTCCATTTAATTTGACAAGAATATTGGGATTGGGAGAATCACATACCATTGTAACCTCACACCAAAATTCACTTCCAATGTGGAACTCAAGCCTCTATCCTGCAATTGGATGCTAACAATCCACCATGATCCACTGCCATAGTGCCTGTGCTGGTCACCTTTTCCTTGTCACTTTAGCTAATCCTTTGCAAACATTGCAATGCTAAGGTTGCAGCACGTTTGCAACTAAGACTTGGTGAAAAACTTCACTATTAATTGATAAGAACCTTTGGAGAATGACACCATTAGAGTTAGCTGTTAGTGATCTGATGGAACTCATTTCTCATTTCTTGCAATTGTATCCCAACATCTCTATGTCCTGTTGCCCATGCCCATGCCCATGCCCGCTGGTTCTGCACTAGCCCTTTCAGTAGTTTCTAATGAAAATTCTGAGGTCACCCACCCTGTCGTTTGTGGCTGAGAGACATGGTGAAAATTTTGATGCCTATTAGTAGAAAGTGATGGAAGAAATACACCACAAGAGTTAGTTTTAGACCCTTCACTAAAATCCCATATTCCAATGTGGGACTCAGGTCCAATAGCATGCTCCAGTTAGATCCTAACAGAAAGAACTGCATGTAATAATTTGATTGTTTCCTGTATGTATAGGATGAAGTTCTAGAAGAGGTCCGTTTATTTATTTGTCTATAATAGGCACTTTTGACTGCAACGTCCACATGTATTATTTGTAATTGCGTTATACGTTACTACTTGCTAACATTTACCTCGTTGCAGCATAGGATTGGAACTGAATTTCAACCTTCTATTTTGCAAATGATCCTTTTAAACTACGTGTGACTTTTTATTGCAACTTAAGAAAGTTCTGTAGATTCAACATTCTGCTTTACAAAATTGTTGAAATCCGAATTAGTGTATTAATTGTTCCATTTGATCATCATCCTATGGCCCATTTCCCTTGCCAGACATTACTTTATGAGTAGTGATTTACTATATAGGTAGTAGGTCTTAGAAATTACCTAGTAGACATCTACCGTAGGTTGTTTTTATACCAGGGCTTTCAATGTGTTAAGCTTGTTATGGAATACCATCTAACTGTTCAGTGTTTTTTGTTCAAATGAGGTTTGCTTCCACCGATTGGGATAGTCTTAAAATATAGGAAAAAAATAGTACCATTTGAGATTGAATTCTAATGGGGTCTTGGACTCTGGATTTTATTGAAAACTGATCTCACACACACACACACACACACACACACACTCAGACACAGACTCAAGTCCTAGAGAGCACTATGAGACACTACATATTTTTGTGTTGACCAAATTAGCCAAACATTATATTCATCACTACTACTTTCTGGAAAAAAAAAATTGCTTTCTTGTACTAAAAAAGAATGCAGGTTTCTTCATTTGTTTTTTTATTTGAATTATGTTTGCTTGGCAGTCAAAGGATTCTCGCCATGTCAGTGGCACCAGTTGAAAGTATTCCCGCATTAAGCAGTGATGTCTTCTATGATATATTTCGTCGACTTGATGGTGCAACATTGGCCAGTGCAGCATGTACTTGTGCAACGTTGTGTTCCATCTCTAAAGAAGAGAGTTTATGGGAGAACGTATGTTCATCTATGTGGCCTTCAACCAACAGAGAGGATGTCAAAAGTTTGATATCTTCTATCGGTGGATTCCGGAAATTTTATGCAGACTGTTTCCCGATTGTTGTAAACAAGGAGGTTGTAGAGTATCAACCGAACAACTATCATGAGTACCCAGACAATTGGACCGAAGCTGAGTATTACGGAGACATGAATGAATCGGAAAACATCTGTCCATCAGATTTTGTTTCTATAATAGATATTAGGTTCAAGGGAAAACCGGTCTGTTCCAAAGTTCTTTGGGGAATCCCAAATGCAAATAGCTATGATGGCTGGTTCTATAATTGCCCTTTCCGGATTGATTTTCTCACTTATGCAGATAGAGATGATAACAACGATGGATCTGTTCATCTTTCTGTATCTGATGGTCTGCCACGTGTGACATCCATGGAGAGGGAAAGGAAAGATGGGAAGCTGTGGCGGGAGCTCTGCGAAGGGCTCCAGCTCAGTTGGATTATAGTAAACAAGAAAATGAAACAAGCTGCAAATCTTGCTAGCTGGAGCCCTCTTGGTGGGCAACGACACTGGCCAACAGATAGGGATTTTGTCATCCGCTTTGGATCAGTTCTGCCTGCCAAGGACATTCTTCCTTGTCAAGTAGTGGAGTGTATCCTAATTATGAAGTTTAGAGTGGTTCACACCGAAGAAGAAGGGGTCCAAACAAGCCTTAAATTAACAGAGCTGAGCATGCAGTTGGAAGACATGGAAGGTGCTCATGTTAATGGAAGAAACAGTTTGCATATACTTAAGGATGCACTTAGCAGCAGAAGGAGCAAAAACTACGGCGAAGTACTTGAGTCTTGCCACATGTATTCAAAAGTACAGAATGAGTTGAAAGAGGAGAAGATGAGAAACGAAAGTAGGTTGGATAGACTTTGTATTCTGAGTGGCATTGCGGCGTTTATGACGTTCTGGTACTGCGTTTTATAAAATGGTAGTGTATAGTCATTTAATGGAATAAGCTAATATAGCTCTAACAAATGTTGGACCTTGGCACTACCATGTAAGATATGATTTTGCTTACCATAATAAAGAGATCATTAAACAGAAACACCCCTGCTTTTAGAGTTATAATTCTCCCTCAATGCAAATTCAGTACAAGGTATAACACAGACGTTTCTGTTAATTCCACTCTGCCTGCAAACTAGGAATATATTTTATATGAAGATATCTTATATTAAGATATGCTAGAACCATTACAAGAGCTCAAAAATTTACTTGAAAGATTCATTTTATTAAATTTATTTAATCTTCCTCTATAATTGTTTGTTTCACTGAAATTATTAATTCTGAATTTGTTTTCCTGCCAAGAGATTCCTTCCTTACTTTTAAGAATGCCTCTAATTGAAGTAAAAGTGTCATATTTTGTGGGTAACCAAATATTCCTAATTAGTTAATTTATATCGGCATTCTAGAAAATGCAAACAATATATCTTAATAATTATAACATATACAACTCAGGCTAACACGTACTCATGCTAATGAAGGGAACACAAAATTTAAAGTGATAATTGAGCTTTTGGTTTAGCAACTCAGATGTTTATGGAACAGAATACATTGACTTTTTTTTTTCGAAATTAGAAACTAAATTAAAACTTTTAATATTGATGAGACAAAATTTTTAAAAAAATAAACAAATAATAGGAAAAATCAGTTCTTAAGTCCAAAACTATTATCATATATAATAAAGCATGTTTGTTTATATGATTTAAATGAATCCCAGTCACCATTTGAATATGTTCTCCTCCCATTAACAAACCATGCACCTCTCTCACTTTCTTTCACCCTGTCCTTTAGTATTCAATTTTTTGGTATTTTAAAATCAATGGTAGCATTTTTTTTATCTCTCTACATTCAAATCTCCTTTTCATTTTAACACTTCTTATCCTATACAATCAGTTTATAATTAAATCATTCTTCTTATAACTTATTTAAGTATAATATTTAGTGATTAAAAAGAAATTGTCATATATTTCTCTAGAAAAATATATTGGTCAAAATATAATATTATTTCTCGAAATAATATTTACCTTAAATATATAAAAATATAATAATTAAAATTGTCGATTAATTATAATATGTAGTTATTGTGCAATAAATTTGGACTACTCCAAAATAAAAATGTTTAATAAACTTTATCAAAATATTTTTTAATATATTTACTGGACCTTATAAAAATAATTTCTTTAATTTTTCTATTCAATTGTGGGCATATTGATTAATTGGGATATGGGCAGAGAGGGTAGGTTATGATAAGTTAATTGGGATATGGGCAGAGAGATTAGTTTATGATAAGTTGTAAAATGTTTACTTCCTGATTTTGTTATATGGTTTGGTAGTTGGAAAAATAATAAATGCTACATGACGAAGAAAATGCGTGGTATCAAAATGAATTAAAATATGAGAATTAATCACTAACTTAGCTCTGGGTTAAAATAAATTATTATTTTAAACATAAGTTAAATTGAATTTAACTTATTTAATCTTTGTAATTATGTCTATGCCACTCAACTTTTTTATTTATAATTAACACAAGATTTTTAATTCATACCTAATTCTCAGTACTTTATTACAATGTAACTATGACTTATGGAAAGAATTTTTGTATGGTAGTACATTTAGCATATATGGGGTTCGTCATGTTACATTTTCTATACCTATTTTCATGTGTCCTTGATTTATGGGTTTGTGGGGATCGATTATGCCTTTTACTATGCCGAATAAAAATCAATTAAAAAAACATGAAAATTCAGGTGGAGTTGTAGAATATCATATGTTTCCGACAATATTTTTTCATAAAAAACTGAAATTTGGGAAAATCGTGGGCCAACTTTGTACCCTTTTGGTTTGGTTTGGTTTAATAAATTATTTTAGTATTTTTTTTTTACCCACAACTCATCGTCATAATTTTCTATTTAAAATTTGTCTTTTACTAATTGTGAAGTGATGGATTTTCCTTCAATAATATTTTTATTGTCCAAAATTTTGATTTAATAAAATAACTATAAAAAGATATATATGTCTTTGTTTTGTTGAGTGAATTTGCGGAAGAGTAATTGAAGGGATTTGAGAGGATTTAAAAATAAATTTTGGGTCCACCAGCGAACGAACGGTCGGCGACCACCGTTTCGTCCAGTGTGGAACGAACGGTCGTCCAGCGGTATGAGGTCGACGAGCGTTCGTTCGCTGGTGGACGAGCGTTCGTTCGTCATCTCAACATCCCACTCATCAATTTTTTTAACGCCGTCCAGCCAACTTAACGGAAAGGACTCAATTGATATAAATTTTCAAAATTAAGAATCATTTTGATACACTTTAGAAAACGAGGACTATCTGAGACATTCCTACACAAATAGGGACGTCAAAAAGGATTAAACCAAAAAATTATTTTCAAATCCACTTTCATTTATCTTCAAATTCACTCAAATAAATGACAAAAAAATTTATCTTTAAATTTTCTGAAATCTCTTTGATTACTGTCCCTTAAATCAACTAAAGAGAACAAGGCTTAAAGAACTGAATTGGGTGAGGTGGTGCTATTTTCTCTAATCTTATTTAATGGTCAACATTTAATACATTCATGAAATTTCATATAATAAAATTATTTTTCCCCCTGTTGAAATCACCCTGCAACTCTTCTCCTGCAAGCATCTTTTGATAGGATATCACGCAATTGAAATATAATGTATAAAAGACAATAATAAAATGTATTTATTCTTATTTTATAAATTTGCGTATTAATTCTGTGTAGTAACCGTAAAAAGCAAATTGGACGGTGAAATTTGTACTTTTACAAATTAACTCGTTTTTATACTCTCTTCCTCCTCTTATTTCAATAATCTGCCATACACGACTTATGAGAGTGAAATTGGTCTTATGTATCAACTTTAAATTTGAATTAAAGTATGGTTTATTTTAAAATATAGTGATTAACATAATTTTAAATTAAAATAGTAATTATATGGAAAATATGAAGTTAAAATAAATTAAACTTCTCTCCCAAACAAATTAAAATTGAAATCAACTTATAGAATTTTACTTTCAGAAAGCTTTTCATCTATCTTCTCCAGAAGTTGAAGTGATAAAAGAGGGTTTTAACTTATGAGATAAACTTAATTTACTTTTTTCTAACTTTCATCTTATAATTTTCTTAGAGTTCCATATAAAATTTTAATTTTGTTTTGTTTTAATAATATGTTTCGTACAAAATATGATTATATTCAATATTTATAAACTGCCATGTAGATTAGTGAATATTCTTTTATTAAATTACCTCTTTCGTCCTTATTTTTATATAAAAATTTTAAATAAGTTTTCTTATTTTTATTTTTTATGTGTCTTGATTTTTATTTTAGAAAATTTGATTGAATTAGACTTTTTTTTGTTAGTATTGTACTACCAGATTAAGTTAAATATGTGTTATGTGTCAATTCATATATTTTTTTATTTATTTTTAAATAAAAAATTTGTTACATGTTAAGTTAGTGTTATATGATAATAATAGTATATGGAATAATGGCATATCAAATGCCACGTGTTAATATTATGTAAAATATTATTGTCTTAATTTTAATTTGATTTCTAAATTTGTTATTATTATTTTTTAAGTCTTTTTATTTTTTTAAACTTTTTTTAAAAAGACTAAATTTAATTTTTATATAAATATCAATATTTTAATTATATTTGTTTATTAGATATTTTTAAAAATTTTAAATTTGTTTAAGTTTATATTTTATATTGAACTTTATTTAAAATTATTTTAAATTGTTATAAAATTGTTTTAAAACTTTATATTTGAATTATTAAACTTTTATTTTTAAACCAATTCTAATATTTATATAAAAATTATTAAATTTTACACATTTTAAAATATATAATTATTTAAAATATAAATTTAAATAAAAACAATATTAAAGTATCCCATAATAAAATATTAATACAAATAAAGTTTAATATAAAATATTAATTTTCAAACCAATTCATACATGACACTCTTTCTTCATTATTTCCTACTCTTAAGAACTTATTTTTAAAAATATTTGATAAAATATAAAGGAAGTCCGAATGTGTATGTAAAAATAACGTGAGTATTTTTCAAACAGAAAAAAATGTATACAAATATGTAAATTTAAGTTATTTTTGTTAAAAAAATGTCTTTTTTTTTATCTTTTCAGGAAATTTATTTAAATTGGGAGCGGGGATGTGAAAATTCAAGAGGAATTATTTTAGGAATTTTTACGTTTCAATTCTTTTAAGATGTTTTTATTTAAAACTATTACAAATTTGGTTTTAGTTTACATTGGAGATAAAATTTAAAATAAATTTAAATTCAATATAAAATATAAATTTAAATAAATTTAATTTTAATAAAAATATTAATTTTAATAAAAATATTTATATATATATATATATATACATATATATAATTTTGTTTAAAATTAACAAATAAAAATTTTAAAAATTACAAATTGACATGTGATATATTTAAAATATTATTAATACAATAATAACTAAATCAATCTGACTATATCAAAATTTTGTCAGTTAAAAATAAAAAATCTATTTAAAATTTTCTTTAAAAAACGGAAATGAAAGATATAATATAATTAAATTGAAACTAAGACAATTTGACTATGACACGTAATTACATGATACTAATTTAACGTGTGATAAAATATTTATTTTTTAAATTAAAAAATAAAATAAAAATTAGAAATTGATATATATACATCTTTAATATTATTAATATAATAATAACTAAAACAACATGAATATATCATTTTCTAAAACAAAAACTTTCCGAACCCATTTAAAACTACTAAAAACCTCATTTGAATGAAAGTCAAATGTTAAGGAAGAGAGCTAGAAATTAGAGAATAAAAAACAGGTGGCAGCAGGAGGTTGGTCGTTCGCTAATGACAATAGGAGTAAAATTCTGGGTTTTCAAAAGTTCACGCCACTTCTGCATGCACTCTTCTTCCCCAAAGTTTTGAATTTTCATTTTATCCTCCTTCTCTCTAAGATTTCTTCATCCTCCCTCTACAAAATCTTACTCTTTTCTTCCGCCGATCATCAAACAAACCACACCTGAGTACTCCTGGCGTCGAGGGCGTTCGTTTGAACAGATCAGTTTTTGATTCCGAGCTGGTAAGTTCATCTCTCCCTCAGCCGTGTGTTTTTTGTCGCATGCAAACCCAGATTTTTGGTTGCATGAGTTGATCCTCTCATTCTGAGTATTTTTGGTCTTGTGTTTGATTTAGTTTCTTAAGGCGTGACTGTAGAACGCTAAGGTCTCTGGTAGAGGCAAACCATATTCTGCATTTGTGAACGTTCGGTTACGCTTAGAGGTAAGGGAAACTTATTTAATTTAATTTTATTCTTACTTGGAATGATGACATGTTTGTGTGAATATTGGATGAAATATGAAGTATGATTGTTACTATGTTTTGGCTGTATGTATGTATAGAGATAAATGTTGAGAAATGTATTAATAAGAGTATGAATTTTGAGTATGTATTTCCATATGAAAATTGATGTTCGTCACTGAAGGTCATTGACCATTCAATTATACAAGCGTTCGTTCTCAGTAGTTTCGTTCTTAATAAGTGTTTGGTATTAGACCAACGCTCGTTTGATATAGTGTTCGGTTTTCTTGTGGACTCCGTTGGAACTGGATTCTTTCATTTGGAGAGAATTCTAGTTGAAGGCTAGCGTCTTCGTTTCGTTTTGTAATATTTGTACTTAAGCGTTCAACCAAGGATATTCGTTCCTTGGTATTTGATTATAAACTTCAGTATATCTATATCTATTTGTATATTTTGTTCGTTCTTGAACATTAGTTAAATGATATCTTATATTTATCAAGCTTTTATTCTATAAGTTAAGTAGTGTTCGGTCTTACACCAAGTGCTCGTACTAAGTAGTGCTCGGTCTTACACCAAGCGCTCGTACTAAGTAGTGTTCGGTCTTACACCAAGTGCTCGTACTAAGTAAGTGCTCGGTCTTACATCAGGCGCTCGTTCTCATTTCCGAAATCTATCTTTATAATAAGAGCGTTTGTCCAAACTCAATAGCGTTCACTCTCTACAGTGCCCAGTCTTCGACTGACATTCGGTTTCCTTGATGTTTAACTCATTAAGAAGCTAAGTATTTATTGGCGTTCGGTTTCTTTATATGATTCCATCAAGTACTATTATTTGATGTCCTACAGTATCTGTCTTAATTGGGTTCGGCCTAGAGTCTTAGTACTCGGCCTAGGCTTTACGGTGTTCGGTTTGAACTCTCAAGAATTAGTTCATTAAATTGGCTCACTTGGAAAATAACGTTTGATTCTATTTGTCTCTGAGAAGTATTATTGTATTCGGTCCCTTTCACAACAAGTGAGTAACTCTCTCAATTTGATCTGTTTTGAGTTGGAGACATCTCAGTCTCACTCCAAGTTTTCAGTCTTGTTCTGGGTTAAAAACTAACGTTTGGTATTTGGTATCCTACGAGATCTTTATTCAAATTGGTTAAGTTGAGGTTTTAATAATGAAAGATGATGGAATATGATATGGATGAAATGACTTTGGTTATGAAAGAGTATTCTGGGGAGGAATATCTCATGAATGGATATTGGAATTGGTAAAGTATGAATGTGGATAAAGCTAAGCTGGTGGTTCATCCTGATATTCCGTGATTACTCGTTTCTCACATAGAGAAGGGTAAGTCATGTTTGGGAATGGCAGGTGGTCCTAGTCCTTATGGTTAATTTGGACAGATAGGACTAACCTCGGGTGACAACTGTTGATGGTATCCCAATTACTACATCACCCGAGTGCACGAATGTCGTAGCTACACAAAATTCATACAGTCCGAACAGTTAGAGTCTAGTATTAGGCTTTGCATGAAAGAGTTAATGATTTATCTGGTTTAATTGATTGTGTGAAATATATGCTGATACATGAATTAAATTACATAAGCTTACCCTATTTCTTGTTTTGTCATGTATTCCCGTTCGTTCGTCCTTGTCATTGCGATGATCACCCTGTGGGTGGGAGCAGAAGGAGAAGAGTTGCTGGAAGAAGCATTAGAAGAGACAGACGTGAAGGTCGAACCTTAGGATGCTCGGTCAGTTGTTGACCTACTCTTTTGTAGGAGCGTTCAGTCATGCGTTTACTTTATCTTTTGATTTGACTGTTCAGCATAGGAAGGATTATAAGTCGTTCGTCCTATATTTGTAACCATTTGTGCAGTTTTAACTCCCTGCTATTTTTGTAAGGTCGTTCGGTCATAACCGTACGTCCTATGTTTTGTAAAAACTGAACTGTAATATTATTATATGTAATCATTCTATTATATAATTTTACACTGTATTTTTGGGATGTTACAAAAACAAATCAATACACGTAAAAGAACTATTTAAAGTTTTTCCAAAAAACATAAACGAAAGACCTAATATAACCAATATTTTCTGTTCATACGTGACAATATATGAAAAGTATCTTCAGAGTAATTTAATTAAATATGATAGTTATTTTTTCTTACGTCAGAGAGAGGAGAAAGAACAATTTCATTTAGGGCAACTTTTTGAGCTTTATGCCTCCCTTAGTAATCATTAGATTCGGTGGATTTTTAATTTTTAAAATATTCGTGTCTATTATTATTATTATTATTATTATTTTAAAAAATTGTCTGTTTTTCAAACTTAGCAGCAAAATTTGGCTGTTTTAATAATAAAAAGTATTAAACGAAAGAAAAAAAAACACGTGGGGAATCCACACACAAGAAATGGAAAAACGTCAACAATTTCCGCAACGTTCATAATCTCTACGAATGTTTAAAATTATCTTTTTTCCCTCACACACTTAAGTGTTCTAACTTAATGTTTATGACACGAAAGTGATCCAATTAAGCCGAACTATTTTGCTTTTGAACTTAATCATCATGCCCAAGAGCTCCATAACTTACTAAAACAAGCTTCATTGTGTTTAAAGTTATTCAACAAACAAGTAGAACTAAATCATAACATGTTAATTACCTGTTTCTATTGATCATTGGTTTACTTTTCTTCTTCTTCAAAGTTTGATAAAAAAAATAGTATTAAGTAATTCATGTAATTTTGGTTTGGATAAAATCAAACATTGAAAATATTAGACTCTAGGTTGCATTTTATATCAATATAATTTCCTTTAGGTATGAAAGAGTAATAAAAATTAGATAAAGTATGATGAAGTTAGAAGAAAGTCTCTTAAAAGAAAGAAAGAAAAAAGAAAAAAAAGAAAAAAAAAGAAAATTATAAAGTGTATCAACGTAGCTTAAAAGAAAGAATGAAAACAAATATACGTTGAATGAGATAAAATTGTATAAATAAACTTTGTTTTAAAATTTAATAAAGTGTTTAAACAAAATAGTAATTAATAACATAAATTGTCTAGGATAAAATCGTAAAGCGCTAAAAGATATACATAAAACTTATCATAAATACTGTGTTACTCAAACAGATGATATTTAAAAAGTTTATTAAACTAGTGCATACCAAAAACAAATACTCATTCTAACCAATTTAATTAGTTGTAATACTATAAATGATTAAACTCGTGTATAATCTTTTAAGATTAATAGAATCTCTTAAAAATATTTAAGAAATAAATGAACGTAACTTAATTAGAAATGAACCAATATAAAAATAAACTTGTTTCACTATTTTTGTTTTTAAAGGTTTTTCTATACAATTTCAAATTATTTAAGTGTTTAACCTTGTTGCAGAGAATTTAATCCTCCAAAATAAAATTTAAACACTTAGTAAATGTTTTAAAAACTCTATTCAGAACTCCTTTTATATCCTATATTTTAATTTTTTATGCTTGCAGGTTATAGAGCTGCTTTCAACCAGAAAAAGAAAAGAGCTTTTAAAGTTCCAACATCAGACACTTGGCAAGCCATTGAAGCAACATGTGTAACAACTTTATTAGGGAAAGATATTGGTATTGATACTCATGCAAAGAGTAGAGCAATATAACAAAGTGAGAATGCATGTTAGTACCATATGAGATATAAAACAATACCAGAATTCTACTCCTATTTTCTTTAGGACTTAATGAGTCCAATATTTATGTTTGTTTATTTAATTAATAAGACAGATAAAGTCTCATCTTATATTTTCATTTACATGCATTTTATTTTTTTCTCTATAGTGTACTTAATTGTTGTGAATTTAATATGATTTTCTACGTTGTGCATCTTAAAATCAATACAAAATGTTAAAAAAAACATTATAAAAATAAGAAATGAAATTTTTTTAATACGTATTACTCGAGTATATATAGAAAATAGAAAATTGTCTTTTTTAATATAAACATCATTCATAACAAAATGAGGTTTAAGTTTAAAATCACATTCATGAAGTTTTATAAATGCAAGTTTGAAGTTCGTGTATGAAAAATACAAGAATGGAGTGAACATCTTTTTCTAATTTGCCAAATGAAATTGACATAGTATTGATAAAAAAAAATTGTCATTTATGTATTAATAATTGTGTGAATGTGCAAGTAGAAATTGTAAACATAATATGTTACCCTTATTTGTTATGAATTTTAAAATAATTTATGACATGGAAATGACATAATAAAATGATTGATATTTTAAAAGTATCTTAAACTAAAAAAGATAATACTACTATGAAAAAGTTCATAAAGAAGGTTTAGATACCCATACGCGTCTTTGTATCCATTAATGATTTGAAGTTAGTGAAACATATTAAGGGATTTTAATATATTTTCTTTAACTATTACAACTTAATGTTATTTCATACTATTGTTTATACTAATATTCATTATTTATGACAAATTTAGGATCTTGAACAATGAAAGAAATTGACTAAACATGATTAGTCATCAAATTTGAATTTGCAAAAATATAAATTTTTAGTTGTCTCTTGACGTACAAGTTTACATTAGATCTTATCAAATTAATTGAGATCCAAGGACTTTGGGTAGACAATTATAAAACCTTACCTTTTACATTGTAAACATTATTTTCTTATATTGTGTCCGTATAAAACTTAGACATCCAACATGTAATTGATCCTTCCTTGTTCATTGCATTATAAAACCAATACTAACATAAAAAAAATAATAAATAAGTATATATTTATCATTTATCAATTATATTTTTTAATTATTAGTTTTCGATTATACTAATATTTTATCGTGTTTTTATTTGTTAACGTTTTCAAAGCTTACAATATATTTGATAAAAAAAATACACAAGATGACATAGGTAGGTAATTTATATTTTCCATGTGTTAATTTTAATAGGCATGTATTTTAAATAACTAATTGACACATATAATAATTGATTTGAGTGTAACAAACAACTTAGTAGCTATAAACATGATATCATATAAACTTGTAGTGTTAGACCATATTAAAATTTACTACAATTAGGTAAAATATATTTTATTACTACTTTAACAACTTGGAAAATGATATTCGAACAACCAAATTTGACAACATTTGGACACAACACACGTGTCAGCGTTTGAGCGGCCCACGTTTTTAATGGAAAAAGCTGCTGCAATCTGAGAATTTCTGATCAAACCTGCTTCAACGCTGACGTGGCGAGGACGGGCACGGGCAGTTTGGGGTGTGCGTTTCAAATTTGAATTTTATTTTCTCACTTCGTAGACAGAGAAGCGGCGCGAACAACCAAAACGACTTGTGTGACCTAGACAGAGAGACGAGAGAGTTGGAGAAAGGAGGGATCACGAGCGACAGAGAGATAGACCGAGTCTGCGCCGGAGTGCCGCCGTCCACTGTTGAAGGCCGTGTCGGAGAGATCGAACGCCTCCAGCCCGTTCCGTTTGACGGCGCCGCAGCTCCTTCGTCGAGCGCTCGACGCGAACACGACATCGTCTTTCCTCCGTTCCGGCCCAGCGACCTAGGGAGGCGTTGAAGGTGTCGCATCGTCCCAGGTGGTTCCGTCCCTGTCCCGGAGTGCTGCCGGAGGTTCGCCGGAGTCTCGCCGGAGTGTGGGCTGTCACACATTTGTCCAAAAAGAGGGGTTTTCCGCCACACGTCGTCTTCACTGAAGGTTGGTTTGCTTTTTGATTTTTCAGTGGAATTAATGTTGAATACATGGATCATGTTGTTATTGGATTGGATTTGGTGTTGTTCTGTTACTCATTTTTATACAAGTGTTGTGGTTAATCTTACATTGTTGCTGTAATTCTGTTCGATTGGTAGTCATGGATTGCAATAACGAAGAAGGTTACAAGAATGTAAGTATATTTAACAATACGAAAAGTTTAACCTTTCTTTCAAAACAGGGTATAATGGTTTAATTGTTTGAAAATGAATTGTAGTTGCGGTTGCGGGCATGGAGTGACACAAAACCGATAGTGGACCTTAATTCCATACTACGCGACAGTCATAGGACACGGATCGAAATGACTCCGTTCAAGTGGTGTGTTTATATGAACAGTCCAATTGACTTCTGCACTCCTTTGTTGAAGGAAATGGTTAGACGTTGGGTTAGGCGCAACGAATCTTTTGTTTTGAAGCAAACAATGGTACCATTTACAGTAGGCGATGTTTGCATGGGTTTAGGGTTGGGTGTTGGTGGTTTAGATGTAAATTTTGATGATGACTTTGATGCTGTTGTTTGTCATCAATTTTCGGCAAAGTCATTCACTGTAAAAGATGTCATACATAGGATAAAGTTGTTAATACAAAATAATGAGACGGATGTTGATTGTGTTTGTCGTTTGTATATTTTAGTTTGTTTTATTGTTTTCTACTTTCCTAGACATTCAAAGGCAGTTAGTAACATGCCTTTTAGAGTATTAGATAACATTGATAATTTGTACGAATATAATTGGGCAAAAGCTGTGCACACATTTGTCCTAAATAGTTTAGGAAATGCTTAAAGGAAGATAAGGCAAGGTGACATAAGGGACCTCAGTCTTAGTGGGAATGTTGCCGTGTTGCAGGTAAGAAATTGAAAATTTTATTACGTTTGATGTGGGCATAATTTGTTTATTATATGATTAATGTTTTGGTTAATATTTGTTTTTTAGCTATGGACGGTCGAACGTTTGGGTTTAGCGGACGGTGCACATGACATTGTCTTCCCGCGAATAATGAATTGGCGTTCGCTTAAGTTAAGGTGTAACAAAATAGAGGAATTGTTTAAACGGAAAGAGGTAAGTTAGGTGTTATTTTAATTGACATTTTTTTTATATGTAGTACATGAATTGTGTATTTTTGTTATTAAATGATTACTTACATAAGGATGTTTATAGATATGTTGGGAGTGGTTTTTGCGGGACGAGGACCGTCAAAACTCAATCATTTGTGCGGCCCTTCATTTGGAAGAAGGGTCAATAGCGGAAGATGATGGAGATGAGTTAGGGTTAAGTTGGGAACAAGTGGTCATGAAGAAAATTGAAGACAACCAAAGAAAAATGGTTGCAATGGATAAAGATTTAAGAAGTTTGGCTACATTGGTAGGTGTTGGGAAGGAAGATTATGAGAAAGGGAATGATGGTAAAGAAGAGGATGGTGATGTTCATGGTCATGGTGGGGCACATGGGGAAGGGCAATGTTTTCAAACATTCACGTATAGTGATGTGGGTGGTTGTTGCTCAGGACTGAAGGATGACATTGAGGACGTTATGGATATTGGACCTGTTGTAAGCACTGTGCCACTACATGATGACACTGAGGATGATAATTTATTGAATGTAAATCGAACACAGTTGTACAACATGGTGATTCCGTTTAAACTTCCTTGGAGGTAATGAATTTCACACTTTGACAATTCTTAAATTCCATTTATTAATAGTGTGATGATGAAACATGTTGACTTATGTCATATTTTTGTTTGAAGGGTTGTTTCTGAAATTTTCGGTCAAACATTTGGAACCCAAGAGTGTTATTCTTTTGGACCCAGGATGCAGGTTGGCAACACGGTAATAATGAAATTTGATGTGTGAATTTATGATTTATTTTATATGTGATTTGAATTGTATAGTATTAAGAAGTTGTTGGTTCTGTAGGGGATTTTGTTTGCCACATCAGTGTTCATGTTCTTTGAAAGAAGGAGCACTGGAATAGTGAAAAGGATATGTTTTAGTCCATTATATGCGGTAGGTTAAAATATTAGTTGTTTTATGCTCCTAATAATCTATTGACATGAGAAATGAAAGCTAACCGTGTCAGTTCCTTGCAGACCCATGTTTTAATTGAGTCAAGAAAGAGAAAGAGTAATCGGAAAGTTTGGACATTGAATGACTACTCTCACTACTTCCAGTCTAATATCATCGGATTTGATGACATTGTTAATGCCGAATTTGTTAGTGCAATTACATTTCATTTAAGTTATTTGGAGAGTATGCTTATGGTTATTAGTAGTTGATGGTGTGATATTATTTTTGTTGTAGTTGTTTGTCCCAATTATCCATGACGACCATTGGTGGTGCTACGCTGTGAAGATTCCATCATTGGAAATGTTTGCACTGGACTCTTTTGGGCACAAAAGAAAGGAACGACAAAAGATTGACAATGTCATTGTATGTATAGTAATTGATGTTTACTTTGTGATTCCAAATTTATAAGGGAAGTTTGTTGTTTCCAGGCACATAATCTTGCATTGCTTTTTGGACATTTGTTGAATTGTGCGGAAGAGAACAAACCATCATTGGAGGTACAACACTTGCATACTTCAATCCAACCAAACAAGTATGTTTGTAATGTTCATTTTTTTAAGTATAATATTTTATTGTATAATTCATATGTTAAATATGATAGTGACTATGTTGGACTTGTTTTGATGTAGTTTTGATTGTGGAGTAATTGTTTTGAAAATTATGGAGTTGTGGGATGGCATTGACAAAGATGAAAGAAAGACAATGCCCAGTTACACAACTGTAAGCTGTCTATATTTCTATGTTGTGCATCGTTGATAAAAATGTTGCATTGGATTAATGTTTTGTGCATTATTGTGTTGGCAGGAAGAACTACAACAAGTTAGGGAGCATTATGTATGTCAATGGATTTTGGATGTGGACAACGTCCGGAGGAATGAAGTCTTGGAAGATTTAGGCATGTTGTAGAATGTAGGGGATTAATGATGTTTGAACAGTTGTTGATACATTTGATATTTATGTATTGGTTGCACATCCAATCTGAATTTTGAAAATTTTGAGAAGGAAATATATTTGGTAGTTCAAATTAAGTGATTTGAACTTATTTGACTTTCACGTGCAAAACGTTTTATCCAGGAACGTATTGGTCCTGTGTGTCCAAAGAATTATGCCAAAGTAAGGACTTATTTTGACTTTCGTAACAGTTGTGGTCCTGCAGCTGGACCGTTACCAATTGAGGTTGGTGTGGGACGATTTTGTTAATAAAATGACTAATCATTGTATCGAAGTGAATGACAAACACAAGCAATTAGGGAGAATGTTAGGGCCTGGCCAGTTTACGAGAGAAGAAGATATAGGAGGGAGAGAGAAGGGGACCGTACGGGAGAGGACAGTGGCCGAACGGTTGAAAGGGAGGAGCACGATGAACGAACGAGAAGGGGAAGACAAAGACAGTTGAGCGAGCGGAGCGAGGACGAGCGTCCTGAGCAAGTGGAGGTAACAAGGAGTGCGGACGAGCGTCCTGAGCGACGAGCGAGGACGAGCGTCCTGAGCAAGTGGAGGTCACAAGGAGTGCGGACGAGCGTCCTGAGCGACGACCGAGGACGAGCGTCCTGAGCGAGTGGAAGCAAGAAGGGCTGAACGAGCGGAGCGACACGACATTAGGCACCCGTAAATGAATGTGGTCTACGAAGTTGACCTTTGTGTGCAAGAACTTATACGTAAGTCCCCACTTATTTACCCTGAGGTACCCGTTCTGGTGGTGCAGTATAAGCGTTAGCAATTGAGCTTGCAGTGGCACGAATATGGTAATAAATTAAGAAATAATTGTTTCCAAATTGATGACAAACAGACAGAAGGAATGATATGTGAGGACATTAGGCACCCACTTATTTACCCATTGATGACTGTGGTCTACGAAGTTGACCTTTGTGTGCAAGAACTTATACGTAAGTCCCCACTTATTTACCCTGCGGTACCCGTTCTGGTGGTGCAGTATAAGCGTTAGCAATTGAGCTTGCAGTGGCACGAATATGGTAATAAATTAAGAAATAATTGTTTCCAAATTGATGACAAACAGACAGAAGGAATGATATGTGAGGACATTAGGCACCCACTTATTTACCCATTGATGACTGTGGTCTACGAAGTTGACCTTTGTGTGCAAGAACTTATACGTAAGTCCCCACTTATTTACCCTGCGGTACCCGTTCTGGTGGTGCAGTATAAGCGTTAGCAATTGAGCTTGCAGTGACACGAATATGGTAATAAATTAAGAAATAATTGTTTCCAAATTTATGACAAACAGACAGAAGGAATGATATGTGAGGACATTAGGCACCCACTTATTTACCCATTGATGACTGTGGTCTACGAAGTTGACCTTTGTGTGCAAGAACTTATACGTAAGTCCCCACTTATTTACCCTGCGGTACCCGTTCTGGTGGTGCAGTATAAGCGTTAGCAATTGAGCTTGCAGTGGCACGAATATGGTAATAAATTAAGAAATAATTGTTTCCAAATTGATGACAAACAGACAGAAGGAATGATATGTGAGGACATTAGGCACCCACTTATTTACCCATTGATGACTGTGGTCTACGAAGTTGACCTTTGTGTGCAAGAACTTATACGTAAGTCCCCACTTATTTACCCTGCGGTACCCGTTCTGGTGGTGCAGTATAAGCGTTAGCAATTGAGCTTGCAGTGACACGAATATGGTAATAAATTAAGAAATAATTGTTTCCAAATTTATGACAAACAGACAGAAGGAATGATATGTGAGGACATTAGGCACCCACTTATTTACCCATTGATGACTGTGGTCTACGAAGTTGACCTTTGTGTGCAAGAACTTATACGTAAGTCCCCACTTATTTACCCTGTGGTACCCGTTCTCATTAAAGCATCTTACACGAACAACATTGAAGACCGTAAGATGCAAAGGTACCAAGCTTTGTGTAAGCGTTTCTATGACATCGCAGAGGTTGCTTGTGATTCTAAGACTGCATCTGATAACTTGCTTTCGGATTTAAATTGTATCGCCAAAACTTTGGGTGTATGTACATCAACGACATTGTCGATGGTCAATGATGCCTCTGACATGGATGGACGTCTGCATTGTAATGAAGACGTTCGACCTAGTTGTGAAATTGACGGCTTACTTGTGCGCAGTCCTGTAGCTGTGAAACGCAAAGGCCGACCCAGGACATAAAGGTTGCAATCAACAGTTGAAAAAATTACAAAAAAGAAAAAGTCCCATGCTATAAAAACCAAACATGCAAGGAATTCCAATGTCAGTAACAGACACACATGTCGTTTGTTTTGATGTAGTTTTATTAGTAATCAACTTCATTGATTTAAACCTTAACTAATACTCTTATTTCAGGATACAAGTAAGGAAGACATATCGGACGTCCACAATGTTGAGGAACTTCCAAGTGAGGATATGTTTGAATCTCAAGTCACCCAATCAGAATTCATGTCTTTATTGACATCCGGAAAATACATCGTTCACAATGATGACTTTTCACCAAATACTTATACACACCTTTAACCCATGCACTACACTGTGGGTATAAACTTATTTTTTGGGGTATGTATGGTGTTCAATATTATGTGTGTCCTTACATTGAAATAAATAACATTAATATATTACTTGGTTACATTTATTTTTCATGAATATGGTTACTGAGGAATGTTTAATACCGAACCGTGTGTTGAATACCGAACGCTGTCCGGATTAATTCGCATAACGCAAAGCATGGACACCGAACGTCCTCCAAAACGAACGTCAACGAACAAGCGTCAACGACTGACCGCTAAATGACTACCCACTCTTGAGTTCAAGCTTCCACTTAGGCGGACCACTACAAAACGTGCGTTAACGAACGCTCTGCCATAGTAACTGCCGAACGAGTTCACATATTTAGTTAACAGAGCGCTCGTTGGTAACTTCCATAGCGTTCCCTGACGGCTACGAACGTTCAGCAGTTGACGTACTGTTTACGTTGATTTGACCGTTGCCATGCACTTTGTTGCATTTTTATTTCGTTCGTTAAGACGCCGTTCGTTAACAGGCCGTTCCTGAAGAGGTCGTTCGTTATCCATGGTAACCGTTCGGCCCATTTTTAGAGCCGTTCGGTTTGTCAACTTGGTTCTTAGGACCGTCCATATTTGGCGCCCGTTCTGTAATATTCTTATTCCGAGAACGTTCGTTCTCAATGTTAGTAGCGTTCGTTCTTAATGTGGTTTTTATTCCTCTGTTATCCATTTAATGTACCCCAACCACCACGTCATAAACTATTACGACTCATTTATTATGAAATAAATGGTTGTTGAAACGGTTCAACACATTTACTGCTTCGTGGAACGGATTCTAATTCCACATCTCCCAATGCCATTCAACGTTCTTGTAACCAACCAATTAATTTACTCTACCAATTCACTGGACACGTCTGACGGTGCACTGTTCTGACTTTTCGTCAAACCTCTTCATTGTGTATATATATTTGTGGTTTAGGGTTGGGTAAATGGATAGAGCCAAACATATTGGTTTTGCTATTTGAAGTTATGGCTGCCTCAACCTCCGCTCTAACATTACGAGTCTTGTGGAAATTTGGATCCATCCACTTTTCTCATTCTGTTAGTATGTTCTTCTTAATTAATTTCTTCTCATGAAAGTGACCTTATACTTGGTTAAAACTTGTGCAGGACATTGGGTACGTTGATAGGCACTTTGATGCGGCCTTTCAAAATGAATTAGGACCGACATGGTCCTTGCTAGACAACAATGGTCACACGCATGTGGTGACTTATAACATGGATACCGTCAATCCAAGAATAACTAATGGTTGGGGTCAAATGAGAAACATATACCCTGAAAGATTGAACGATTCCCACATAAGCTTCGACTATGTGGGTAATAATAATTTCCATATCACCATATATTTCGGTGCTTGCTCCCAAGAGCGTAGGGAATCCTTCATTTATGATGGTACCAATTATCCTGATACGTCATTGTTTTCGGTGAAGTTGACAAAATCACAAGCACGGGGAAGTCATTTGGTACGTCCTCACTAATTTTGTATTTTCTAATATATAGTTGTCATAAATTGGACAATGTGATTTACTTCATTTTTGTTACTGCCACAGGACTTGCAAATTGCATTTGGGAATCTTATCAGGAGCAAAGGCTTGACACAGGTTATGCTCCTTGGACAGAAGGACGGCGTCATGTGTAGTGTTTTGGTTTCTGTCACTCGCAATTCCACAAAGTTTGGCAAAGGATGGAAGGAATTTTGCACGGAATATGGGTTGAAGGAGGGAGACGTGCTAGTCTTTGAGGTTAACAATCTTGGAAATGACATTTTAGTTGAAGTTTATATTAATGGATGTCCCTGTACTGTGATACATCCAATCTCAGTGTAAACCCTAATGTACATTACGAATTCATGTTACTGTCTTTGAATTTTTATGATCTAATGAAAATGCAATTATTACTTATTTCTGTCAACCACGTTGGTCTTCATACAATTGTTGTACTTCAACTTCAAGAATTTTGACTTAACTTCATTTGTTATGGTAAAAAAGAATAAATTAATTAATTCATTAAAACCATTGCAATAAAACATTTGTTGTCAAAATGATCACTAACATTTCCCATTTACTGAATAAAATAGTAATAAATAATGAAAAGTAAATAATATTTTGGAACATGAACTAAAACATTATAACAAACAAAAGGTTTATTACTATAAATTTCTTAACCTTTTACACATCAAAACACATTCAAAGAACTTGATTTAATGTTCATCCCACTTCATTTGAACTCCCTGCTTCTGTCATAAACTATTAAAGACAACAAGAATGAAATCATGACAATTCAAAAAAGGATTCCAATGTTTTCAAAATTAAAACAACTATTTCAACATGATTCCAAACATGATAACATTATCTAAAACCGAAATTCGTAATGTAATACAACTTATTGAGGTACTCATTTCTTTCTTCTAACACCTGCAGTATAAGGACTTCTTTTTACGACACTCTTAACCCGTATTCGGGGTTGCGCTTTCATACGATCATACATTGTGCTTTGTTGCATTTGAAATCCACGTTCAACCACAGGGGTTTGCTGGTCATGCTGAACCGGTGTACTTTGACAACCATCTTCACTTTCCCACAACGGTTCTTCCACAAATTCTTCATTCTTATCTTCATCTTTTGCTTCAACCAACTTTCTTAAATCGTTAATACTACTTTGCATGTCCGCGATTACCCGTGTTTGTTCTTCTACAACAAAAAGTAATTTTTCCTTATCTCCTCTATTTTGCTTCTTAAATGGAATACCAAATTTCTCACAAGCGTCTTTCACCATACCATAACAAAGCTCCTCTTTCGACACACCAACATCAATAACAACCTGCAATGTCATTAACAATTTTTGTTTCATAATAACACAAATCATAAATAACTTTGCACCTTCCTATAATCAACAACTACTCACCGATCCCTTTGCCAAAGCAGTTTTGATAAACTTATCCCCAATATTCATATCAATCCAGTTCAACAACCTTGGGAATTTTGTTACCCGTGTACTGTAAATGGACTTCGATGTCACAAAATGGTGACAAAACCATACCTGCAAATGTTTAATCCATCAACTAAGACAATAAAAATTATTCAAACAATAAACAATGATTGTCTTTCACTAACAATTACATAACAAACACGTACCTGCAACAGGTAAGCACATCCTTGAACATGAATATGGCTTTTGGTTGTTTCATTCTTCATTGTTGTTGAAGCACCACACACACTTTCAACAAAGTACTGAAAAACTAAACTACCCCAATTGTACTTAGCCACACTCCCAAACTCCGAAACAAGGTCAAATATGATTGGAAATACTACTCCACTTCGATTCGGAACCAAGAACTCTGATATGCCTACCAATATATACAAGCTGCAAAAATGTTCTATTGGAAAATTTTGATGTTCCTCTAACAAAAACTCATATACCATCCTGACATCCACTTTCCCCTCAGGGAAGTACTCCCTACAAACACTACGATGCCCAACTTTATTTAAATCTATCGCTTCACCAACAACAGGCAACCCTAACGAGAGACACACATCAAATTCGGTAAACTTAATAACTTTGCCCCCAAAATAAAACCCACTCATGCTATCTACCCATTCACCACATAACTTAGATAACAAATTCCTACCTATCTTAATAGAACTTGGCAAGTATAACAACCAACCAAAAACACTCTTCTCAATGTATCCCTTCTTCTCAATAGTCAACCGTTCGTTCAAAACACCTATCATCTTGCTTCTGCAGTAGTGTCTGAACACTAACTGCATAGGAAGTCATGCTTACTAATTAAATACAGTCAAACAACAAATGTATGCAAATCAAATACAATCCTACGTACCTTCTTCGTTCTATCACTTCCTTTGTCACTTTGTTCACCACGTTCTTCCTCCATCACACTACAGCAACACAAAAACTTAAATTACATTACACCAACACAATGAACTAAAACAAAAAATTGGAAATCATAACAAACATTGTCAGCATATGTTAAAACACAACAAAATATAATTCTCATTTATGAATGCATATAATTCGTGCCACATAAAACAACATTTTCAAACAATCATGCTACAGGAACAGAACTGGTTCCTTAGGCAATATAAGTGGGTACCTGGGTGACAGTTTTTGCTCACAACGGCCAACAACTTCCACCCCTATGATTTTTGGGTGGCTTGTTTGTTTTCCCTCATTTTATCTACTTCTAAGTAATCTGGGAACACTCATGTTAACATTATTTCATCATATTCCTGCCACACAAAACAACATTTTCAAACACTCATTGTACAGGAACAGGACTGCTACCTTAGGCAAATTAAGTGGGTACTTGGGTTCCAGTTTTTGCACACCAAGGCCAACTACGTCCATCACTCTCATTTTGGGGTGGCTTGTTTGTTTTCCCACATTTCACCTACTTCTAAGCAATCTGGGAACACTCAGGATAACATTTTTTTAACATATTCGTGCCACACAAAACAACATTTTCAAACACTCATGGTACAGGAACAGGACTGCTACCTTAGGCAAATTAAGTGGGTACCTGGGTTCCAGTTTTTGCACACCAAGGCCAACTACGTCCATCACTCTCATTTTGGGGTGGCTTGTTTGTTTTCCCACATTTCACCTACTTCTAAGCAATCTGGGAACACTCAGGATAACATTTTTTTAACATATTCGTGCCACACAAAACAACATTTTCAAACACTCATGGTACAGGAACAGGACTGGTACCTCAGGCAAAATAAGTGGGTACCTGGGTTCCAGTTTTTGCACACCAAGGCCAACTACGTCCATCACTCTCATTTTGGGGTGACTTGTTTGTTTTCCCACATTTCACCTACTTCTAAGCAATCTGGGAACACTCAGGATAACATTTTTTTAACATATTCGTGCCACACAAAACAACATTTTCAAACACTCATGGTACAGGAACAGGACTGGTACCTCAGGCAAAATAAGTGGGTACCTGGGTTCCAGTTTTTGCACACCAAGGCCAACTTCGTCCATCACTCTGATTTGTGGGTGGCTTGTTTGTTTTCCCTCATTTCACCTACTTCTAAGCTATCTGGGAACACTGAGGTTAACATTTTTTTAACATATTCGTGCCACATAAAAAAACATTTTCAAACACTCATGGTACAGGAACAGGACTGGTACCTTAGGCAAAATAAGTGGGTACCTGGGTTCCAATTTTTGCACACAAAGGCCACGTACGTCCATCACTCTCATTTTGGGGTGGCTTGTTTGTTGTACCTCATTTCAGCTACTTCTAAGTAATTTCGGAACAATTTCTTAACATTTTATTAACAAATTCGTCTCCCATAAAAATACATTCTCTAGGACCCTTGCTTCACCAACATTACTGCTACCAAACCCGAATGAAGTGGGTCATTGGGTTCAAGTTTTTTGACAGCAAGGCCAACTAGGACCATGACTACGAATCCAACAGAATTACAGCAACAATGTAAGATTAAGCAGAGAACTTGTATAAAAATTAGTAACAGAACAACATCCACTTGGGAGACGTTTCCTACATAACCAAATCCAATCCAAAAACAACATCATCCATGTATTCAACATTCATTCCACTGAAAAATGAAAAAATAGACCAACCTTCAGTGAACACGACGCGTGGCGGTTGGAACAGAGACGGTTGCCTAAGGTGTCGGTGGAACTCACAGTGCGGAAAACCCCTCTTTTTGGTCCACCTCACAGCCCACACTCTGGCGAGACTCCGGCGAACGTCCGGCGGCACTCCAGGACAGGGACGGCACCACCTGGGACGAAGCGATACCTTCAACGCCTCCCTTGGTCGCAGGGCCGGAACGGACGACACAGGCTGCCGTGTTCGCGTCGACCGCTCCACGTCGGAGCTGGAGGCGTTTGATCTCTCCGACACGGCCTTCAACAGTGGACGGCGGCACTCCGGCGCGGACTCGGTCTGTCTCTCTGTCGCTCGTGATCCCTCCTTTCTCCAACTCTCTCGTCTCTCTGTCTAGGTCACACAAGTCGTTTTGGTTGTTCGCGCCGCTTCTCTGTCTACGAAGTGAGAAAATAAAATTCAAATTTGAAACGCACACCCCAAACTGCCCGTGCTCGTCCTCGCCACGTCAGCGTTGAAGCAGGTTTGATCAGAAATTCTCAGATTGCAGCAGCTTTTTCCATTAAAAACGTGGGCCGCTCAAACGCTGACACGTGTTCTGTGTCCAAATGTTGTCAAATTTGGTTGTTCGAGTATCATTTTCCTAACAACTTACATGTACAATATCACATTATATTCATAATTCAAATCATATTACATATATTTAGAAAATAAATATATGTCTAAATAGACAATTGAAGATTCTAAAAGTAGATACATAGTCAAACTTTGTTTCTTTCGGTTTCGGAGTGTGAATGACCTAATTACTTATTTTCCAATTTAAACTATATGATGGTGTGTTTGGGAATGGTTTTGCCATTTTAAAGTTAAGAATTATCCCAAAATAAACAATATACTAAAATAATACTAACTTTCCACATTGATTACAGTGATAACGGATATGTAATTTTAATATTGATTAAGACTTTATGACCAACAAAGAAGGTGTGTATCATATTCTAAATATACATGATAATTCAATATTTTGAAACATGTTACTTTCAATTATATTTCTATTAAAACTAATGTAGAATCATTTCCAATATATTGAATGATCATGCTAGTAGTAGACAAAGGGTTCCTCATGCAGGAAAATGTATCTAAATTCATAATTTTGTATTTTTAGAAATAAATTTTCTCTCTTTATAAGTTTTCTTAATGAGTTTTAGTCTAATTTTGACATTTTTATGACGTTTTCAATTATTTTAATAGTATTTGGAGCGGTGCAAATTATTTTTATTATGGAAATTTAATATAGTTGTGATGTGAAATAACTAAACTGAACTTCCATCTTTTGAAATAAAAATACAACTAAAGTTATGTTTTAAAAAAACTTTGTTTATAAAGACTTTTTGGAAAATAAATAAAATAATATTTTCTTTATCTTTCATATACTTTAAAAAAAATATTTCTTATTATGTTGAGTTTTAAACTGAATGTTTTGTGTAAAAAGTTTTTAAGCTTTGTTATAAAACATGACTTTGTTAACTTTTTTTATTTATGCTATCAAAACATGCAATTTGTCTTGAAATATTGATAAATTTAGTATATATATAAGTTCTTATAAAGTGTAACTTCTTATCCAACATTTATTCTAATTATTATGTTATTTGTTGAATCTCAATCATTTATTAATATTCCATCTCACATTTAATATATATATATATATATATATATATATATATATAAATAATGATGTGTTAAATATCTCGAACAAACGGGAGAAATTTAAATATATAAATAAATATAAATTTTATCATAGAAACTAATTTTATAATGTTATTTGTAAAAAAATATCAAATTAAATTAGCTTGAAGAATATATGAAAATCTTGAATGAAAACTCATCTCTCTTGTCTTCTTATTCCTATTGATATCTCACATATTAGTTATTTTATTCGAAAAGATAATTACATAGTTATCGTACCCTATTGACAAAGAATTTATTGAAGAGACTTTGTAAGTGGAAACATCGTGGGTGTGTGATGATGAGAGATATGAATTGGTCTTATGATTTGTTATTTGCAAAATCTCAAAACTTCACGTTCTTTATGTTATCGACGGAAAGTGGCATCCATGGAATAGTCCCAAAAGATCCAAAGTCAATGAATTTTTCGATAAAATAAATTACAAAGACTTTCATAATTTCTTTCTTTATTTTTTTATTTTTTAATTCCAAATTTTAAAATATTTGTATCCTGCAGTCAAAAAATTCCAAATCAATACCCACACTAACATTAAACATGTACCACGATCTTGTATTTTTTTTTCCTTAAATGACATTAATATAAATTATAGCAATAATAAAACCCCTAATAATGGCATGAAATTCTTTATCCCTCTCAAATTTTAAAATTTTTAAGAGTTTTCTTTTACTGTTTACTTTCAACACACAATTCAATCTATTTATCACTATTTGCCTTGCTCAAACAAATAATTTCATCTTTCAAGCTCTAATTATATGCTTATTGGGTAAATTATAATTGTGGAAATGAATTATTCACATATCATAATCTTAAAATTTCTTAAGTATTTGGATTGAAGATTTTCGATGTAATTAACATTAATGATATATTTAAAAATTAAAACGACATCATTGCAATGTCTAAGAGACACAATTGCATATTAAAAATATAAAATACGACATTTGTGATATCTAAGGGATGCAATTGAAACCAAAGCATCTAAACTCACAATTCCAAAGAAAGCAAAATTTGCATAATTAAGGAATGTTGTTAGGCTTTTGGGAAAGTTATCCTATAGTATAAAACAGGTATTTTTATATCGATTGATATACATCATATAAATCTTTGTTCTATGTGCGTGAAATTAAATATAAATAGAGTTATTACAATAAATAAAACATGCATACACTTTAGATTTCAATTAAAATAATTTGAAACAAACAAAAGCATTGTATTAATTCCCACTGGCGGTTTAAATTGTATATTTTTTTAATAGTTTTTTTTCTTTTACAATTTACATTTTATAAATGCCTTATAACTTACTTTCTAATTTTTTTACTCGTTGTTACTAAAATAATTAGAAATTCCTATATTTTAAAATATGTATAGAATCTAAATTACAATTTTAAGAAACTTATAAATGTTAATTCATATAGGAAATGTTAGATTCAATTATATAATTAAACCCTAAACATAATTTTACAAAAAAAAAATAAAAAATAAGATATTGTACTTTAAATTTTAAAACCAAATTTTAATATCAATAACATTTATATCAACATCAATCAAATGGAAACATAGATGTCCTATGATAGTTAAAGTCTTTTAAATAACCATGATTTTGATAGAAATTTAAATGAAAGTTTAAATCTTACATTTAACAGAGATGAAAAAATCAAACATAAAGAAGAGAACTTAAAATATTATAGATTTTGAGTTAGATATGATATCAATTTTTTTTACATAAGTTAGACTTATATCTTATTGATGTGACGTTCTTTCATAAATTTCTTACAAGAGACCAATTAGTGATATCGAAGTCGATAGTTTGTCTTTGTGATAGGCTAAGATGAATACAATATGATTCTTCTTTTGGAAGCCTTGGTGATAAAAGTTCAGATAAGACAAGTGTGTCCCATTATAATAAACAACTATATAAGTGAAGGTCATCAATGAAGTAATGATTGTATGCTTCTACTTGAAGGGCACTAGTGCAAAAAAGGGCTTTGATATATGTTATTTTTTACCTTTAACGTTAACAAAAACACAAACGTCATAGCGGGAGACGTTATTTCCCAACGTCAACTATCGTTTGAAAATGACCATTTCTAACGTCAAATGACGTTCAAAAATGCACTTTCAGACGTCTATACTTTGTTTTTTTTAATAAATGAATCACTTTTAGAGTTTTACTAAACTTAAAAAGCAGAAAACTAGAAATGTAGTCCAGTTTTAACATTTTCAATATCAAAAACTCATTTTCAAATTTGTGTGAACTAATATAAACTAAAGTTATGACAAGTAAAAACCTGAAAAACTATGGGAATGTGACTAGCACAAATTTGTATCCACCATCATCATCACTTATAGAATGATGTTAATCCTTACTATGTATGTTAACAGTGTTATAGTAGTGGTAATGATGAATGGTGTATACTGACTATTTACTTGTAGTGTATATTGATTATTTACTTGTGATTTTTGGTTTTGATAGCTATAATTATTATTTTTGGTTGAAATTCTTTTTGACACTTCTTGGAACTCCTATTTAAGGGAAAAAACCACTAAGAGCCCTTATTTTGAGTTCGTCTGAAGTTTAATAATTATTTGGACAGTTAGTTTTTGCAGATCTTTAAACGATCATAACTTTTGCTCTGGTTGGTAGATTTGACATTGTTATGTATCGATTTGGGGTAGAAAAAAATATTTCCAATGTCGTGGCAGCCACATAGTCGACTATTCCTTCAAGATTTTATAAAAAATCTCGTTTTCTATTTTTCACCAATTTATTTTGTTTTTTTCTTCTTCAAACTTTGGAAAATTATTTCACACACTTTAGACTTTGAATTTTGATCTTGATCTAAAATTTTTTGTGGAGATTTATCATGATTTTTTTGTGCTTTGAACGAATTTTCAGGTCATTTGAAATTCTTTTGAATAACTCTCACTTTTATCTGAAGTTTGCATATATACGGTGTATGAACAACAAACAAGTTTTTATGAATAAATTTTTACTTAAAGATAAAGTGAATAAATTTTCACTCTCTCGCCCATATTTTTAATGAATTCACTAATATATAACATTTGAGAAGTGATATTCTAATGTCTTATAGCTCTTTGACATTTAAAACTATGACATTTATCGTCATACGTGAGTATATTTTATTTTCATGCAAAACAATTCCCAATATAACATCGCAAAATTGAGAATTCCGACGTCTAATGACCATATGATGTCGAAAAGTATACATTTTGACATCGAAATTCAACATTTATTTAAAAAAAATTCATCGATCATTTTTATACGTTGGCTTTTTCATATTACGACGTTGAATGCAAAATGTCAAAGCCTTTTTTTAGTAGTAGAGGTGTTCTAATGTAAAAGAACTCAACTTACATTTGAAAAAAAAAATTGATAGAAATTTAAGTTTGAACCTAAATCCTGCGTTGAATAAAGATGAAAAAATTAAACATTATAAGAAATGATACCCATAAATATTTTGTTTTAAGATTTTGAATAAAATTGTTATAAATTCAAGTATCATTCTAAATCTCAACTAAAAATAAAAAATATCTTAAGGTTTTTATTGAAGTGATGTAAATCAGTTATATAAGACTCATATCTTTTTATATAATTAGACTAATATCTCTTTAGTATAATATCTTTCCGATGAATCTTTCTATATAAAAAGACAAATGAAGTTTCAATTTAAAATATAAATTATAGATTAAAGATACAGATTATCACATCTGGAACATACATACACCAAAATGGACAGGAGATGTGTAATCATAAAGAAAGTCCCACTCCACAAAATGGACAATTATAATTCAACATCTAACTTAAGGTTATAATTATTTAGAAATAAAATTTCAGATATATTATTTAATATATATTGTATTGAAGTTATATTGTAATAATATAAATTTAATTATATAACAAAATTTACCCGTTTTCTTATTTTATTCTATTCTATTTTATTTTATTTATTTATAATAAATTTTGTATTATAACTTAAAAATATTATCAAGGATAAAATAAAAAATAATTTGTATAAAGTGATATATATATATATATATATATATATATATATATATATAGGTATAGGTATAAATATAGATAGATAGGTATAGATAACTAGATAGATAACTAATTACAAGAGATATAATTAATTAGCATTAATTAAATTAGTTAGGAATTTATTAGCAGGGTAATTAATTTATGTACGGTATAAAAGGGTTTTTAAATCCTTTTTGGAGTTACCTTTTACCAACCAATAATTCACATCTTATTTTTCAGATTATCGTTTATTTTTTCTTCTCTCGCTGCCTGGGTTTGATACGTCCTATATTGTCCAACGATATTTAGAAATGATATTTTTCTTAAAATGTATTATTTTTTTTCACAGTTGTTTAATAATAATAACTGTATTTTTATCTATTATATATCTGTATTAAAACGCAAAAATAGCTGTATAATAGATGAAAAAGTTCCCTTATTTTTAGCAGAGATGAAAAAGTTCGTAGCTGGCTAAAGTTGAAGGAGAATGGTGAAGAAAGAAAGTAGTATTTAAAATAGTAGTGATGGGAAAGAGGAGCACCTTTACACAATACAAAACCTAATCTAAATTGCAATATGCAATAATGGAAGTGATAGAATCATAGCTAAAACTACTTCTTACCCACTCAGTTGTGCCATCAAACCTCATCTATCATTTTAAAAATAAAAATGTCAATCAACCAAGAAAAAGAATGCATTATTCTCCAGGAAAATAAATTCAATAAGCAACTTCAAAAGGTTCACATGTCTATTAGAACAAGTGCTTAATGGCTTGCGTTCTTAATCAAAACATCATGTGAAAGTTTAATGTTGTTTTCTACTTTTTCACTTACCTTATCTCAACTTATGGATAAGTTTTTTATTGGAAATTAGAGATATTGAAGATAACTGTGTGCTTTTCTATCCTTTTTATTTAATTTTGGATTTTATAAAAGTCTTAAGTTAGATTTTACAAACTTTCTAGATTATAAGGCATATGTCAAAACTAAAAATCACTCATACATTATTCATCAATAATTTTGGATCAAGTTTCAAAATTATTCATCTTGTAAAACTAAAAAATTAGAATAAATAAAAACTTCAATAAAAATGAATTTCTGATGAAAATTACATAAATATCACTTTACTAACTAATTTTACGAAAATCACTTTATTTTATAATATGTAAATGAATATAAATCTCATTTTATTAATTAATTTTATGATATAAATTTTATTTTACAAACAAATTTTATAAAAAAAAAATTAGATCTAAAGTTTACTTTCTTAACCATTTTTAAATTTAAAATGTTTTAGAAAAATTAGATTTTTTTTATGCAAAAAGTTACATCTACAACCTGCCAAATTTTCATTTAGAAAAAAAGCCAGTTTCTATTTGAAAACGTGACGTTTTACATCTTGTGAGAAAGTCCAACAATCTTCTTCTATAAATCTGAATTAAGTTGAATTAACAGATAATTAAAGGAGTTGTACACTCAAAATATATATCTATTTTTAATCTCTTAAACATTTTTTGTAACCTTTTATTTGGAGCCTTGAAAAAAGGTTGGTGATTTTTTCTGTTCCTTTTCTCAATTTAGTCGTATATGATTTATAAAATATTTCATTGTTGTGAAAAAAAAAACAATAAATGAAAGAATATAAAAAGGAAGGGGAAACAGCCAAAGGTTTTTGAGTATGTGATAATTATGGTGGCACAATTGGAGGGGTTCGATTGGTGTTGTTTGTATGACTGACCTATCACAAAGCTATTTTAATATATTTTAGATAAATTAACACACACACACACACACATATATATATATATATATATTACAATCTTGTTAAAATGTAGGTGGAGCAAATTATCATATATGATAAAGTTATTAATTGTTGCTATACTCGTATTAATTGAATTACCATTTTAATTCCATTGTTTGTTTATTTTGTTGACTTTTTTCTAGAGTTATATGAAAATAATACTATTATCTGTAACTAAACAATTTTACGTTTTATTAAATTTGAATTAAAATAATGTCATTAGTTAGTATAATGCATAATCACAGAATTTCTTTAACCAAACATGGTTATATAACTCCTCAACTAAAAATAATCATATAATGCATCTGCTCTTATTGTTACAACATTATTTGTATTCTATTTTTAAAATTATACGTTTTACATATATAAATGGATACTTATATAAAAAAATAAACAAAAAAAAGCCGAAAACCCTATCAAAACCAAATTTTATTTAAACTTTTTGGATTTTTTTTTTCAACGGAGTGGTTTAATTGAATATAATAAAAATAAACAAAACTATTATTATATTTGAACATATACATACATATATATATATATATATATATATATATATATATATAATGTTATATAATCAAAGTTAACTGATTGTATTTGAATGTTATTATATTTGAATGTCTTTTTTAAAAGTTATTTTACATTATGATTGTATTGTAATTACAATATATTTATAATTAATAAAATATAATATTAAATTTGTATTGTAGTTTTTAATTATAAGATTAACTAGTTTACATAGGAATAAAATTAGCAATAAAATTGTTAAAAAATATTAATAATTTTAACATCCAATCTCAATTGACTAAAAAGCCAAATTCTTGTATTTCTAAACACTAAATAATTCAATTGAATACGGAAAGTGAGTGACATTAATGTATATTTAAAATTAAGGGATTTGGTAACCCTTTAACTGATATTGCGACCAAATAAAAGTTAATTATAACTAACATACATGGAGATTTTATTTCTATGTACATCTTCAATTAATTAAATTATACATCTTCAATTAATTTTTCAATAAAAAGACTTAAGTATTTGTTCCCTCAAATTTAAATAAAATACTCTTTTACAATTAAAAAGTAAATTTGTAGTCTCATCATTTCTAATTATCTAACATTGAATTGATCCTTAATTTGTTTATTTTTTGGCTCTTGAGGATTAAAAATGAGTTACGTTCAAAATAAGAAAATAAAAATTACAAAATAAACTATAATACAAATCCGAGGCGTTAAAAGAAATTTAAGTGAAAAATTATTTAATTGTATATATTCGTAATTATTATAATTACAATCATGCTTTATATAATTATTTAATCAATGAAGTGTACAAGATAACTTGAAACGGGTGAGAGAAAATTTTTAAATATTAAATGAATAATTTCCTAACAAAATTAAAAATGAAGGATATCTCAATCTAAGACAAAAGAAAGTCACAATTGAAATAGACAAATAAAATCTTTGAATTAATTTGTTTTTAATAAATCTTATATTTATCTTGTTCAAAAATTGGACAAGTAAGACTCATAGATTGCAAACCCTGCCTTATCCTCATCAACCAATCCCATAAAAATCAACATTTATTTCCTTTTCTGTAGTGTAAAATTCAACTTTTCTGAAGAATTCAAAATAATTGCAGCAACCCATTCAAAGTGATTTGGCAACAACAAGAATAGTTGGTTTTGGAGATTAGTTCAAATTATGGTTGATTATTAAAGAATATAATAATATGATATAAAAAATAAAGATCCATTCTTGTAGTTCACACTCCACACACATGATTAGTATTGTAAACAAATTTCCAGCAAAATTCCACCACTACCACTTTGTCCCTCCCCACTACCTTAAACGTTTCAATCACAACCTTTCACATTTCAAACCCCTCATTTGTTCATTCTGTTTCTCACAAATCCCAACTTCATCTCTTACCCATAACAACTCTCCAAAACACTGCACACTGCTTTGCTTCTCTCTCCATTAATGCCTTTTTGTTTTCCTCTATGGACCCACCTTTCTCCCTTCCTCATCCTCACTGTTCAACACAGCCCCACATCTTTTAAACGTTCACCACCCATGAACGAATGAATGTATGTGTGTGTGCTCTGTTCCTACCAACGAGATGAGCAAGAACGTTTCTCCCAAGGATGCGGGCGACAACTCCGTGACCCACTTTGATTTTCTCAAGAAATTTAAACGCTTTTCCCCTCTTGACTCTTCTCTTGGAGTTCTCGCTTTCTTCTTCGTCGCTTCTCTCTTCATCGCTTGCTTCTTCTACGTGGATTACAAAGGGTTCCGCTCCCGTGCCACCACCATCCTTGACTTCGATTTTTCATCATCTTCAACTTCTTCTGTTACTTCTCCTGTTACTTTTTCTTCTGCTTCGAGCCCGGTTCAGTTTCTCAGCCCGGAGGGTGATGCCTGTGATGTCTTTGATGGGATTTGGGTTTGGGATGAGACTTACCCCCTTTACAATTCCGCAAACTGTTCCTTCATGGATCAAGGTTTTCGCTGCTCCGAGAATGGCAGGCCTGACACCTTCTACACTAAATGGCGATGGCAACCCAAAGATTGCAACTTGCCCAGGTTCTAACCAACCCCGCTTTTTTCGAATTTTTAAATTTGTTATTTTTCGAGTTTAATTTTATATTTTGTGTTGGTTGGTTGGTTTTGGATACTGCTGAAAAAATGAGGACAAAAAAGGGAAAGCTTGATTTTGGTTTGGTTCGTGTTGTTTCTCTGAACACAAAATGATTTTGGAGTTTTGTCTCGTAGTTGATTGCTCGTGGGATCACCACCGTCCACGCGCTATTTTATACCTGCCTTGAATTTGATCATTTGTTTTTGATGAACTATCCTTTATTTTTATTATCTTTGATTTTTGTTGTTGTTTAACTTCGTACGAAGGAAGCGTTTATTCTTTTGCTTTTAACTTTACTAGTTTGAATCGGTATGAAGGAAGTGTTTGTTCCTTTTTTTTTTTTTTTGCTTTTTTGGATTGCTGGATACGAAATGAAAAAGGAGCTGGCCTGTCGTAAAGTTAGGATGTGAGTTTTGCCAGAGATTATAGAGAAAGAAGAGCGTTTCTGTTATTGGTTTCCTAAATTGTCACTGTCACCTGTTGCTAGTTTCATTTGTCATTAACTGCCTACCCGTATGCTCTGGTGTATAGCTCAAGTTCAAGAATTACTCCGGGTCTGTTTTTCTTTATCGAAAAAGGAGAAAAAAATTATATTTGATTTAGGGGTAAGCTGTTTTGGTGTTTCCTGCTCTGAATTGAACAACTTGCTGTGTTTGTGTTTGATTCTTCTTCAGTTCTTGCTGGAATGAAATATGATGATGGACTGTGTATTTGTAACAGATTTGACGCAGGGAAGATGTTGGAAAAGCTACGGAACAAGCGACTGGTTTTTGTTGGTGATTCAATTGGAAGGAACCAATGGGAATCGCTTCTTTGTATGCTGTCTTCGGCAATTCCAAATAAGGCTAGGGTCTACGAGGTTAATGGGAACCCAATTACAAAGCACACAGGCTTCTTGGCATTCAAGTTTGAAGATTTCAACTGCACCATTGAATACTATAGATCACCGTATCTTGTAGTGCAGGGACGACCTCCTTCTGGTGCACCTGATGGGGTAAGAATGACTTTGAGATTGGATCACATGGACTGGATTTCACATAAGTGGAGGGATGCAGATGTGCTGGTTCTCAATGCTGGACATTGGTGGAATTATGAGAAGACTGTCAAAATGTAAGGCCTTTTTTATCTGTTGTTCTGTTGTCATTCTTAATAATTCAATCTTTTAAGTGCCACCTAAATTTGGCCTTTTCACAAGGACCTGTCAAAGAAGGTTTTTAGTGCATTTTTGGATTAGGCTTATGTATGAGAAATAAATAATTGCATTGTTTTCCGGATAAATTATTTGACTGACACGGTGAGAGTTTCTTGTGGGTAGATTGATATTCTTTCCTCTTAATACTGCATACGAGGGACCCTTTAGCAAGAAGAAAGAATGAATTTGTGTGAATGATGTGATATTACTGGCAGTGGCAAATATTGTCATTGCAGTAAGAGTGAGGAATTTGTAGCATAGTTCAATGCACAAAAGCTGATTATTTATGCTCTGTTTATCTCCATGATATGGCAAAGCTTGAGCGTATTCCAAATCCCTTTGATGATAGTTTGCGACAATATTTTATACTCTTCATGTGATCAATCTATCAATGTTGGCGTAATTATGACTTTGATTTTTGGATCATTTCTTTATTTAGGGGCTGTTACTTCCAAATAGGGGAGAAAGTGAAGATGAATATGACTACAGAAGACGCATTCAGGAAATCAATAGAGACAGTAGTTCATTGGATTGCTAATGAAGTAAACATAAACAAAACTTACGTCCTTTTCCGAACTTACGCACCCGTCCATTTCAGGTTTGCCCAAACTTTCAAATTTACTGAACTATATGCAGTATTTTTTTTTGCTCAATTTGTTTGAGTAATTTTGTAATTGTGAACTTTCCTATCCTATAAATTTATTTGGGTCGATGAATTGACAACGTTTTTAGCAACCACATTGGGTATGACTAATCTGGAAGAGACTCATAAAAAATACACAAACCTGTTAACTCAAGATTTTGGGTTAAAGGCAGTGTCATGTTCTTTATATGGGTTTTCCCATGGCTTATATGTCACAATTTCCATAGGGTCTCCTCTGGAAAAAATCCAACAGTCTTCTGCAGGGTTTTCCTCTCTCACTACAACTTTTGACGAGCATTTTTTTTAACTGTATTTTTGGTATTTACGTGTGACTAAACTTTTAAGACTCAAGGACATGATTCGCTGCCTCTTTAAGGGACCGTCCTTTTAACAGATGCATATACTTTACTGACTAACAACATTAACTGCTGGTAGGTGGCATTGATGAAGTTTTCCAACTCTTCCTCATCTAATATGTTTACTGGCATGTATCCATTGAATACTGAAACAAAATTTTAAACACATCATGAGTCTGTGTACGTTAGTTGTGTCTTATTCTTTCTAAGGTATATTGCTGCTTCCATACTTTTGTGTCTTGGTTCATACCTACCTGATCCGATTTTTTTGCCGTACTATTAATTTCTGTACGGCTCCTTTCTTGAACAAACTTTCAAAACCTTTTTTTTTAACACTTTCGACATCTATGAATATATGACTGCTAACATGTGGAAGAAGATAAGGGAGTTGTTAACACATTCATTGGATGTAGCAGGGGTGGTGACTGGAATACTGGCGGTGGTTGTCACTTGGAAACATTACCTGATTTAGGTTCCTTGCCAGCAGCATCCGACATCCATTTCAGAACCGTTGTCGATGTCTTGTCAGAACTCAAAAATAAATCAAATTTCTTGAATCCGGATTTGCTTAATGTGACACAAATGTCAATTCGCCGGAGAGACGGCCATGCATCCATTTACTATCTCGGACCAGATGGTACGGCCCCAATGCAGCGGCAAGATTGTAGCCATTGGTGCCTACCTGGTGTTCCCGATTCATGGAATGAGCTTCTTTACGCTCTTCTTCTCAAGAGGGAGGGATTTCGGGAACAGAGACAGAGCACAACAAATGTTTCTCAAGTTCCACTATAGTTGACCTATACAGTTTACAGAGAATGTTATGAGTTATACAAATCAGTGACAACCCTTTTTGAGCGAGGTGAAGCTGCAAGTTGGATTTGGCGTTGGTGCACCTAACTTTTTGTTAGTTCGCTTGATGTCAGAATTTCATTCTTAGCGACCAAAGAAATTTAAATGTTTTAATTTCCTGCAAAGTGATTGTTTGACCCTCTTTGTAGTGGTCTGCCATTGTAGGTGAACATATCTAGATGGGATGGGAACTGAATTTTGGATGGTGAGTTTCAGGGATATCTTGTACAAAAAAGAAAAAATAACAGCTGAGATTAAAACCTGATTGATTAGAAGGCATACAGATTTTGTTTTTGTAAATTTCATATGATCCATGATGTTGCTGGTTGTACATTGTATATAACAAGATTCATGCATGCAATTTGGTTCAAGTTTCAAGATTTATTTGTATTTTAATTTTCTTTGAATAATACACACGAATCATATAAATTAGACTAGTTTTTCTTGAAATTGGCATTCTGCACTTAACGTGAATTATACTCGGCTATTCCTTTGGTTAATCGCGTTTGATTCTAACACAACGGGGATCTTATGTCATTTCGTGTTGAAGTGTTTGGACCAGTAAATACAGAAAGTGAATTAGTTTTAAAATTATACTTAAAAAGTGATTACATTCGATGATACTAGGTTTTGAAAACAAAGGAGAGTTTTGTTGTCAATAAATCTTATTCAATTTCATCTGGACTGGTTCAATTCGTAAGATTAATACCAGAACATTGGTGTTCCCAGAAAGAAAAACCATTTTCCTTTCAAAATACCACGTAAACAGTTAGGAAAATATTACTTTTTTAAATTCCCAACAATTTATGGAGGCAAACGAGGCATCGTATATATTTTTGTACCTTTTCCCCTTTTTTTAATGCATCATCTTTCCCTTAAGTTTTAATGTCACGCAACTGATTTCTTACTCAACATGCAGAAGAATCGCGTACATGTTATGTACCATGAAAAAGGGGAACAAAATTATAAAAACGTGAAAAGAATCAAACCTCAAATCTAAACTTTTTTTTTTCTATACAAACAAAAGAAGAAAGAAATCAGACTTCAGAAATGAAAGACTATTTCTCCACAGAAAAATAATCATAGTTGGTAGAAAAAAGAAGATAGTTTCTCAGTGGGATACACATAACATCAACAAGAAATATCTTGGATTACTTTGAGAAAAAAAGGTGTAGAAACGTGAACAAAGTATATGGTATACATTTGCATTACAATTACAAACTGTCTAAAAACTTTGCAATGCTATGTTGGAAATGATGATGGAAAGTTGAACAGCGAAACTCCAATTTTCTATCTCTAATCGTCAAATGGGTATTGCTCGTACCTGATTGTACAATCATGGAGCACTGAACGAGCCCCTATCCGTGGTGCCTGGCATGTGGTAAACAAGGCCATTTTAGCAGCACCAAGACATGTTTTACAATCAGAGGATGTCAGATTAATGTTACAAGTAGCATGCCCATAGGCATAGGCATTAGGATATGGTGAAATGTTGTGGTACTCATAATTCTTTTTCTTTGCTGTTTCCTTCTCTAAGTCTTCCAACACATAACTTAAACTGATTGCAAAAGGGTCCCCTGAGGTGTACACACCACTGTTGCAGAGAACGTTGATGATGCTCGTGTTGGGAATACTCTCAGCAACACTCAACAGCCACAACAAACCAATATCAATTATTACAAATTTTGTTGCTACACCCATCTTCTTCTTCTTCTAGTCTTTGATCGAACTCTAGCCTTTTACTCTAAAAATGCTAACATCACTTTATAAATCAATGAAACTACTCATATCTATAATTTTAAAAATGAAGTTTCCATAAAAGAAGGAAATGGAAGGTGATTGAATGATGGGAATTAGTGATATGACAGAGGTGTAGCGGAGGTTTCAAGTGGATATGTGCTGTGCATTGCCGGCCATTTAATTTTTGTTCTTTTGCGTTTATGAACGGACTTGTGACGTATCATTCAACCCAAATTTGCTTAATCAAATTTGAAAGAAGCTTAGTTTCCTCAACCCCTCCATTCATTTTGCTAATTTTTTTTTCAGATATTTTTCAAGAACTATTGCGCCAGTGATAGCGTAAGCATGATGAAATACAAGAACCTGTTTGATGAACTATTTAGTATTCTTACAAATAAAGTACCTGTTTTTACTTTTAACTTATTTTAGGTCAAGCCCACAATGAATATTCATAAGCTGTTTCGTTATCTAACTTGATGAGTACTGTTCATACCGATTTTCTTTTCTGGGTTTATTCATAAGAGATGAAAGCTATTAAGATTAACCAACGGAAAAATTTTAGAAGATATGTGTTTGAAAAAGGGTTATTAATTATTATTAATTAGCATATCTTCTAACTTCAATTATTGGATGTTACACTCAAATACATATATTCATGTGTTTCTTTGGCACCAAGAGAACACATATTTGTAATAATAATCTATGACCTAAAATCGGGAATGGTTTATATACATACATAGATAGATAAATCACTGTTAAAATATGGGGTCTACGAAGACAATGCAGTTATTGGGGTGCGAAAACCTGCGATTTCTCCAAGTTCTTCCACCTCTTTCACCAGTTCCTCAACCTTCCGCATCACTTCCATGTGCAAGAAGACGAAGCTAGCAATGGATAGCACTTGATCATCCTCAAGTTGTGCCATTTTGAACGTGGAAATTATGAAGCTTAAATCTTCTCTGGCGGCTTTCAACTGCTCCGAAACACAACCCTTTGCATTACATTTCATCATTTGCTTCATGCTGTCTCCTAGTTCTTGCAGAACGCATGCAACCTTTGACTCAAGTGCTTCGCATGTTTCTAAATAGACCCATTGTGATTCTCTCAATGTGGCCATGGGCTGACATAAAAGGTTCATTTCATTCAGCCTATCGAAAATCTGGTTTTGTCGTTTTGCAAACCGTATAATATAAGAACCTTAAAAAAGAAAGAAAATATGCACCTACCTCTTTTGATGCTTCGAGGCAACGATGCATTGCAAGAATAAATGCAGCCAGTTCGCGAAGAATCTCCCCAATCTTTAAGTACCTTTCCCAAGGGTAGGAAAATCCAAATTTTCCATGCCAGGGTTCCCAGTTTGCGAAATTTGCCTGAAAAATAAAACACAAACTTATTCTCCACACTTAGTTATGTACACTTTTTCATTCAATTTCAAGAAACACAAGAATCTACCTTACCAGTGATTCATCCTTTGACTTGGAGTTCAATACTGACTTGCAAACGTTGAAGCTAGAACAGGGTTGATTTTCCTTTTCGTTAATCATTTTGGTACATTTGCCTAAACAACCTACAATCACAGAGAATTAATAAATTATAATTGAATCCCTGTCACACTTGGGTCTTAATCTACTGTCATGAGCCTGATATAGTTATTTAAATACACATTTATAATTGAATCTTGTTTGTTAACATTTAATAAAAAATACAATAAACAGTGTAAAAACACTAATTCAAGTGTAAACTTCGGTCTGTCTTTATATATTCACGAAAAATATTTTTGTACGTTGTTCGCTGTTACTGTAAGGAAAAAAACACTTTTTATCTGAAGTGATACCACCAAGCTTTTAATTGCTTTTCTGGAAACCAAGTTATCAGTAAAAACACAACCACATCTCAGGAATAAACAAGTTGAAATCAAACAACGTTCTTTCATTCGTGTTTATGTTGAAGAAATTATTAAGATGAGATCGTAAATGGCATTGCCTTATATAGATACCTTGAATTGTATTGGCAAGGTCAAGGAATCTGGAGACGATGGAATCGTGAAGTTCATCACTGGCCCACAAAGGAAAGACGAGCAAGTTCACACAGACGCATACGATGAAGCCCATCAGTATATTCAAGAGACGTTCGCCGGCTAATTCCCACACTTTCACATTCACTCGTGTGACAGAAACCACAACTAGATTGAAAGTCAGCAAGAATATCATCACTCCATAATCGTATCTTTTCTTTATGCTTGGAACCAGTCGAAGATATGTGGCAAATGATCCTGAAATCAACACCAAAAGTTTATTAAGTTATGCATAATGTTGAGACCACCCAGTAGCCGGAAGCCATGAGCATTAGTAATGTTTGTTAGAGAATATAACTATGAGAAACTTACCAAGTATAAATACAGAAGCAGCGATTATGATGGAGTTGCCAACCCTGCCAATCCCAATGCTTTGTGCAAAAAGTGCTGCTAAGCAACCTAGTCCTCCTCCTATAATAGTTCCTAGTCCACGGTTGAAGCCCTTTCCTAGTGTGGCCCCTGACATGTTTATCAAATATGTATATGTAAATTAGATATTCATATTTGCAATGAGTTATGTTAGAGTTGAATGGTGATGAAAGTACCTGCAGAGAATTCAAACATGACCACAACTGTCATGATAGCCCACATTGCATTTTCTCCAAGTTGCTTAAAGACAGGGTTCAAGAGGTACAGAAGTGAAACCAAAACCAAGGAGATTCCTACTTTGATGCAGTGAATCATCTTCCTTGTGTCTTGGTCTCTCTGCATCTGCTTGTGTCTGGCACTGAAGGTAATGGAAACACAGTGGACTTCATTTTTCCCAAGATGGGAAAATTGGAATGTTTTGCTCTCCTTGGTTGTATGTGGTAAATTATCTTCTTCTCTATTTGTAATGGCTATTACGTGAGTTGATTCCATTTTGTCTTCACTCTCTCGATTCCTTTCCCTTTTCTCTCTACGAATTTTATAACTTATTCTCTTGAGAAGCTCAATTTGGACACAGATCCAGTTTATACTAAGGCATGTAAGTGGGGACTGATGGTGATGGAAGATCAAATTCTAAAGAGTACATGAAATGTCAACACTATACTTTATTAGTTTACCTTAAATAGTTAAATGATATAATTTGCTTTTGTTCTTGACCCATCCAAAAGTTTAAGAGTCGCCTTCAAAATAAAACTAACTCATTAACTTAATATTATATTATCACCTTATGTATACAAAGTTAGTCTCTCAGAATATGAAGTTTGGAAGTTATTTAAATTAATTTCAACTTAGATGTAAATTTACAGTTTACGTTCGTTTCATTTGATCTCACTTCAAACAAAACATGTATTACGAGCCAATATATTAATTATTCTCTATCTTGGTATTGATACGAGTAGTCTTATATCTATAAATGGTATTTGTGAGTTACTTTTAAGATTAAAACTGAGTCTTGTGAAACTATTTTAGTGTTATGGAATAATAGTCTTCTAATTGATACTAATTTGTAAACTTGATTGTTGTTAGGCTCTTTTTTTTTTTTTCAGTAATGGTTATTTTGTAAATTTTTTGAATTATTAAAATTAAGTGATGGTTCATCAAGTGGTTGTCAATATTCAAAATTTGGTAGAAAAAATATATTTGGACACACATCTACGTTCATTTGACATATTATTTATTATTCTCTTATTATAAAAATTATGTCAAATGAGTGTAGGTGTGTCAACCTATCATTACCTAATTTGATAAGATAAATTCAAGTTTTTAATCCAGAATAATGGTACCATGACACACTTTACATTCATTTGACACAGTTTATAAGGGTAAAATTGTCATAAAAGTGTAAACTTATTTTAAGAAAGAAGAAAGTAAAAAGTAAGGATAGTGTCAAATCAATGTAAAAAATTTTGATGTGTCAAAGAATCATTATTCTTTTAATCCATTTGTTTGTTTTGGCTTGTTTCATATTAGATTTCTTTTAAAATTAAAATGTTAAAATAAAGAATAATTTTGTAAGTTTATCATTGAATAACATGGAACTAAGCAAAATTGATGAGTATTATTAGTAAGAAATAGTGAATTATTTATCTAGGGCCTCAAAGTTTGACTAAACTTGGTTGATTTTATGGCTAAAAGGTATGTGAGGAAATGAATGAGTATTGGTGTTGAATTGTATGTAGTAGAAAGTTAGTGGACGTCCAACCCGAACTGAAGACATGACTATAAGAGAATGAAATGAAACAAGGACTGTCATATCTTTTATGCACATTGCCTTCCTTTGGAATTCGTATAGGACGTCCTTTTTTAGTGACCTTATAGTGGAACACGTTTGCAAACAAACACCACTCACTTCTAATCTTTCTCCACCAAATTACTCTTAT